>NC_137977.1:16453255-16803255 GCF_963924665.1 Micromys minutus
TGGAGTTATGTGGCTTTTGTGTCCTTCATGGAACCTAACACACTGTTTTGTAATAAATTGGTTCATGGATATTTCTTGAGAAAATTTGTTACCTCTGTATGGTATCTTACACGAGATTTTGCTTTTTAGTTCTTCTCCTGGAAGTTCAGACATAATGATAGATATTTGACTCATTTCTCACCTACAAGGCACTGTCCAAACTGTGTATCTACCACTTTCACGGAATAAAAACTCATGACATCATGAATTCTGCTTCACAGATTTTCAGCAAGAACTCTGGAGGTTTAGCTCAGCTGCACTGCAATGTCTTACCAACTAGAATGCTTGACATTTGATTTTTTTTTTGCACTAGAAAACCATGGATACTGTTATTATGAACTTTATGGGTTTTATATGTTTCATTATAATGCGAATCCACAGAAATTTGATGATTAGGAAGAAATATCATTAGTTATATCTTCAGGGGATAACTCTGGTCACCAAAAACATCCTTGTAAAATTGTCACAAAATGGTATGTGAGGCATTTTAAATGACTTATTAAAAGGACTGCTACTGGGCAGCAACCTCCCCTATAGTGACGAATACAATACTCATTGTGCTGGAGAAGAAGACCTGAAGTGTCCCACACAAAAAGCACAGAGGTCATGAATATTTAAAGGCACCATTTGAACCTGCAATGAATAGGACAGTGCAGTCTTCAGTCAAATACAGATGCAAGCAGAGCACACATTTCTGAAATGGGTGTATTTCTCTCCATGTGAATAGTATGATTTAAGCAAAATTCTATCTTGCTAGTTTCTACAACAAAGCTTGTCCTGCAAGTCTACTTAACTTTTCAATGGTAGGTTAAATTGCAGTCTTATAAGCCCTTTGCTTGTCCCTTTGGTAAAATTGTTCTTCCAACATATGCATCCATAAAGCCATATCACGTTCAGGTGACTTGAGCAGCCTCATTGCCGATATCAGGACTCTGTCACTGTTCAGCGGAAAAAACAGTTGTTATTTTTTAATTATTTTTTTTTTGTTTTAGGTTTGTTTTGGTTTGGTTATTTGTTTGTTTGTTTATTTTGTTGGCTATTCTATGTATTTACAATTCAGGTTTTTATCCCCTTTCTATTAATCCCCTACCCCACCCACCTCTCCCAACCTCTCTCTCCTACCTCAACATTCCCCTATACTGGGACATTGAGCATTCCCTGGAACAAAGGCTTCTCCTCTCATTGATGCAAGAAAACGATATCCTCTGCTGCACATGCACCTGCGGCCATGGGTCGCATAACAACTCATTGGTTGGTGTTTTGGTCCTTGGGAGCTGTGGTGGGTTTGGTTAGTTGTTCATTTTGTTCTTCCCATGGAGTGGCAGACCCTTTCAGGTCCTTTATGCCTTTCTTCAGCTCTTTTCATGGGGTCCCATTGTTCAGTCCAATGGTTAGCTGCAAGCATCCTTCTCTGCATTAGTATGGCTCTGGCAGAGTCTCTGAGGAGGCATACATATCATATTCCTGCCAGTAAGCACTATTTGGCATCAGCAATAGTGCATAGATTTAGTGGCTGCCTATGAAATGGATCCCCAGGTAAGACAGTTTTTTGATGATCATTTGTCCAAACTCTGCTCCTCTATATGTTCCTTTATTTCCTCCCATGAGTGTTTTGTTCTCCTTTCTAAGGCACCAAGGCATCCACTTTCTGGTCTTCCATTTCTCTGAGCTTCATAAGTTCTGTAAATTGTTTCTTGGGTATCCCAATCTTTATGGGCTAGTATTTACCTATCAGTGAGTACTTTCCATGAGTGTTCTTTTGTGACTAGGTTATCTCACTCACCTGCAAATTCCATCCATTTGCCTACAAATTTTATGACACTGTTGGTTTTTAATAGCTGAGAAGTACCCCATTGTGTAAATATACTACAATTTCTGTATCTATTCCTCTGTTGAAGGACATCTTGGTTCTTTTCAGCTTCTGGCTATTATAAGTTAGGCTGCTATGAACATGGTAGAACATGTACCCTTATGAGATGTTGGAGCTTCTTTTGGGTATATGTCCAGGAGTGGTAGAGCTGGGTCCTCAGGTAGTACTATGTCCAATTTTCTGAGCAACCATGAGCCTAATTTTTAGAGTGGTTGTGCCAGGTTACCACACCACCAACAGTGGAGGAGTGTTCCTCTTTTTTCACATCCTTGCTAGCATCTGCTGTCTCCTGATTTTTTTTTATCTTAGCCATTATAACTGGTGTGAACTAGAATCTCAGAGTTGTTTTGATTTTTATTGCTCTGGTGTCTATTGATGTTGAGCAATTCTTTAGGTGCTTCTCAGTCATTCAATATTCCTCAGTTGAGAAGTCTTTGTTTAGCTCTGTACCCCAATTTTAATTGGATTATTTGATTCGTTGAAGTCTAGTTTCTAGATTTTTTTTTTTTTTATATTTTGGATACTAGCTTTCTAGTAGATGTAGGATTAGCAAGGGTTTCTTCCCAATGGACAAGTAGAAAATAATAACTTTGTTCAAATAAGCCAAAATATTACATTAGTTAAAATCATCTCTCATTTTTTAGATACGGCTTTAGATGAATAAAAGAAATTAGTGTCTGATCAAAGTTTCAGAGTTTCCTTTATAAATCTTTCTTATTGGTTACCCCCTAAATTCATTATGTTTTGGGGGGATTTCATTTATTTCCTGAAAATGAAGCATTGAACTTGACTTAGTTAGATAGCTCCTTCTCCTAAGTACTCATGACCGTTTTCATAGATAGAAAAAAGAGAAAAAAAATCTAAGCAGGAGAAGCAAAGATCAAAGTGCAGAAAAATAAAAATAAAAACAGAGGAAGACACATTTATCTCTAAAGGACTCTGTAGATTTTATCACTAAAGGCTCTTGTCACAGCTTTTGCTCTGAGTGGCTGATAGGTAGGTGAAGGATGGCAGTGGTTTGATGGTCAATGGTGGGTTCAGCACCTCATATGTAATTCACATTGCATTGTGGTTATTTTATTTCTACAAAGATACCAAGCTTAATAAAGAGAGCAACAAAGTTTGAGCAGATCAAGACATTACCACACAGAGGAAGCCCAGCAATGAAGATCCAAATGGCTCCATAATCGCAAAATGCCATAGTCATGGGACAACATTCCTCAGACATGCTTGAGAACACTTACTGTTGAGTGGCTTTCTCTCCTAAATATTAAGGGTGGGAAGCAATGATAACTATTGCTAAATTTTCTGAAAATCAATATCAATGAAGTTTAATGACGGGCCCTGATGACTGCTGAGGCATGATGGTGCTTCAGTGTGCTCTCTCCTCGGGGTTGTCACTGCTCTACTGTTTTCACAGTGATTGTTTTATTTATTTATACTTTTTTGCATGTTAGCGTACTTTCTCCTGAGCTTCTTTTATTATAGCAGAAGTATTAAGGACAAATGAGGCCTAAAGAAAATGATTGAAACTAACACATGTGTCAGTCTTTGTAAAATGACATGTACTCTGCCAAACTGTCAAAGTGAATGTGTCATTTACAATTAGAAATGTAGAAAGTCAATAGCTGTTATAACATAAAAAATAGACATTCTATTGAGAATCTATTTAAATATAACAAATAAAAATAATGATTAAACAACCTGGAATGAAAGAAAACACAGAATATTTTCCTTTTGGAAATTGCCAGAGATTAGTTTTCTTATAACCAATGGGTAAAGAAAATTCAGAAGCCTGAAATTTAACAATTATGGAGAATTTTTTTCTCTGAGATATTTTCAACTCAATGGTTTACTTGCTTGCTGTGTGTTTTCATCTACTCCAGGGATTATAGTGATTAAAATATTTAGGAATGGCATTTATTGAAATCAGTGTATCCAGGTATAATAATGAATGCTTGTAAATCTAGTACCTGGGAAAAAGAAACAGGAATATCCCACAGGTCCCAGATTGGGGTGCATGACAGATCAAGTTCAAGTCTTACTTAAAAAGCCAATAAAAATTGTATGTGATGTTTTATTACACAGTCACAAGAAACTGCACCTATGTTGGACTTGTCTATGACTGGTTCTGTCAATGAACAGTCATGAACAGTGGAAGAAAAAATTGGGCCCTCTCCCTCCAGCTGATGCACTGGTTTCTGTTAGATCCTGACGGAAAGAAAGACATTCCTTTGTGAACTCACTGTGGAGCCTACCAAGTTTCACATTTTAGTTCCAAATGCATGGGGACATAGATAGCTGTTTTTGAACCCAGAGTGTTACATGAACACTCTGAACACACACACACACACACACACACACACACACACACACACACACACACACAGACAAAGAGACAATAATGTAAAAAATGGCCTTGTTAGGAGTAACAGTGATTGGCAAACTGATGAGGGTAGCAGTGGGCAATGAGTGTAAACACAGTGTATTATGTAAATGTAGAGAATCGTCAAAGAGCAAATTTAACTAATGAAACATTAACATTTAAAAAGCAATATGAATACATAAAGCACCCAGATAGCCAGAGGAGGGGAGCCTTTGACTACAACTCCCTCAGAGTCACATGGCTCTGACTTGGTCCATGTAAAATTTTGGGACAGTAGTCTAGCAAGTAAATACTTTGGATTTCAGAAGTTCAGATAAAGAAAGCATTTCTCTAGATCTCAACTATTCATTTGTACTAAAAAGAAAAAATGATAGTTAAGTGTCTGTGGAAATGTTCAGCAAATACACGTCTAGGCACCAGTGTGACTATCAGAATAGCCAGTACACATTAGTAAATGCTAGACACAAAGTTATCATACGATCTAGAAATGAACTTAAAATGTGTAAGCTTATAAACTTGTTCATGTGCGTGTTTGTGTTATGTAAAAAAAAATCAAATAATTACTGGTTAAGAAAAAAGTTGTATATGCATAATACATGAAGCTGTGGCAATTTAAAAGAAGAAAGGCAATATTTATACTAAACTGTTTCACATACGAGCCCAAAAAGTGTTTAGGAGAAGACACCAGACAAAAGTGCTATGTGCTATATTCCTACCCTTGTTTAAAAAAAAAAAGTTCTGAAGAAAAACAAGTATTGATACAGAAAAACAAAACAAAACAAAACAAAAACACAATAATTGCTTCTCAAACCAGAAGGAGTAAAATATAAAGAAGCTGTTAGTGATGTAGGTCTGTCCTTTGAAACTTTGCTAAAAGAAGATGACAATGGTCACTGTACGGTTCTTTCTATTAAACGTAAATGAGTTTAATACACACCTCAAAATGGTGAAATTTATCTTATGTGAATGATATTTTGATAAAAAGATGTAAGCAGATAGCATCAGATTCCAGATAATAGAAACGATAGTGTCCATGTACAACTCTAATATGTTTCATGAACACTTTTAAATCTCATGTCTTTATGTCACAAGATTATTGGCAAATTATGGGTACAAGGATAAATTTGAAATTAGTCCATTGGAAGGAGAATGAAATTAAATGGGATAACAGAACAAAGACAGATAACATGTTTGACCAGAGGGAGGGGCTAAAGTTTGACTGGGCCTGAGAGGGGAAGGTATACTGAGGAATATTTGAAATGTGTAAAAGAGCCATGTGGGACAAGCTGTAATTAAATCTTCATGCTAAGCTTGCCTCAGCTCTTCACCAAGAGGAAAGAAGAAGCTTTGCAGGAATGCAGGTGGAGCTCCTTGGAGGATGGAGCCTTTTATGGAACTTAAAATATTTTACCATATCATATGTGTTTTGTGTTTGCTCAGAATGGGGACATTTTTCATTTTTATTAGAGAGTTGAGGGAATTCTCAGGCTCTAAAGATGCATAAAAGACATTCACAGAGAAAAGAAGATGGCTTTCTTGAAAATTGCTGCATAAGCACTAAGCAGGCTATCCAGAAAATAGAGGGAGCAGTTTCCTTTAGGAGCATGCTCCATCTAGGTAGTAAGCTCTGCTCCAGCCCATTCATTGTCCTTATGTATTGATGCTCTGGATTTTTCTGAATGACACAGAAAATTATACACATTTATAGGTCATCAAAGCCAAAACAATAACAACATGACCTTTATTTTTAGAGTTGGGGATCAACTAGTAGATTGAGTATGATGCACAAAATGGTGCTATTGTTGTCCACTACCCTATCAACCTTACATGGTAGAACACTTCTATAATCCCAGGACTTGGGAAGTGGAGACAGGATGATCAGAAATTCAAAGTAATCTTCAGGCCAGCTTCGACAGCATAAAGAGCCTATTTTAAAAACAAATCCCCCAAATTTCAAAAAGGCCATGAAACACTTTAACATGGAAGACAAGAATGTACTATAGAAAAGGAAAAAATAGTATTAAAGTGTGCATACAGCAGGGACTCCAATTTGGTCTATAGGAGCTGAAGAAGGAGGTCATTTGAAAATGACATGGGATAGAACAACGAAAATGGCTCCGTAGATAATGTGCTTGCTGTTCAAGCATATAGTACTTAGTTTGAATTCCCAGGACCCAAGGAAGCCATGAGCATAAAAATTTATACCTAGTAACCCTCTGCAAAATTGAATTGTCTACACTTCTGTCCCTGGTTGTGAAGACTGGCAGATCACTGGGACTGACTAGCTTGCTGGTATATTCTCAAAAAAGGTTAAGTTTCAGGTTCAGTGAAATACTGGGTCTTAAAAAATCACAGTAGAGAACAGGTGAAAGAGAACATCCTGAGGCAAGTCTTTGGTACTCCAACACATTGTTCACACACACACACACACACACACACACACACACACACACTAGCAAAAGTGGAACCAATACTGTATAAGGAAAAAAATGCTCAACAAGACAAAACCTACAGAATATTATTGAGTTTATTTTCTGTTGGCCAGGTCCTCCTGAGCATGGGGCCTATTCTGAGATTTGGCTAATTTATCCAGTAAAAATCCATTGGAGAAAACTAATTTTTTCTTTGCCAGCAGATATGATATGCAGATAGTATCTTGTTTTCAGTAGAAGCTGATACACCCCTCTCCCTCTCAGGATCAAGATCTTATCTAAAACGGTGCAGAGCCTGTGCAGGGAATCTGGAAGTTTATACATGTCTCGGTCCTACTGAGTAGAGATGACAGTGGTTTACTTGGAGTTATCCAAGGCCTTCTACTCTTACCATTTTTCTGCCTCCTTCTTGTCATAGAGCCCTGGGCAGAGATTAAGAAAACTGGTCACTGCCATCTATGAATAATAGTAACTCGACCCGAGGATATTGCCTGTAATTCTCCAGGAGAGGACGAGAGTGTGCCATATCCATTAGTTTCAGTAGAATAAAAATTGCTCATTCATAATTTTGTGTGTGTGGTCTATGAGCTGTAACGACCACTTAAGGTCACTGCTTCATACAGTATTAGGTAAACATTTAAGAGGTAAATACTTTTATCCATCTTTGCTTCCAGCAAGCAAGTAGACCATGAAAACTCCAGAGGGCTGGTTTGATAGATGCTTTTGCTTCTATTATTTTCCCTTAGCTGAGTATTCACTAATGCTTTGTGTAAATGCGGGTAACTGGACCATGCTTACTGTGAAGGAAGAAAAGTAGATGCATCTGTTAAGCATATATATATATGTGTGTGTGTATATATATATATATATATATATATATATATATATATATATATATATACATATATATATGGCTTTATGCACACAATATGATAAATATGGGCAGGAGACAGAAGGCAGGGGCTGTCTCTGCCCTGCCTATGAGAACTGCTTTAATTCAAGATAAATAAACAACACATCTATGAATCTGTGAGGTCACCAACATGTTGTACTAAAAGGGAAAAAGAATAGTTACTTTACTGCATTAATATGTGCCTGTTAATACTGATTGTTGCCTAATATCAATGATAGCTGTGTTTATTTGCTGATAACAAATAACTACCAAGTTTTTTTCTCACATTCATTTCTATGTTAGTTTTGTCATGTGACTACTGTCACTTGGGAGCTATGCTAGCAGATGGCCAATGTAAGTAGGCAAAGTAACATGACTCTCTATTGGTGGTAAGGATAATGTGTTATGGTTTTGAAAAAAATATATTTATGTTATATTTGCTCAAGTCACAGTTGTGTTAATCAGTCATGTGAGTTCATATGATAAGAGGTTCAAATTGTATCTTTTTTGATTTCATTACCTCTCTAGGTTTCTTTTATTTTTGATTTTGATACTCAATGCTTACATACACAATTTGTAACATAAAGCAGTTCACTTGTAATGTGTCTTCATTTCTGTTTCTTCCTTGACTTTCACAATTGATACAGTTCTGCTTTCTTCCAAACAGGAAACAATAAATTTAGAGTGGTTGTAAGTGTTCTTTGTTGAAAACAAACAAACAAAATGGTCACTGAGTCAGTGGACTTTTGAAAGAGTTATTTTAACGGACGTAGATATACTATAGTTCAAATAATTTTTCTGTGTCTCCTTGGACAATATGGAAGCAGATAATTCAAATTCTAATAGGTCTTGGGGATTGGTTTTGGGTTAAAACACAACAAACAAATAAACAAAAATGAAGCAGGTCAGTGGAGCAGTCTCTTCAACCTACTTAAATATTGACACCAGCCTGGCACAGAGGAAAAAAAAATGTTAACCATTAAGTAAAAATCTTAAAGCAGAAACGGCACCAGAAACTTCAGACCTGTTTTCTTGCTTGCATGAGTATACACATCTTCATATACATATATAAACACTGTATCTTCCTACTGCCAGGGAAATGTTGAAGGTGAAAAAGGAAGAAAGCCAGGACAAGTCTCTGCCCATTAAGGGAATTAAAGGCTTTGCTGTCCCTGGGCGAGTGTGATTTAAGGGCTAATCAGCACCATGGTCCTTGCACATTATCTAAGAAAGTGAAAATCACTGGCAACTGTGACTGTGCTTGGCAGCTCCAGGGGAATCTCTGCAGGCCCTCTGATAACTTTTCATGCAGTGCTTGAATATTCCTTCCCGTGTAATTGGGTTTGTTTGCAATATATAAAAAGCAGCCCGTGGCTAATGGTCTGATGCATTCTGTACGTGTTTGATTAGGACAGTTTACTTGGGCAGAGGGAGCACTGTGTGCCCCTTCTGCAGTGAGGACGTGAACTGCTCTGCTTGCTCCGCACATTCCCATTAGATTACTCAATGGCACACAATTCACATGTCTTTAGAACATTGGCTCCAAATGAGTCATATTCAAAAAAGGCTTTATTTTTAGACCATTGAAATCAGAAACAGTATCATCGAGGAGATGATTTTAAAAGTAGATTTAGTTCATTCACGTGGGGCTCATAGACTCTTCTAGAAATTTGTATGTTGATTGCTCTTCAATGCAAGGCAATGATTTCTGTTGGAAAAAAAATAGATCTGTGAATTAGTTTAGAAGAGTTCAGGCAAGATACGAGACGACAAAAGTTGTAGAAAGCCCAGATAATTCTTTTTTTTTTGAAATAGCTATATGTACTTGGAGTGATATTTCTATTCTTCCTGGGGTTGGTACCAAACATTATGAAATTTAATTAGGGCATATCATAAACCTTCTTCCCCATCGTACTCCAGCATTCCACTGACTTGAATATCATAGTAGGTTCAGGAACCTGTATCATGTTCTCATCTTTGTGCTGGTGCTGTAGTGCCACGGTCTTGACTATGATAGGATTATCATTCTATTTTAGTGATTTGAGAACATTAAAAGAAAGTTTTGAGTCAGTTCTCAGTATGTTTGTAACATATTAGGATTCCCTTCTAAATGTGCTATTTCTTCTAGTCAAATGACTTCTTTTAGCCATACATCTTTTCTGCTCTCAAAAACATAACAAAAATATCCAAGAAATACATAGGTAACACACACACACACACACACACACACACACACACACACACACACACATTATTCTTAATTTTGCAAGGGTAATCTTAGATTATATTTCCACCAATGTATCCTTCCTTCCCTTCTCTTGGGGAATCTTTGTCTACTTGCACTTTTTTTTCCCAGAAACATTCACCATCTATTACTTTCCTCTTTTCCAGGCAATTATGAGACTTTAGAAAGTATTAAGAAATTGTGTGTCAGGGTATAGACACTTTCACGGGCACAGTGACAGGAAATCAATTGTGTTTGCCCTTTAACCTGATGTTATTGTCACCTGCCAGTCATGAGGACATGAAAAGTGTAAAGAATGTTTGCCTAGAAGCAGGGAAGCTGGAGTAAAATAAAAAATCAAGTATATTTTGGAGTCAAAAGTGATAACTCTTAATTACAGAGGAGTTAATGATGGGTTAGTTATGACCAGTCTATGTAAATATGCATTTTTTATATCAAATGGTCTGATGTTATTTGTAGTCAAATGGTCTTTGACAAATGAGTACCATAAGGCAATTTTTAAAATAGTCACCATGTAAATTCTGAATACGGTTTCAATCATATTAAGTTGAGTGAGAAACTTAAACTAGCTTTGACATTCATGTGATCACCACTATTAAACAGCAGGACATGTCTAATATCTTCATGGTGGCTGGAACAGAAAAAGGTTCATGTGGAATAGTGATAGTCACTGATGACAAGAAACTTGAGTACCTCATCAGACACTTGCTTGTGATTGATCCTTGTAAAAGATTAACATCACACTAAAAACTAGTAGGTGAGTCTATTTACTGTTACTGTTTTTTATGGGTACTATTCTCAAATGCTTTTTATCTAACACAACACATTCATTACAGTAATGAGAAATATAAAATATGTTAGATGAATTATTCAAAAATTTTATTTAAGGCCTGTTCAAATTAAAACCATAAAACTTTCATATGAAAGCATCACAAATAGAATCTTAAAATTTAGATGATAAATGAATAAAAAAAGAGGTGTAATATTTAGACCAGTCCAGCTAACAAATACAGTGGCTTTGAATTATCTAAATTATTTTTTTAATCCTGAGTTTGAAAGTAACTGGGATGCAGAAAAATCCATGTATCTTCTCCACAAATATTTTTCTTGATTATATTAAGTTACAGCAATTAAACTTTATTTAAACTACATTTTTAAACAACTAGGACATGGATGATTTAATATTCTAGAAGGTAATTGAAGTTCAAGAAGTTTCTAAAGACAAAAATAAACAATGCAGGCACAAAGATAGCAACACACACACAGAGCAGAGCTTCCTGTGGGCACAATGACATGTAGATATCATGACACAGTGAATTTCTAAAGCAGCAGTACCATACTTTTTATTGCTTGCAAAAAAATAGGCAGTTTTTCTTATATAGATAAAGACAAAACATGGAAATAAAAAACAGAGTATTTAACTATGGTATTGTGACATGTCTACAGCTTTCAAATCTATGTAAAGTTTTGTAATAAGACAGATGATATAAAATGGTGATCTTGAAAATATAGCTGAATCGTCCCTGCTGATTCATGACAGCTTTTGCACAGATCTTTTTTACATATGCACAATAACAGTTTATCAGAGGATTTTAAACGTTCAGCTATGCAAATAAATATATTATAAATATGATTCGGTCTAATATGTATTTCAAAATAGAAAACTATGTAGAATAAGAAGACAAGTGTATACTTGGAGTGTGTATATACTGAGTCTCATTAATATAACAAAACTATGAATATGTAGTTTGAAATTTCAATACGTTGAAGCTCATAAAGAATTTAAAAAGAGAGACAGCCTAGAGATTAATAAATAAATAAATAAATAAATAAATAAATAAATAAATAAATAATACCTTTAATAATTTCAGGAATCATAAATGCAAGCACCACCAAGGGAATACAAGAGATAGAAGAATCTCAGAGGCAGAAGATATCATACAGAACATTGATACAACAGTCAAAGAAAATGCAAAAATCCAAAAGCTTCTAACCCAAATCATCCAAGAAATTGAAGACACTATGAGAAGATGAATCCTAAGAATAATAGGCATAGAAGAGAGCAAAAATTATCAAATTAAAAGACTAGTAAACATTATAGAAGAAAACGTTCCTAAAGAAAATAACCACGAACATACAAGAAGCCAACAAAGAGGACTGGCAACCAGCTCACAGATCGCTGAGAGCTCAATAAAGCTGCAGGAGCACTCTTCATCCTAAGTGGAGGGGTGAGTCAACTTCTTCTGCCCATATTTTACTCCAGGATAGGACCCCCGAACTCTCACTGCACAGGTGGTGATGCTGCCTGGGAACAGACACTCTGGCCCAAGGATAAACCTGGGCCAGCTTCATCAGGACTGAACTCTCCGATTGGAACTCAAAGTCTACCCAAAGAGACAAACAACCAGGAGCAATCTCTTTCTGAAGACCATATGCCCACAGTCCCACAAAATAGACAAGCTCCAGTAAAAGACAACAAGATAACCTACCATTATCTATATAACAAGATGGCAAGAGGCAGGGGCAAGAATCTAAGAAACAGAAACCGAGACAACCTGGCAATATCAGAACCCAGTTCTTTCACCACTGCAAATAGTGTATATCCCAACTAATCAGAAAAACAAGATTTATACTTAAAACCACACTACATCATGATTGTTACGGTCTTTAAAAAGCACATAAATAACATATTTTAAAAGTACAGGAAAGCCAGAAGAACAAATGAAAATAAGTTGAAGCCCTTAAAGAAAAAACACAAAAAGCACAAAAATCACTTAAAGAGCTACAGGAAAGCACAAACAACCAGAAGAAGGAACTGAAAACAGAAATAGAAACAAAGAAATAATCACTGAAGGAAACATCCATGAAGTTGGAAAATCTAAAAAAGACATTGGGAGACATGGATGCTAACATCACCAACAGAATACAAGAGATGGAGGAGAAAATCTCAGGAGCAGATGATACCATTAAAATCATTGACACAAAAGTCAGAGAAAATGCAATAATTAAAAAGATTCTAACTCAAAACATCCAGGAAATGCAGGACACAGTGAGAATCCCAATCCTGAGGATAATAGGTTTAGAAGAGAGTGAAGACTCCCAACAAAAAGGCCCAGTAAATGTCTTAAAAAAAATCATAAAAAAAAAAAACTTTCCTAAACTAAAAAAAAAAAAAAAAAAAAAAAAAAAAAAAAAGATGAGCATGAACAAACAAGAAGCCTATAGAAACCCAAATGGACTGGACCAGAAAAGAAATTCTCCTGATACATAATAGTCAAAACAACAAATGCCTAAAACAAAGAAAGAATACTAAAAGCAGTAAATGATAAAGGAAAGATAACATATAAAGCAAGACCAAACAGAATTACACCAGACTTTTTAGCAGAGACTATGAAAGCTAGAAGATTCTGGACTGACATCCCACAAACCCTAAAGGAATACAATTTTCATACCAGGTTACTATATACAACAAAACATGGAGAAACCAATATATTCCAGGACAAACACAAATTTACTCAGTATCTGTTCACAAATACAGCCCTACAAAGGATAATAGATGGAAAACTCTGCCACAAAGAGTGAAACTTCACCCTAAAAAAACCAAGAAACTTAATTTTTTGGCAACAAACACCCAAGAAGAAAAGCACACAAATATAACTTTACCTCTAACAACAAAAATAGCAGGAAGTAACAATCACTATTCATTAATATCCCTTAACATCAATGGACTCAATTCTCCAGTAAAAAGACTTAGATTATCAGGCTGGATACATAAACAGGAAGCAGCATTTTGCTGAGTACAAAAAAGTCATCTCAGCATCAAAGATAGGTACTACCTCAGCATAAAATGTTTGGAAAAAAACTTCCCAAGAAAATGGTCCCAAGAAATAAGCTGGATTAACCATCCTAATATCAAATAAAATAGATTTTCAACCAAAAGTCATCAAAAAAGACAAGGAAGGACAGTTTTTACTCATCAAAGGAACAATCTTTTTTTTAAAGGTTCATGTAATAATTTTATACAAGAAAGAGATTTTAGCCATAATTATTATACAAAATATATTTATAACAAAGAGATTTTAGGCCACACATTTTTATTAATTCTATAGTCCAGAAAACACAAAAATCAACAATTTATTGTGTCTCTCCACTCTGAGTTGTGGAAGAGCATTTGGGTAAACTGAATTCCAAATTCTACTTTAACACTGGGCCTACTCTGAAAGTCCAGCAATGTAGTCAGATGGTGCATGCTTATCGGACAGGTATGAGGCCTTCCTAGCACCACAAAAAAGATGTATACTGACTTTTTGTGGTTTTCTGTGTAAATATTTTATATAGTGATGCTCAATTTTCATTTTTACTGATTTTCTGTGTTTTCATTTAACCTCAAAGGAACAATCTATCAAGATGAACTCTCAATCTTGAACAGCTATGCTCCAAATACAAGAGCACCCACATAGATAAAAGAAAATCTACTAAAGCTCAGAGCGTATATTACACCACACATTATAAGAGTGGGAGAGTTCAACACCCCACTCTCATCAATGAACAGATTGTGGATGCAGAAACTGAACAAAGACACAGTGAAACTAACAGAAGTTATCGATTTAACAGACATGCACAGGACATTTCATCCTAAAACAAAGGAATACACTTTCATCTCAGTGCATTCTTCAAAATTGACCATATACTTGGACACAAAACAGGCCTCAACAGATACATGATGATCAAAATAACCCCATGTATCCTATAAGAACATCATAGACTAAAGGAGGTCTTCAATAATAACAAAAACAACAAAAAGCCCACATACACATGGCAGCAAAAATGGTCCACTCAATTTTAGCATGGTCAATAAAGAAATAAAGAAAGAAATAAAAGACTTCTTATAATTTAATATAAATGAAGGCACAACATAACAAAATTTATGGGATACAATGAATGCCAAGAGGAAAACTCATAGTGCTCAGAGCCTCCAAAATGAAACTGAGGAGATCATACACTAACAACTTGACAGCACAACTAGAAGCTTAGAACAAAAAGAAGCAGATACACTTAAGAGGAGTAGACAGCAGGGAGTAATCAAACTCAGAGCTGAAATTAACCAAATAGAGACAAAAAGAACTTTACAAAGAATCAACAAAACCAAAAGCTGATTCTTTAAAAAAATCAACAAGATTGATAAATCCTTATCCAGACTAATCAGAAGGCACAAAGAGAATATTTAAATTGACAAAATTAGAAATAAAAGGAGAGACATAACAACAGAAACTGAGGGAATTCATAAAATCATCAGATCCTACTACAAGTGCCTATTCTCAACAAAACTCAAAAATCTAGAGAAAATGTACAATTTTCTAGACAAATACCAGGTTACAAAGTTAAATCAGAATCAGATAAACCATCTACACAGCCCCATAACTCCTAAATATATAAAAGCATTAATCAAAAACCTCCCAACCAAAAAAGTGCAGGACCTGATGGGTTTAGTGCAGAATTATATCAGACTTTCATAGAAGACCTAATACCAAAGCTTTCCAAACTATTCCACAAAATAGAAAAAAAGAGAGAAAAATACCCAACTTATTCTTAGAAACCACAATTATGCTCATTCCTAAACCACACAAAGACCCTACAAAGAAAGAGAACTTTAGACAAAATTCCCTCATGAACATTGATGCAAAAATACTCAGTAAAATTCTTGCAAACCAAACTCAAGCACACATCAAAATGGTCATTCACCATGATCAATTAGGCTTAATCCCAGGGATGCAAGAATGGTTAAATATACAAAAATCTATCAACGTCCTCCACTATATAAATAAACTCAGCAAAAGAAAATCACATGAAAATCTCTCTAGAGGATGAGAAAGCATTTGAAAAAATTCAATACCACTTCATGTTAAAATACTTGGAAAGGTCATGCATTCAAGGCTCATACGTAAACATAGTAAAAGCAATATATAGCAAATGAGAAGCCAACATCAGAGTAAATGGTGAGAAACTTAAAGCAATCTCACTAAAGTCTGAATAGACAAGGCTGTCCACTCTCTCCCAACCTATTCAATATAGTACTGAAAGTACTAGCCAGAGAAATAAAACAGCAAAAAGACTTCAAAGTGATACCAATTGACATGGAAAAAGTCAAAATATCAGTATTTACAGACAATATGATAGTATATTTAAATGACCCCAAAAATTTCACCAGGGAACTTATATAGCTTGTGGCAAGATATAAAATTAACTCAAACAAGTCAGTAGCCTTCCTCTACTCAAAGGACAAACAGACTGAGGAAGAAATTTGACAATGGACATCCTTCATAAAATAGTTGCAAACTATACAATTGGTGTGACCCTAACCAAGCAAGTGAAGGATCTGTATAACAAGAACTTCAATTCTCTGAAGAAGGAAATTGAAGAAGAGCTCAGAAGATGGAAAAATCTCCAATTTTCATGGATTGAAAGGATCAACATTTTAAAAATGACCATCTTGCCTAAGGCAATCTACAAATTCAATGTAATCTCCATCAAGATTCCATCTCATTTTTATAGAGTTAGAAAAAGCAAATTGCAAATTCATTTGGAATAATACAAACCCAGGATAGCAAAACCCCTTCTGAACTATAAAAAATACTTTCCAGGCAATCACTCTTCCTGATCTCAAGCTGTATTGCAGATCAATACTGATAAAAACTACTTGGTATTAGTAAAGAGATAGGCAGGTAGACCAATAGAATAAAATCAAAGACTCAGAAATCAACCCATACAACTATGGTCACTTGATTTTTGAGAAAGAAGCTAAAAACATTCAAAGGGAAAAGTACAGTCTCTTCAACAAATGGTGCTAGTTCAACTGGTAGACAGCATGCAGAAGAATGCAAATCAATTCCTTTTTATCTCCTTGTACAAAGCTCAAGTGCAAGTGGATCAAAAACCTCCACATAATACCAGGTACACTGAAACTAATAGAACATGAAGTGGGGGAAACACATAGGCAAATAGGAAATTTTTCTGAACTGAACACAAATGGCTAATGCTTTTAGATCAAGAAGCAATAAATGACACCTCATGAATTTGCAGTGCTTCTGTAAGGCCAAGGACATGGTCAAAAGGACAAAATGGTAAGCCACAGACTGGGAAAAGTTCTTTACCATCCTATATCTGATAGATTGTTAGAATCCAATATATACAAAGAACTCAAGAGGTTAGACCTTAGAGAATCAAACAGTCCTATTTAAAAATGTGGTACAGAGCTACACAGAGACTTCTCAACTGAGGAATACTGAATGTCTGCAAAGCACCTAAAGAACTGTTCAACATCCCTAGCCACCAGAAAAATGCAAATCAAAATAACCCTGAGACTCTACCTCACACCAGTAAGAATGGCTAAGATCAAAAACTCAGGTGACAGCAGATACTGATGAGGTTGTGGAGAAAGGAACACTCCTTCACTGTTGGTGGTATTTTAAACTAGTACACCCACTCTGGAAATCAGTCTGGAAGCTCCTCTGAAAATTGGACATTGTACTACCTGAGGGCACATCTATACCACTCCTGGGTCTATATCCAAAAGTAGCTTCAATATCTAACAAGGACATATGCTCAACAATATTCATAGCAGCCTTATTTATAATAGCCAGAATCTGGAAAAAATCCATATGTAATTCAACAGAGGAATGGATATAGAAATTGTGGTACATATACACAATATACACTACTCAGCTATTGAAAATGAGTTCATGAAATCCCTAGGCAAATGGATGTCATGTGAAGCTATCATCCTGAGTGACGTAACTCAGTCAAAAAATGAGCACTCATTGTGTTTACTCACTTATAAGCAGATACTAGCCAACAAAAACAACACCAAAATAAACAATAAATAAATAAAGAAATAAAGAAAGAAAAAAGAAAGAAAGAAAGAAAGGAAGGAAGGAAAGAAGGAAGGAAGGAAGGAAGGAAGGAAGGAAGCTTGGAATACCCATGAGACCATCCACAGAACTTATCAAGCTCAAAAAGAAGGAAGACCAGAATGTGGATGTCTCAGTAGTTCTTAGAAGGGAGAACAAAACAGAGGAGGAAATGCAAGATCAAATAGAGGATCAGGGACTAAAGAAAAAAAAAAAAAAAACTACAGAGATTGCCTCACCTGGACAACCACCACTTATGCAGCCACCAAACACAAGCACTACTGCTGATGCCAAGAGGTGTTTACTGGTAGGAACCAAACATGGATGTCTTTTGAGAGGCTCTCTCAGAGTCACATAGATACAGATGAGGATGCTTGCAGCTTAACATCAGACTGAATATGGGGACCCCAATGAAAGATCTCAAGAATGGATTGAAAGAGCTGAAAGATTTGCAACCTCATGGAAAAAACAACATCATCAACCAGCCAAGGCACTGAGGTAAAGAGGGTGATTGGGACAGGGAGCATCTTCATGGGAGGAATTTGAGGGCAAAGGAGGGAGGGGACTTGGTGAGAAGGGCATAACATTTGAAATATAAATACAGAGAACATCCAATAAAAAAAAAAAGCCTACAGAACTCCAAACAGACTGGACGACAAAGGAAATTCTTCCTGTCACATAATAGTCAAAACAACAATTGCACAAAACAAAGAAAGAATATTAAAAGCAGTAAGGAAAAAAGGTCAAGTAACAAATAAAGGCAAACTATGAGAATTACACCAGAGTTTCCTAAAGAGATCATTAAAGCTAGAAGATCCTCAAAAGATGTCATTTGGACCTAAAGAGAGAAATCAAATGCCAGTACACGGTACTATACCCATATCAGAATTGACAAATGGGACTTCATAAAACAGCAAATATTCTGTAATGCTAAGGACATTGTCAATAGGACAAAACGGAAATCAACATGTAGCAAAACACTCTCATAGTGGCAGGGGATGGTAGGATAGGTGTCTTCCATAGGGTACCTGAAAAGGGGATAACATTTGAAATTTAAGTAAAAAAAATATTTAATAAAATATTGAATACATAAAAAATATTATCAAAATAGTCTGTGTTTATAAAACAACATATTTCTCCCACCCAGCAGCTTTGGGGCTCAGAACAAGGCTCGGCCCATCTGCCACCTGGACCAGCAATTTGCAAAGGTTAAGGCCTGGTGAATAAAAGATCCGAGCAGCCAGGAGGCAGAGAGATCTCTGCCAAGTGTGTAAGGAAAGCGCGCCCCTGCCCTGCCTGATGCAGGAACCAGGAACCCAGCATTGGGACCTCTGTTCCCACCCTGTGGCTTGGGGAACAGAACAGGGCTCAGCACATCTGCCACCTGGACCAGCAGTTCCCTAAGGTTAAGGTCTGGTGAGAAGGAGATCTGAGCAGCCAGGGAGCAGAGAGATCTCTGCCGAGTGCACACGGAAAGCGCGCCCCTGCCCTGCCTGATCCAGGGACCAGGAATCCAGCATTGGGACCTCTGTTCCCACCCACCGGCTTTGGGGCACAGAATAGGGCTCAGACCATCAGACACCTCGACCAGTGGAGATCCAGGGACACAACAAGGTACAAGGGAAAGGCAAGAAAATATCACTGACAACAAGATGGCAAGAAGAAAGCAAAAGAGCATATCCCAAGGAAACCAAGACAACCTGGCAACACCAGTACCCAGCTCTCCCATCACAGCTAACACTGGAATGCCAAACACTCCAGAAGAAGAAGACACAGACCTAAAATCATACTTCAAGCCGCTGATATAGATCCTTAAACAAGAACGGGAGGAAAAGCAAAAAGAATCAGAAGCTTTTAAAGAGAAAACAATAAAATCACTCAAAGAACTCAAAGAACTAGAGGAAAACAGAACCAAAGAAATGAAGGAATGGAAGAAGTAATTTAAAATGGAAATTGACACAATAAAGAAAACACTAAAAGAGATAACCCTAGAGGGAGAACACCTAAAAAAGAAATCAGGAGTCACAGAAACAAGTATTTCCAATAGATTACAAGAGATGGAAGAGAGAATCTCGGGGGCAGAAGACAACATTGTAAACATAGAAAAAACAGCCAGAGAAGATGCAATAACCAAAAAGCTCCTAACCCAAAATGTCCAGGAAATCCAACACACAATGAGAAGACCGAACCTAAGGATAATAGGAATAGAAGAGGGAGAAGAGTATCAACTAAGAGGCACAGTAAATATCTTCAGCAAAATTGTAGAAGAAAACTTCCCTACCCTGAAGAATGAGATAACCATGAGCATAAAATAAGCCTTCAGAACTCCAAGTAAGTTGGACCAAAAAAAATTCTTACTGACACATAATTGTCAAAACACCAAGTGTCCAAAGCAAAGAAAGAATACTAAAAGCAGTAAGGGAAAAAGGTCAGGTAACATATAAAGGCAGACCAACTGAAACTGAGGAAATTCAAGAAATCATCAGATCCTACTACAAAAGCCTATACTCCACAAAGTTGGAAAATCTGGAGGAAATGGATGAATTCCTAGACAAATACAAGATACTAAAGTTAAACCAGGAACAGGTAAACCATCTAAATAATCCCATAAAACCTAAAAAAATAGAAGAAGTCATCAAAAGCCTCCCAACCAAAAAAAGCCCAGGTCCAGATAGGTTCAGTGCAGAATTTTTTCTGACATTTATTGAGAACCTAACTCCAATACTCTCCAAACTATTACACAAGATACAATCAGATGGAATACTACCTAACTCATTTTTTGAGGCTACAATAGCCCTCATTCCTAAACCACACAAAGACCCTACAAGGAAAGAGAACTTCAGACCAATCTTACTTATGAACATTGATGCAAAAATACTCAACAAAATCCTTGCAAACCGAATCCAAGAACACATCAAACTGATCATTCACCATGATCAAGTTGGCTTCATCCCTGGGATGCAGGGATGGTTTAATATATGGAAATCCATCAATGTAATCCACCATATAAACAAAATCAAAGAGAAAAACCACATGATCATTTCACTAGATGCTGAGAAAAACATTTGACAAAATTCAATACCCCTTCATTTTTAAATTTATGGAAAGAACAGGAATTTAAGGCCCATATCTAAACATAATAAAAGCAATATACAGCAATCCAACAGCCAACAGTAAACTTAACAGTGGGAAACTTGAAGCAATCCCACTAAAATGAGAGACTTCATAAGGCTGCCTACTCTCCCCCTACCTATTCAACAAAGTATTGAAAGTCCTGGGTGGAGTAATTAAACAGCAAAAGGAAACCAAATTATAAAAATTGGAAAGAAAGAAGTAAAACATCACTATTTGCAGATGACATGATAGTGTACTTAAGTGACCCCACAAATTCCACTAGAGAACTCCTACAGCTGATAAACAAGTTTAGCAAAGTGGCTGGATACAAAATTAACACAAACAAATCAGTAGCCTTCTTATACTCAAAGGACAAACATGTGGAGAAAGAAATTAGGGAAAAGATAACCTTCACAATAGTCATAAAACTATGAAATACCTTGGTGTGACTCTAACTAGGCAAGTGAAGGACCTGTACGACAAGAACTTAAAACCTCTAAAGAAGGAAATCGAGGAAGATTTCAGAAAATGGAAAGATCTCCCATGTTCATGAACTGGAAGGATCAACATTTTAAAAATGGCCATATACCAAAATCAATCTACAGATTCAATGCAATCCCCATCAAAATTCCAACCCATTTATTCTTTGAGTTGGAAAGAAAATATGCAACTTTATCTGGAATAACAAAAAAACGAGAATAGTGAAATCCATCCTCAACAACAAGAAAACATCTACGAGATCACTCTCCCTGACCTCAAGCTATATTACAAGGCAATTGTGTTGAAAACTGCATGGTACTGGTACAGAAATAGGCACATGGATCAATGGAATAGAATAAAAGATCCAGAAATGAACCCTCATGTATATGGTTGCCTGATTTTTGACCAAGGAGCTGTAAACATTAAATGGAAAAAGGACAGCCTATTCAAAAACTTGTGTTGGTCCAACTGGCACTCAGCATGCAGAAGAATGAAAATAGACCCTTTCTTATCTCCTTGTACAAAGCTCATGTGTAAGTAGATCAAAATCTCCACATTAAACCAGATACACTGAAACTATTACATGAGAAAGTAGGGAAAACCTTAGAACTCATAAGCACTGGAGAAAATTTCCTGAACAGAACACAATGGCTTGTGCTCTAAGGTCAAAGGTTGACAAATGGGTCTTATTGAGATTGCAAAGGTTTTGTAAGGCTAAGGATACTGTCAAAAAAAAAATGGCATCTAACAGATTGGAATAAGGTCTTTACCAACCCCACATCAAATAGAGGCCTAATATCCAAGGTATACAAAGAACTCAAAAGCTAGACAACAGAGAGTTAAACAACCCTATGAAAAAATGGGGTACAGAGCTAAACAAAAAGTTTTCAGTCAAGGAATATTGAATGGCTGAGAAACATCTAAGGAAGTGCTGGACATCCTTAGTCATCAGAGAAATGCAAATCAAAACAATCATGAGATTCTACCTCACACCAGTCAGATTGGCCTAGATCCAAAATTCAGAGTACAGCAGATGCTGGTGAGGATGTGGAGAATGAAGAACACCTCTCCACTGTTGGTGTGGTTGTAAACTGATACAAACACTCTGGAAATCAGTCTGGCCATACCTCAGAAAATTGGACATAGTACTACCTGAAGACCCAGCTATTCCACTTCTGGGCATATACCCCAGAGACACTTTAATACACAACAAAGATACATGCACCACAATGTTCACATCATCTCTATTTATAATAGCCAGAAGCTGGAAAGAACCCAGATGTTTTTCAGTAGATGAATGGATACAAAAATTGTGGTACATTTACACAATGGAGTATTACTCATCTATCAGAAACAATGACTTAACAAAATTCTTAAGAAAATGGATGCAACTAGACAATATCATCCTGAGTGAGATAAACCAGTCACAAAACAACAGACATAATAAACAGTCACTGATAATTGGATACTAAACCCAGAAAGCTCTGAACACCCCAAAAACAACTCAGAGACTATATGAAGTTCAAGATAAAACAAAGGGCAAACAAACAAAAATTTAAAAAAGGAAAGAAAATGACAAACCATTATGCTTAATCTTTACACACCAAGAAAACTTTGAGTATTTCCAGGTTACATCTTGTTTTACATGTACTTTATGCTCATCGCAACTAGAAAGATTTTAATACACACTATCAGACCTTTTAAAAAATCAAGTACTGACAAAAATGTATTTATATACTTTTTTGCAAAAATGCTTAAAATATGTACATTTATCTTTTTTTAAAAAAAATAAAGTTGTTCAATTTATAAAAAAGAATAAAAAAATGAATGGTTATTCTCTTCAAATTAATCAGTTATATTCATCACAGGCTGAACAAAGTTTTACTTATACATTTTTAAAATTGCATTGTTAAACTTAGTATATAAAAACAAAAACACAGACTACACAGAAATATTTTGGGCTATACATGGTGGTCTTGTCTAACTGTCACAGAAATTGTATGAAAGCAGAAGGATCCCAAAGTTGGTATAGTTGAGACCAGCTTCCAATGCACATACGAAGATGAAAATGCCTTAGTTTATGTTCATACACACCCACATACCCCACACACCATACCACATACTCACATGTGAATAAAACGTGTTTTCTGATAAAAAATAAAACAAGCAAAGCTTGTTCTAATGGTATTAAACTCAGTGCTCAGTTCTATCAGCACAAAAATAGATTTTATAAACAAAATAATGATATATGAGATTAAGATAAGGTACGCATTAAAATTGCTTGAATGATTTTAAAACTTCAACTTAAAGTTTTTTATTTTTGAAAACTTGTATAACTGAAAATCAACATATAAAAGATTAATGTGAGGGATTTTCTATTACAAATAAGTTAATTTGAAATTAATCACAGACATAAATGAATTATTTAAACAATGTATCTTTGAAGGAATACAATGGCAAAAATCTAAAGAAACTTAGATTTTTGCAAGGTTTTGTAGTACAGTTACAACAGTTAAATTCAAATATGAAATAATTAAAATTTTCTTTAAGATAAGAAGACATCATTAAAAATTATAAGCCAAAAAATCAGGAAAATTGTTTGCAAATTCTATAACTGTTAAAAGATTCATTTATAAAATACAAGAAAGTATATATTTGTTCAGTTAAAATTAGAATAGAAATTTATATAAAATGGGCAGACACATTCAAAATAGTTTCATCAGAAGAATTCTGCTGGTGAGTATGACTGAAACATTTTAAAATGTGTTCCTAAACTAGACAAAGCCAAATGAAACAACAACCCAGTGCAGAGTCCTCAGCAAGAGACACATAATATGGCTTTTATTTTAACTATAATTCATGCACAACTATATTTTTTAAAATGTTTATAAAATGGAAAAAATATATGTATGAGAAACAGACAGATTGAGAGAGAGAGAGAGACAAAGACACACAGAGAGAGAGGGAGATAGAAGGAGAGAGAGAGGAAGGCAGAGAAGAGAATATTGCCATTTGCTGAAAAGGAAACAAGGATGGATGCTAGGATGGATACAAATGGATGCTAGGGGACTGGTGTTCTATCAGTCACACTCATTTGAGTGAGGATTGGCAGGATATAATCTGTTCATTTATTAATATTTGGTGTTATTGCTTTTCCACCTTTCTCTACAGATAAAATCAAGCAATTGGAATATACAACTTTTTGTTTTTAATTTCAAGAAATGAGTACTCTGTTTGTAGAACATGATCTTATTTTCCAGGCCACTTGTAATTATAAGTGAAGTGTGTGATTGTGTGTGTTTGTGTGTGTGTTTGTCTTGTTATTTTTCTGTTCCTTTTGAGTTGGTTCTTTATTAGTGAAATTATTTTAAAAGCCTCCAAATTTACAATCACTCCACCATATACCAATAAGAGGTCATTTGCATTTTTCAAAGACATCTTACTCCTGAAGTGGGTTTCTTTCAACATAGCAACATGTATCCTCTCACTGTCTCCCTGGTGCCATCTCAACTCATTCAGAACTGTTCTTCTCTGAGAGATACTTTCATTAAAAACCCAAACATTCCTACCCCCAAGTTAACATTTGTATTGTGATGAAGCCTTTGAAGATACAAGCTCAGATGAGAAAAAAAATGCAGTGAGATTATCAAGGGAAAATTAGGAAGATAAAATGAGAATAGACCTTCAGATTTGCTGTCTGATATGTGATGTTCCTACCCATAGCTGAGCAGAGATACTAATGTCTTTATGGAAGTAAAAGTAGTGATGGTTTTATTTATTAAGTTACAAAAATTTAAATGGACTGATTTTTTTTTTTTACAAAACTCATCTATTAATTTATTCAAAAGAAATGCACTTTATTTTCTTAATGTAATTGTTTGCTTATTCACTGTATTTCTTACTCACTGCTTCTCTCTCAGTCACCCTCTCTCACAATTCTTCCTCCATCTCCCATCCCCTTACCCTGCTTGGGTGTGCCCCTGAGTATTCTCCAACTCTGGTACTTCGAATATCTGCAAGGCCAGGTGCTTTCTCTCACACTGAGGCCAGATAAGGCAGTACAGATGAAAGAACATATTTCCTATGTAGACAACAGCTTTTGGACAGCCCCTGTTACAGTTCTTTAGGATCCACATGAAGACCAAGCTGCACATCTACATATGTGTGTGAAGGCCTAGGACCAGCCTTCATATGTTTTTTGGTTGTTTAGTCAGAATCTGAGAACCCCAGGGGCCCAAGTTAGTTGACTCTGTTGCTCTTCCTATGGTGTTTCTATCCTCTTCAGAGCTTTTAATCCTTCCTGTTATTCTTCCATAAGAGTCTCTAAACTGCATCCGGTGTTTGCCTGTGAGTATATATAACTGTCAGAGTCAGCTGTGAAGTAGATAGAGTCTAGGAGAACAAGATGCTCCTGTCTGCAAGTATATCAAAGTATCATTACTGGTGTTAGGGATTGGTGCTTGACCATGGTATGGTCTCAAGTTGGACTAATTGCTCTGGGTGTTGAATTTCCCCTTCTATGTCAGATTCAAACTTCCCTGCTTGAGAGTTTATTTATCTTCTTTGGGTCTGTAGAGTGTAATGTACTTAGATCAAGTATGCTTTGTCACAGGAATGAAGGAATGGTTCAATATATAAAAATATAACAATGTAATCCACCATATAAACAAATAGAAAGAAAAAAAACTGCATGATTATCTCATTGGACCAATAAATGCTTTGGTAGAAATCAGCGATACAAGACACACACCTTAACATATCTAAAGCAGTATACAGCAAGCCAACAACCAACTCCAAACTAAATAGAAATTAAGGCATTTGCACTAAAGTCAGGAATAAGACAAGGCTGCATACACTCTCTCTATCTAGTCAAGACAGTACCTGAAGTTCTAGCTAGAGCAATAAGACAACTAAAAGAGATCAAGGGGATATAAACTAGAAAGAAAGAAGTCAAAGTATCACTGTTTGTGGATGATATGTTAGTATACATAAGCAATCCTCAAAATCCTAACAGAGAACCCCCAGAGTTGGTTTTATTTATAGCAAAGGAAAAAAAAAAACTGTTCGGTTTCAATTCTCTGGACCCTTTTGTGATCCTGCTCCTATTTAGAGAATGTTATTAGGAAGGTCGTGCCCTCTAATATTTCTATCATCTCTTTTGATGGATAGCAAGATATGAAACTAGACTTTATTTTTAAGCTTTGCAAACACTTCTTCAAGTATGTTATCAAGCCTAGACAAAGAAAATAAGTCATGTCAGAAAAGACAATTATCTACCATTTTATATAAGATTGGCCAGAGCCAAGGGCTAAGAATGAACAAGGTTAAAGTATAGCAAGAAATTTTGGGAGAACAGTTTTTAAGGCTGGGATAGAATGGTGGTGTGGTTTAGGACATGGTGTTCCAAACAGCCACTTTGATCCTTATGTTGAATCAATTCAAGAAAATAAAAAAGACAGGTGCTTTTTTGGCTCTTTCTACCCACCTCTAGCAGAACATGGTTTATCAGAGCCTCCAAGGCTCTTAGACTTTCCCAGAAATGTAAGTAAGGCCATGTGAAAACACTGATCTGCCCCTATATTTCAGAGGAAAGACACATTTTTGTATGTGAAAGAACACAGGAATACACACACACACACACACATGCAAAATTACCTTCACATTCTTACCCTACATTTGTATTCCTAACTTTAAAAAGTTTTTGCAGGATGCTGTACAATATTTCCCCATTTTAAAATAGGTGAGACCATTCCTTGTCTTGATTTACCTATTAAGATGAATATGTACCCAAAAACTTAAATACAAAAATAGTATATGGTACTGCTAATGGTTCATTTTCCTTTACACTGATACATAGACCTCAGACATGAACTTATGGGGATAGAAGCTTGTCCCACTAAAAGATATATCATTTGAATACTGATATATGTGTTCTGAGATATTAGACAATAATGTTTATATGTCATTTACAATCACTGTTGCAATGACACTCTAATGATTGTTGCTGATTTGTCTTCCCATGACTACAGAGACTGAGGATTCTTTGAAGTACAGCTATGTGCTGAGAATGAACTTACAGTAATAAAACACACATTGAATACCCAAGAGGTATAGGCTTCAATCTATTGAACAACAATAAAATGCATTAGGTTTACAAAAAGAAATACATAAAATATTTATTTTGAAATTCTTTCTAGAGTTAGCTGAACAATTAATCATCACTAATTATAGTCAGTAAACATTTAATTATTAGAGTTTTGGTACAAATTTTAAAATAATTTAACTTTATTTTGAAAATATTTTTCACTTAATAAATTTTATCAGTTCTTTTTAGGGTGATAAAAGCAGACACACACACTTATATGTGTTATATATGAGTTAAAAGAGGGAATTTTGAAGGAAGAGAAAGGAGAAGAGAGAAGAGAGAAGGGAAGGGAATAGGAGAGAAGAGGAGGGCAGAGGAGGGGAGAGGAGAGAAAGGGTGGGGAGGGAAGGAAAGGAAAGGAAAGGAAAGGAAAGGAAAGGAAAAAAGGAAAGTAAAAAAGAAAAGGCAAGAAGAAAATGATGTAATTCATTTTCACCCTTCTATTAAGGCAAACAAAATCATTTCACACAGGTACTCTCAATAGCCTGTCTATCTAAATAATCTTTCACCGGACTTCCTTCACAGGTGATTGAAGATTGTGTTAACTTTAGAGTTAACAGGTATTACAAGTTGATAGGTTGTCTGCCTGGCATGAACAAAGACATATATTGGGTCCCCAATACCCCAGAAACTGTGCACTGACACTTCCAATACCATCAATATTCAGTCTGAATCTTCATCAATCAAAATTCTAATCAATCAAAGCCAAGAATGTTAGTACTTACATACCTTACAAACATGCATGTGCAAGACTTACTCTCCCTGTGATAAACCTCAAATAGAAATTTTTTTTAGTCTATATTTATAAAGAATGGAGCCATCCAGAGCCCACAAGAATAGGATAGAACACAACCACCTAAGATGAGATGAGAACACACTGAACAAGCTTTTTTTTTCCTGGGACTCCATGAGCCAGCTTGCCATTAACTGTAGAATGAACCTTTTGTTTCATACCAGCTTGATTGTATCTTGCTCAATCAGAATATAGCAAAAATTTTGATTTTTTTCCTTTGGCAGTTTTACATCCTTTCCTAATTACAATTTATTTAAGATTTCAGCTGATGCATGAGGAATTAAAACTCTCATCTATCAAGCTAAAATTATTTCTCTGTTGTTTACAGTTTGGATGAACCAGTAACTTTCTTTGAAGATGAAACCAGAATCAATGGACATTGGTCTAAGTTCCTGAGACTGAATGATTAGTGATAGCTTTGGGGTTTGTGTTCAGTCATGGTGAATGTCAGTCAGCAAGAAACCACATCTTTTCTCTGGTTCTACTTTTCACTTAGAAGTTTCAGACTGTCAGATTTGTGAAAATGTAAAACAGCCTCAAGTAGCATTGGCAAGGCCATTGCATAAAAAAATTGTGAATATGAGCAATAACATAGTATTATTCACAACCATAGCCTTTATTTGTATTTTCCTAGTTCTGCTATTGTTTTTACCTCTGTTCTAGGATGGAAAATAGGACGTCAGGCAACATCTAGCTGTTATGATTTCAATGTGCGGTCAAGATCTCAAACTTTGCTTATCCTTTATAACCTTGACAATGGTATTGGCTGATACTTGTGTTCAATGGGTGTTTACCATCACTAAACACAAGGAAATACACAGATATATGTGTATAGTAGTAAAAGCAGAGTGCATATATGTATATGACAGCATAGAGAGACAAGGAGAGGCAAATGCTGATAGTATCACATATTAATTTGTGTGTTCAGTAATGATAGAAATCATTTTCCTTTGTATAAATGAGACGTGTGAATGTTTTCAAATAGAGCTCTCACTTTCAGAAGCATCCCATCTTTTCATATCACATATACATGCCATTTCCACCCTGGAGAGAATCTTTGACAGAATTAAAATCTTACTTTTCCCACAGATCACAGATCATGCTGGTGTTATGTCAAAGAAGATAGAACTGTATAGAACTTTGAGAGATTAGTACCTTATTGCTGATTCCAAACCTGGACAGGGAAAGCAAGAGAATATGTTATCCAGATGAGCAGGTCAAGTCTTCTTAGATCACACTTACTGAAAACCTTTTTGATTTCTCTGATGATGAGTGTCTAAAATCTCTAAATGAAGTTTTAAAGGAAATAAGATGACAGAAGTCATGAAAATGCACATATTTTTGACCTACTTTTACATAGAATATTATCAAAAACTATAGCTGAATTATGCAGGAACATCCCATATCTGTGAAAGGACTTACCTAAAGGTGTAGCCTGCATCTTTGGGGCATTATTTGCTGTTAGAGACATGCACTATTTATCAAATTTTGGAATATTCATTACAGATGGGTGACAAGAGAATATAGGCTGAAGAAGGTCCAGAAATTGTGAAATGAACTATGTATTTAGAGACCTACAGTAAACATGATTCAGAGTGGAGAGCATGACTATGGTACTTGAACAAAATAATGGGCAATACTGACCCTATTGTGCTGCCATTAGCATAGCCACACTCCGCAGAATATAGCTGATTTGTTTGAAGCTTCTATGTGGAGATGTGATTTCATCCCTTTCATTACCTCACTTCCCCATGCACTACTTTTGTTTCGTTTTCCATAATGAATGTCAGAGAACAAGAAACAAGGAGAGAAGATATGATAGGTCCAAACAGAGTAGGGTATGAATCAACATGATGGATTTCATTAATTAGAAATTGAAATTAAAAACACCATCTTGTGAAAAATTGTGCCTCTTCAGGTAGTTCTAGGACAATGTCTGTTCTAATTTTGGTAGTCAATTTGAAAAAAAAATCATTTAAAGTATGAAATGCTATGTAAAAGAAATATGGTGACCCAGAATAAAAACCACAGTGGGAGGGAAAGAGGCCTTGCTTCATTTACCATTCTTGTAGAAGCTTTGAATAGATAAAACTAGAAAGAAATCTTTTATGAAGTGCTGTAATTCTTTTCATATAAAAAATTAAAGACTTTTTGCCTATTGTTGAAATTAAGGTATTGGGGTTGATGTTCAGCCAATATTAATTATAGAAAATGTGTCTTTAAACACATCATCTGTATTATAAGAGTCTTTGAAGAGTAAACAAGAGGTGAGAATGTGGGGTTAAAGAGATGGGGATATGGGGAATCAGAGAGGACGTGATCTTCGTTACATTCTGAGTGGAGTAAAAGAAAATGTGTTCAGGTCAAATTAGGACAACCTCCATAAACCAGGACTTTTGTGTTTAGACAGTCAAGCTCAAAGTATGGTTTCTCATTTAAAGTGAGGGAATGAGGGGATGATAATGGTAATATTCATGGAAGTAGAAATCTGTCTGAACAGCAATGAGTGATGGTCAGTATTTGGTATGTGTTTTGTATACAGCATCTTGGTTTCCAATAAGGTACTTCTGTAGAAGGTTGATCAGAAAACTATCTTGAATGTTCTTGCTAATATGAAATGGGGTGTATTTACTAATAGAGGATGATGACAAGTTATCAGCTTGCAAAAGTTTTAGGGAGGCTAGTACCAGATAGTAAATTACAGTAAGTGATCATAACCATGCACCTGTTTCTCTAGGCCTCATTATGCCTTCTTAAGAAGATAAAATAATCTAATTGGGGAGTACATTAAAATAAAATTTAATATATAAATCAAATGTCAAAATTAGAAAATAAAGCAAATAATTCATAAAAAATAAAAATTCTCCAGAAGTGTAGCATAGCATTAGCATTGCTAATTCTTTCAATTTATGAAATTTAATTAGTTTATCCTGGGGGCTGATGCAATAAGATAAATACCAGAATAAAAGAATTTTATCTAGAAGAAAATCGGTGTAATCTTAGATCAAATATAACTTTTAAAATAATTTTACATAGAATGTCTTTAAATAATAAAAGAATAATAATATAGATAGAAAACAAGGGAATAGCTAAGTGAGAGCAGACCACTAATAAAAATATAGCTTCAGAATAAAGCACAGAAATACCCACTTCTAAAACCATCATTTTACAAAGGACAGATGGCATTTGAAATGTAAATAAATAAAATATCCAATAAAAATGAATACTAATAAAATAGGGAGAAGAATCCTAGCTCACAAAACCCAAAAAATATATTTAATAAAATCATAGAAAAAAATTCTAACCTAAAAAGAGACACACATATAAAGGTATAAGAGACATATAAAGCAATAAATAGATTGCACCCAAAAATAAACTCCCACATTGTATAAGAACACCAACACTAATGTATAGAACAAATAAATAATATTAAAATTTCAAGGGAAACAGGCCAAGTATCATATAACGCAGTACCTATTAGAATTACACCTGACTTCTCTGCAGAGACTCTAAGAGCCAGAAGGGCCTGAACAGAAACCTGGAAGTCTCTGAGAGACCATACAAGCCATTCCAGACTACTATGTACAGCAAAACTTTTAATCACCATAGATGGAAAAAGCAACAAATTTTATGACAAAGTAAAAATTAAACAATATTTATTGACAAACCCACTCCTACAGAAATAACTAGAAAGAAAACCAAGGGAGGTTAGCTACAACCACAACACAGATTTCACAGAAATAAAAACCAAAGGTGGAAGCGGGGGGACATTTACCACCACCATCACCACCAACATTAACAGGAATTAGGGGGGGACATTTACCACCACCATCGCCACCAACATTAACAGGAATTAGCAATCATTGGTTAGTAAAAACTTAACAATCATTTTATTAAGGTCTATCAATATTAATAAACTCAATTCCACAGTGAAAAGACACAGGTTATCAGAGTACACATAGAAACAGGATCCATCCTATTGTTTCATATAAGAAACACGTAACATATTTCAAAATCAATGAATGATGTTACTTCAGAGTAAAATGTTGGAAAAAGATCTCTTAAGCAAATGTATTCAACAATTAAACTACTATAGCTATTCTAATATGTAACAAAAGACATAAAACCTAATTAATCTAGAGAAATAGAGAAAGAAATGTAGACCCTGTAAAGCGTGATGTGCATGTGACCCAAAAGCAGGCCACATAGCAGCTTGCTGTAGGTAGGATTTTATGTCATGCAAATCTTGAAGATGTTGTGGTTTTAGCTGCAAGAGTTGTTAGTGCAGCTAAAAGTCATAAGCTGGTCTGGGACCATGTGCACTGTGATGTACTCTGTTGGCTTACAGGTGGCCTGTGCCAGCTGCTGGGTGAGCGCCAAGAGAGAAACCCCTCTGGTACTGTGGTGCAGGGAACATTGGTGTTCAAGATGAACAGAGGCATGGTGGCAGAGAGACTGCAACTGAAGACTGGAAGAGGGGGCAAAGTGCAGTGCAACCCAAGCCAGGGACCTGAGCTCTTTGGTGAATGATTTGGCAACTTTTTGACCATTTCTGAAGAGTATACCTGAGGCTAAGGTAATGAGATTTATATGAATTGCATTGAAAAAGAAAGTCTCAAACCTAACATAGACTTTGATTTCTGGTTAAGTGTAATGAACAGTGGTTTGAACAATTATAACAAGCTTAGAAAAAAATATAAAATGTTATAAGTATTAAAGGGGCACGTGAAAGTGAAGTGGAGCTGAATCCTGTGTTCAAGGAAATAAAGAAATTAAAGGACTGGTAATCACACAGTAAGATTCCACTCAGCTAAGCTTACTGTTTGTGTTTGCAGTTGAACTAGAGATAGTTTGGACTTTTAATATGGAATGAACTACTATCCGGAAATAGAGGTCACATAGATCTTGAAACTGGAAGAAACAGACATTTGATCGGAATCTTGAAACATAGTGGGCATGAAAACCATAGACCCAGGCAAGGTGCTACTCACCTTCAATTCCAGGAGGCAGAGGCAAGCAGATCTCTGAGTCCAAGGAAAGCCTGGTGTAGAGCAAGTTCTAAATAGAGAAAAGCTTAAATCCAGGCATGGTCCACAAACACTTTCATCCCAGCACTTAGGAGTCTTGCAGATCTCTTGAGTTCAAGGTTAATTTACAGAGCAAATTTGGACAGCCAAGCTTAGACAGTGAAAGAGTTGGAAAACAGAAAGTAATAATGTAATAGGACAGGAAAGGGGACTGTTCTAGATCCAGCAAACAGCAGAATTTAGCAGCATTGGCCATTTGGCTCTGGCTTTATAGTCCAGAGGAGAAGGAGAGAACTGGAACAATTGATGCTGGTTCGATGGAGATAAGAAATTAGCAGTTATTAAGAAGAGAGCAGCATCACTGAGGTGAAATCTGGAAAGTATTTTCTGAGAGCACAGAAAAGCCGGGTTTCATAAATAGACAAAGTTGTAACTTGTGCTGCAGCTGTACTTGGTTATTTGTAAGAGTCTCCCAGGTGCTACAGATTGTGAAGGCATGAAGGAGTCGTGAAGAACAACTGAGGTTTGGCGCTGTGAGAGGCCATAGTAGGACATTGTTGAAAGTGCAACTTTAGTTGCATTTGAAGGTCAGAGTCTAAAGGGGTCATGCAGAAAAAATTGAGGGTTGGCACCAAGAAGAGAGCCAATGACAGGCTATTGCTGAAACCTAGTTGAGGTAGAAGACCCCAGGATACTGAAGATGCCAGTACCATGAAATGACCACCAAGAACCGGAACAGGAGTGGACTTGAGTCTACCAGAGCCTAGTGAGCTACAGAGAGCAGAGCTGGAGAAGTGATATACACCCTTTAGAAGATCCTAGATAAAAATGTGTGGATCCCAGACAAAAAAAGTAAATGTAATAATGGAGTTTCCCTGAAGACTGGAAGATATTTGAGATGCCTGAACCATGGGATATTTGTGGAGGAAAGTTGCTAACACAGAGTGAAACCATCACAGCAGAAAGAAGTTTGTTGCAGTCATCAAAGATGAAAAAGATGTTGGAGGTCTAGAGACCACTTTGACATTAGACGTCGACATGCAAAATTTGGAGTTTGCCCAGGTAGTTTCCTGTCTTGCTTTGCTGACTATAGTTAAGGAATTAGATAAATCTTAGAAGAAACTTTGAATTTTAGACTTCTAACACTGTTGAAAATACTATAGACTGTGAGTCTTTGGAAGTTGGACTAAATTTATATTTAATTATTCTACGAGAATGTACATTGTCTAAACAATCTTATGAGGACCAGGGAGTGGGTTGTGCTGGTTTGTACATGCTAGTCCCAATAGGTAGCAAATAGAAAATATGGCCCTTTTGATGTAGGTGTGTCACTGTAGGCATATGCTTTAAGACCTTTATCCAAGCTGCCTGGAAGTCAGGCTTCTCATAGCATCCTTCAAGGAAGAACTTCAGCTCTGCCTGAACCACACCTGCCTAGATGCTGCTATGCTCCTGCCCTGATGATAATGAACTGGACCTCTGAAACTGCAAGCCAACTCCAGTTAAATGTTGTGTTTATAAGAGTTGCCTTATTTATGGTGTCTATTCACAGCAGTAAAACCATAACTAAGACAATAACATTAATTTTTAACATCTATGCATCAAGTGCAAAGACATCCACATTTATAAAAGAAGCACTACTAAAGCTCATTCTCAGAAGTGAACAAATCATTCAGAAAAAACTAAATGGTGAAATAATTGAGTTAACATACATTATAAATCAAATGACCTAACATGTATCTACACAACATTTCACTCCAATACAAAAGAATATATGATCTTCCCAGTATTTCATGGAATATTTACAAAAATTGACCACATGCTTAGCCACAAAGTACACCTCAAGAGATATAAGAAAATTGAAGTACCCCTTCCCACCTTATCAGAACACCAAATCCTAATCCTTTAATATTAACAACAGAAATAGAAAGCATGTAAAGTCATGTAAAATAAATAGCTTCAGGGTAAAAATAAGGGCCAGTGACAAGAGAAGATTTAATAGCACTAAGGGTCTCAAAAAAGACATTGGTGAGATCTCATACTAGCAAATTAATAGCAAATCAGAAAACTCTTCCCCAGTAAAAAGTAAAGCCAATAGGAACAAACAAAAGATACAAAGTAATAAAGCTGATTTTAGAAATCAATAAAATAACAAACAGTACAAAAAGGGTTGCTTAATTGAAAAAAATCAACAAGCTATACAAACTTTTAGCCAAAATTAAAAAAAACTGACAGAATAATCAAATTAACAAAATCAAAAATGAAATGGGGGCATAGCAACAGACATTGAGAAAATCCAAAGAATGTTTAGAACATATTTGTAAAAATTGTATGTCACAAAATGGCAAATATAAAAGAAATGGAACAATTTTTTTCAATACACACCACTTGCTAAACTTAAATCAAGATCAGATAAATTATTTAATTTGACCAATAACCTTTAAACTATCATTAAATGTCTAGTAAAAAAAAAAAAAAAAAAAACCAGGTCCAGGTGGTTTCAGCATAGAATTTTACCAAACTTTCAAAGAAGAACTAACACCAATAACAATAAATTTATTCAACAAAATAAAAACAGAAGGAACAATGCCAAATTTATTTAATGGGTTCACAGTCACCCTGATAACAAATCCACCAAAGATTGAACTAGGAAAGAGAGAAGTACAGCCCCAATTTCCACGTAAATATTAGTGTAAAAATCAATAAAATACTTGAAAATTGAATCAGAACATATCATAAAGATTATCTATCATGATTAAGTAGACATCATGACATGTTTATCAGTGTTACTAAAATAAAAACCCAGATGTAAATTCATACATGAATGGATACCTGTTATTTTTTTTCTTTCGTTGTTGTTATTTTTTTTTTTTTTATATAAAGAAGCCATGATTATTGAATGGACAAAAGAACTAATCTCTAACAAAAGGTTTGTGGCCAACTCAAAAATCATTATGCCAAAGAATACAAATAGATCCATATCTATCACCCTGCATAAACTGTAAGTTCAAGTGGATTGACAACCTTAACATAAAGCAAGATAAGACAGGGCACAAAAGAGAGATTCCTAAATAGAATACCGATAGTACAGGCACTTAGTTCAACAATGAATAAATAGGACCTACTGACAGTAAAACTTCTGCAAAGCAAAAAATAACATCAATCATTCAAAATGGCAGCCCACAATATGGGAAAATACTTTTGCCAATTTTACATCTGAAAGATGGCTAGTAGAAAAAATATATAAAGAACTCAGGAAACTAGATGTCAACAAGTATGCCATACAAGTCTAAATATTAAATTAGGAGCAGAGGAATCTGGAATGGTTGAGAAACCCTTTAAGAAATTTTCAATATCCTTAGCCATCTGGGAAATGCAAATCAAAATGACTTTGAGACTCCATCATTCACTTGTCAGAAAAGGGAAGATCAAAAGCACAGTGATAACTCATACTCTGAATGATTTAGAGCATGGACAGTACTGCTCCAGTGCATGTGAGAATGCAAATCTGTACAGCTATGTTTAAAGTCAATATAGCAGTTTCTTAGAAAACTGGAAATCAATCTACCTCCAGATCCAGCTAAACCACTCTTTAGCATATGCCCAGTGAATACTATATCCTATCATAAGGACACTATCTCAATTCAAAAGCTGTTCACACCAGCTTTTTTTCAGAATAGCCAGAAACTGCAAACAACCTAGATGCCTCTCAACTGAAGAATAGATAAAGATGTGGTACATTTAAATAATGGAGTATTACTCAGCTGTTGAAATGACATCATAAAACTTGAAAGCAAATCTGTAGAACTAGAAAAAAATCATGCTTAGGGAGATAAACCAAATCCACAAAGAGAAACATGTTTTGAATTCTCTTTTAATTGAATAATAGATAAAGAGTAAAAGATAATCATGCTAAAATCTACAGACCCAGAGAATCTAAGTAACAGGGACAGCTTAAGGGAAGATCCAAGGATTTCTCTGGAAAAGGCAAATAGGATAGATTTCACAGGTAAGGTGGAAATTCCATGGAGTTGGAAACAGGATGGATCAGGATGTGGGGAGGCAGGAAGAAAACACTGGAAATGGGGCTACTTTGAAGGCAAAGTGGAAACCAAATGAAAAGTAAATACCAGAGAATCCAAAAAGCTAAAACTAGCAAAGATTCCTAGTAATGACTCTCATGGAGCATGAACTGACCACCATTTCTAATGAGGCACAGTCTAGAGGAAAGATTGGGACACCAATTTATACCCAAAATCTTCAACTTAAAACCTCTCTTGCCCTCACAGTGTTCTGGGACCCAAAGCCTAGCAGCATTGCCATCAAGGTGTCTAGAAAACTCTGTATCCTATAATTGATGGAAACCTACGAAGAGTATCAAAAAATCAAAGGAAACAGAGGGATGAGGAATATACCATGAGCAAAAAACCCACAAAATTAACTGCAGGGGGCTCATGGGGACTAACAAAGATCAGGGAGCCTATCTGTGTCTCACAAAAGTTCTCTGAACATATATATGTTGCAAAGTAGCTTGGTGATCTTATATAAATCCTTATAGTGGGAGCAGGGGCCAATCTTGAGTCTTTGCTTCATTGTGGAACTCTGTCCAAGGTTGATATGGTGTTCTGTGCCTGGTTGTATCATAGCTCTTTATGCCACTTTTGAATGCCTAATATCCATGCAGGTCTTTTCTTTTCTAAAGAGATACAGGGTGAGTAGCTGGACATGTGGAAGAAGAAATATGGAGAGGGAAAAACTGGGAGTTGGAAACTGGTAGAGATGTAATATGTGAGCATATTATAAATAGCAAAAAGAAAGAGGAGGAGAAAGAAGAGGAGGCAGAGAAGGAAAAGAAAGAAGAGGAGAAGGACGAGGAGGAGGAGGAAGAAAAAAGAAGAAAAAGAAGAAGAAGAAGAAGAAGAAGAAGAAGAAGAAGAAGAAGAAGAAGAAGAAGGAGAAGGAGAAGGAGAAGGAGAAGGAGAAGGAGAAGGAGAAGGAGAAGGAGAAGGAGAAGGAGAAGGAGAAGGAGAAGGAGAAGGAGAAGGAGAAGAAGAAGAAAGTTGCAAGCTGTTTCCTGTCCTTGGAATCAATTCTCCTACTTTGACTGTCTTCTCTGGCCTCAAAGGAAGAAGTTCCTAGACCTGAAAAGACTTAATGGGCCAGGGTTGGGAAATACCCAAAGGTGTCTCCACTGTCTCAGAGGAAAAGGGGAGGGAAGGCAGATAGTGATAGGGATATAAAGTGAATGCATTTACAAAAAAAAAAAAAGAAAGAAAGAAAGAAAGAAAAAAAAGAAAGTAAGAAAGAAAGGAAAGAAAGAAAGAATAAAAACAGTGAAGGATAAGAAAATGGAATAAAAATGGCTAATGAGAATAAAAGTAAATAAAGCATAATATTTTACATGTATAAAATTCCATATTGTAATCCTGTATTTTGAATGATAGAACACACTGGTTTTAATAAAGAGATAAGACACAGACATACAGGAAAGGTCATATGAAGACAGAGTGTAAAAACAGGGAAGAAATTCATCATAAACAGAAAAAACATACATGTGCTAGCTTACCCTGAACAACCCTCACACAGTTATATTGACATAATACACTCACAAAAAAAGGTTTTGGTAAAAACAAACAAACAAACAAAAACAACCACAACTAAGTCCCAGAGGAAGTAGCAAAATGGGCACCTAGAACTCTGGGTATTATTTGTACTAAATGCAGTCTTTTATGTGAACATACAAAGCTCACTTATAAGATAACAGAGAGAAACCAGCCAAATGAAAAAATTGGTAAGATGATTAAGCATCCCCTTCATAAAGGTATAGCAAACCAGCCAAAGATTCTCAGTTACATTAGTCTTAAGAATTATTCAAATGTTAGCCACAATGAGGAAACCCAGCAACAGTGTTTCATTAGAGTTCTTGTCGATTATTATATAGGAAAAGTACTTTTTGTTTAGAACTCTCTCTCTCTCTCTCTCTCTCTCTCTCTCTCTCTCTCTCTCTCTCTCTCTCTCTCTTTGTGTGTGTGTGTGTGTGTGTGTGTGTGTAAGAGAGAGAGAGAGAGAGAGAGAGAGAGAGAGAGAGCAAGGAATGGCACTCAATTGTTCTCAGCTAGGTTTCTTTCAATATGAGGGTGTGTGGTTGATATATAGGTGAGAACAGGTACAAGATAAGGCAAGGCCTGTGATTGAATAGTGAAAAAGTAAGATGGGGAGAGAGTTTTGGAAAGACCAGGAAATAGGGGAGGTGAGAGAGGAAGTCAAGATGGAGAAGGAAGAAGATGATTCACCTCCCTGTGGCTTTAAATAGCCACCTGTAGCTATGAATATCTCATAAGAAATAGGACAATTTGTTATATCTAGGAGGGCAGTATAAACCAATATCAATTGGCTGAGTTTATTGTTTGAACATTTTATGAAGTAGAAATGTGCTGTTGGATAAATTACTAGTGCTTAGAGTTTTGATTTTTTCATGCTAGTGGGAATTGTGAAAATAAACACAAGAGGAGTTTTCTTGGAATGTGGGTCTCCAGTGGAAAGGAAGCCAAGAGGGCTGTAGCTGAGAGCATCCCAAGAGGGTGGACACCACTATGGGAACTTACTTAGTTGGGTGGAGACATTTTGCAGTTTGAGATAAAAATGTCCTGCAGATGTTACTGAATTTGGTGGAGATGTTTGCAGTTTGAGATGAAAATAACCTGCAGATGCCATATAGCCTATGGTGCTGCAGATAGGGTAGTGAGAGAGGGTTGGTGTTTATTTTCCTAATATTTATAGCTACAAGTGTGCAATTGATGAACACAAGACAACACAAGAAAAACTGATAATAAAGATGGACACTTAGTAACAGGTAGTTTAAAAATGTCATTCTGTATCCTTAAGCCAAGAGTGTCAGTGGTACAGAGCCCTCCTGTCCATTAAGTGATGCACACATTATATACCTACAGAACTGAGCTCAGGACAGGTTAAGGAACAGATATCAGATAAATGTATACATGTAAGTTATAGAAAAAGAGGTTGCTTCAAATATTTCATCCTTCTTCCTTCACTAATATGTTATCCTGTTTTCTTTATTTTTCTTTGTTTTATTTTATAAGGATTGAAAAGGGGAAAGGGGAGATATAGCATATAAAGAAAGCAGCATAAGTTTCTTCACCAAGGGTAAAAGAATTTACAAATTATTTCACTGATATCTGTATTTCCAACTTTCCCTTTTACCTTTTCAATCAGAAAAAAAAAAATTCTTTTTCCCAGCTGATGATGCTATTTTAAGAGACCTGGACACAAATCTATTTTTGCAAATGGAGAATTGTCACAGGAGCAAGGTCTTTTAACTTGTTCTCACTTTTTTCTCCTTTCCTTGTTCTCTGTCATCAAATCTTCTCTTAATAATAATGTTCAAAGACAAAAATATTACTGAATTCTACAAGAAAATCTAAAATATGTCTATATCTGCTTGCAGGTCACCATAATGTAATTGACTGAAATTCTAAGAAATTCTAATGGCAACAATTATTCCATGTAAAAAATGATACATTCTACAGTGTTAACAGCAATATATGTCAAAAAAAATAATTTTCAGACGATGGAAATTACATGGACATTTTCGAATGAACATAACAGAATTGTTCAACACCTCATTAGGTACACCTGGGGCAGAACATAGCTACAGAAGCTAGTTTAAAGGGTCTTTATATAGGTTCCCGAGTATGGTCTCCCTGTGGTTCTATTCTTGAAGCCAGTTGACTTGCTCACCCTCTGCACACATTCTTCATGAGCACCTGATCCCCCAATTAAGCTTTCCACCTGCAGAGGCCAAGCTTCCATCCTGCTCAATTTCTGTCTCCAACCTTATCTACAGCTGAGAGTGTATTCTGTGACCATAGAATGAACACAGCAGATTCCACCAAGTATTGAAATTTTGTGAGAAGCCCTGTATTTTGGGGTTATCAGGGCAACCTCTGGGGCTTGGTTGAGGATGCCAGCAATATGTCACTAGGAAAATTACTTTTATTGGGTAGAGGTGAAGACTAGAAATCTCAGACTGGAAATTCTTTGTAAATAATGTTAGCCACATAGGGTGGGCTGAAGGAAGGACAACTCATTCCTGCCTGTGCACTACAAGACAAGATTGATTGTTGGAGAGATGCTGTTTGAAGAAGACTGTCAGTCCTGCAGTGCTTCTTGGGAAGCTTTGTGCTGAAGATCATTACAACCACATTATTCTAAGGACTTTAAGAACTCGGCCTATCTAGGTCTGTTTGCACTCTCTGAAAGTTTACATATTTCCCTGTTCAAGAAGACAGCAGTGTGCATGGTAAAACCACCCATTATCACAAATAAAGACACCTCAAAATAGCACTGATTTTAAGCTCTGTAAAGTGAATTTATAATAGTGGTGTGAGCCTATGGTCTCCTTTTCTATTTCACAATAACTTCAGGAATTCTTTTTAGATTATTAAATTTTCCAAAATTAAGCAGTCATGCAGAATTTGTCCTGTTGTGTATTAACACTCATAAAAATCCTTGAATCCCATTGTGGGATTCAGTTATGTAAGAAAACCCTCATGTTACAGTAAATATTAAAAATGTGAAGCTACTGGTTCCCGCGTGTTCTCACTCTGTGTGGATCCGTGCAGTCTGTTAGCTGCAGAGCAATGAGCCATGCTCCCGGCTTCTTCTCTGACAGGCAGCTTCCACTTACCATTGGCAGGTTGTTACCATGCCTGGCACACACATTATGTTACGTGGGTCTCTCCATCTTAGCACCACGCCCCAGGTACGCTCTAGCTATCCTATCCCTGCTATCTATCTGCCACCCAGAAACTCTGTGCAGATCTCCTGCATTCCATGGGCTGGCCTATCACAGCTCCCTGCCATGAACTCTGCTCACAGTCCCATCAATTGCCCCCTGTTAGGTAAGGTATAAACTTCCAAATACTCTGTGAAATAATGACTCAATAAGCAGTAATTTACCAATCAGATTTGTGTGTTAAATTCTCAATCCACATAAATCTAAACAAAAAACTCAAAACCAGTTGGTAGAGATAGAAGATAAAATCGCCTATAGAGATCCAATCCTTAAAAATATTCATAATAACTGAGGGCCAAATAAGACCACCTGGGTCTGGATCATCCTTCTCCATTTCCATCTTGATTATCCTCTCCCACCTTATTAAAATTTCGTCTCTCCATTACTATTTACTGTCCAATGATGTATGGCCTTGACTATTTGTGCCAACCCTTACCTTTATATAGACATTAACCTACACCCTCATGCATCTAAGCTGACTTCCTAAATTTCTGACCAAAGTCAAGACTTAGGACAAAATTAATGAAAACTTATACTGGATAATTTCCAATTGTAATACTAAATATTTTATTTAGCAAAAAAGAATTTGTGAGGATCAGTGTTTGTAAGATGAAATGTAGCACAAACACAGGACAAGTTTATACACATGAAAACATATGCGTGCACACATGCATTCATATATAATCACATGCACATAAACCCAACCCACATTAAAACAGTAGAAGATGTCAGTGTTTTCATTGTATTATTTGTAATTCTATACTGATGGTTTGTTACCCCTGACCTCTTCTGCATATGCTTTTTTTTTAAAAAAAAAAATCCAAATCTTTCTTCCTGTGATTGTTTTCAAGTGAAAATACACACAATTTGACTACTGATGCGTCATTGTCTAGAATATTATCAATAGAAATAAGAAAAATAAATTTAATTACTAAAATAATGTTAATTTAACAGAGCTAGTAATCATCAGTATCTCTTTTCTCAGTACAAACTACTCAAACAATTTTATCTACAGCTTTTTTCACAAATGGTGAAATGACTATACGTATGGCAATATGCTGGTAGTACTTACATTTTTAAGAATGATTTGTTTATCACTTAATTTGCTGTATTCTATTTTCCATTACATATCTTAATTGTTTTTATTTGTTTTTTAAAAAGCATAGTTTTATTAAAGAGAAGAGAGACAATGCATGGCACAGGACTTGTACCACAATTAAGCTAGTTTCTCGTTTTGGAAAGATTAATACATCTTGCTTGTAAAGAAATAACTAGAAGATGTTTAGATTTTTTTTAAATTAGAATTTGATCACTAAAACACTCTACCTGGAATAGTTGTCTTTTGTCCAAAGATGTTAATTGAATCACTCATTTTATTTTCTGAGTCAAAATTTGAGTTAGACTAAGGTTGGTCATGGTTGGTCACAGAATTGAAAGTACCTATGTAAAGCACTTCCTGAATTGTGTACCAAACATTTTGTGACCAGTGGATACTCAATTCGGTGCAATTTACAGGTCAGAGCATCTTCCTCTCTTAGATGAAAACTTTCTATCAAATCTGAGCTTTCCAGATAGCCATGCTTCTATCTTTATTATTTATTACCTTTAATTTAAGTTTCAATAGCAATCTTTACCCTTTACAAGAATTATATACGCAATCAGTTATCTAAATATTCATGTAAATTTTATAGTCATGTGATCAGACTCATAAACAGAAACACACGTTAGACAAGGGCATTCTGTTTATTGAAAGCTTTAACTTCATGGTAGAAAAGGAAACACATATTCTACAATATTGCCCATGATACACAGAATCCAAGTTAAATAAACAGTAAATATTATAACACTTGTAATTTAAACATTCTAAACATTTATTTTGACTGAGAATAATTCAATTTTATTTATCTTTTATTTTAGACAATTTTCTCAAAAGAGCATCGTGTATGAGTGATTCAAATATTATTCAAACCATTTTTATCTGAAATAATTAAGAGAAAAGGCTTTTCCTGAAACAAACAGAAATGAGAAATGTATTTGCATAAGGAATTTACATGATTCATAAGTATAACTTGATTTCTATAAGGTAACTTAAATTTGACTGGTTAATCCCCTCTGCCATAAGTCCCATCCATATTCCTGCCACCCACACAACTACCCACTCACACACTTGCTGACAGAAACGTGTGTTCAATGGCAAAAGTAGTAAAGATGGGTTCCTAGTCTTGCCTAGATTCATTTCTGAAAACAAACGTTCTATTTAAGAGAATATCTTTGAGTATCATAATAGCAAACTTGGTTGGGAGAATTAGTAATAGTTACTGAAGAAATAGAAGAGGATAATTTGTAAATTAGCAACATTTCTGGAAAGTCAGGACTCAGCTCCAATACTTCCCATCAACAAATGCCATTTTCTTGTCCTATATAGTAGTTATTTAACGCTTTTGCTGATAACCAAAATGTGTTCATTATCTGCTTCATAACTGCACACTACCATGAATTATTCAAAATATTTTACAAGATAATTATATTTTATTTTTGATATTATAATACAATTGATCCATTTTCTCATTTCCATTTCTTTGTCTAAAACATCCCATAAGTTCCATCTCCTTCTCCTTCAAATTCATGGCCTCTTTCTCTACTATTTTGTTATTATGTTGACACGTATATTCATAAATGCATAAATACAAGCTGCTCATTCTGTACAGTGTTACTTGTTTGGATATTTTCAGGGCTTGCCATTTGGTACTGGAAAACCATTATGCACTCTTCCCTTGAGCAGACTTTTATAAAATGTTGAGAGCTACAGAATTAAACAGAAGGCATACTAGGCTCAGAGGAGGGCAAGGCTCTCTGTCTTCATGTTCCCCTTTACAGGAGCTTGCTGATAAGCTTTCATTATCAGGAGGAAGAGGTGTGTATGACATCATCTTGATAGGATTCTGCAGCCTGCAGTGTTCACATTTCTATTCTCCTTTACTTATTTAAGCGTGTTTCATCTGAATCATGGCTTGTTGGACAGTCCTTTGTGAATCATAATCCTCTCTGATACCACTATCAGCCAAAATGGTGCTGTCAACATTTATGTCAATGCCGAGGTAGTAATTTTTGACAGTAATGTTCCTGGGCTTGATCTAAAACACTCTGCTCACATTGACAGAGCTGGCTGTCAGTGTCCCTTCTCTCTGACACTTCTAAGTGACTGAGGACTTGGTGGAACTCACTTTAGGAAAAAAAAAATCTCATTCCAAGTTGTCCTATTAGGTCCATGGCTCATCTGAAAGCACTGCCTATGTTTCCTGGAGATAAATGAGCACAGAAGACCAGGGACTTGGGTCTGCCTTAGGTTGTTGTATAATTTTATAAATATCCAAGGAAATAAAACACAGCAGAGGTGAATTTCTTCTGAAGGCTGGACCTTGTCACAAACCAAAGAATCTCTCAGGAACACCATTAAAGAACATTAGTCTGCCCTAGCTTACTTGTTGCAAATCACAAAAGGATGCTCTACAATTTTATGATCCGTATGACTAAATAGCTTCATTTTTACCAATTTTGCCTTTCAGGGCCCATCAGAGTGGCCTAGTTGTGCTATGTTCTTCCCTCATCAGCGTTGGCCAAAATTTCATCTTCCAAGAAACTGCCTGTATTTTTTTAGAATGATTAGATTATCTAATATTAAAGTACTTAAATATTATATAAAACTAGGGAACATTGGCAAAACCAGTACAATCATATATTGCTTATGACACTGTAAATAGGTATAAGCATTTTAAAAAGCAATTTGGGATTATACTAAAATAGGCAGAAAAATATATATACATAATGTTTCCAGTAATGCTACTCTTGGGAATATATTCTAAGGAGATAATTCACAGTAAAATAAAAGCAATATAGACAGAAACACTTATTGCAAAATTATTTATAGCAATTAAATTGGTTATAAGTTACATCCAATAAAAAGAACTAAACATAGTATATTATATCAGATGGATTAAATTGTATGAAATATTAGAGATTAGATTCCTATTATTCTTTTCCTATAATTTCACAATTACTTTTTCAGTCTCCTTTTGGAAGTGCTTATTCTTGAATCCCGAAAATGAACACTTTGGATGCATTTATGCAGTATCAAAAAATGTACTATGGCACCCCAATAATTCATCCATCACAGTAAACTTCCAATGACATATGTATGAGAATTCACAATTTTACCCACTATATCATCAACCCTGTTTGTATAAGAACTGTGCATTTTATCACTGTACTGTTAAGGTTTAGATAATTGTAGGCTATCAATAATTTGTAAATAAACTGTTGGATACTAGAAATTAGTTCACTTTCAATATATACAACAAACCCTAGATAAAAATAATTTTTACAATGTAGAAAATATTTTAGTAGTTTCATTGTAAGAATACCAATCACATCATTAAGAGAAGGAAGAAAATTACATAATATACTGTTATATACCTATATTGTTATATTATTATATATTATATACCTATACTATTATATATAGTTATTTATATATAATTATAAACCTATACTATTGTAATAATTAAATATTAGAAGTGATATAATCAATTATTCTATGTAACACTTTTGAATCAGAGTCCTAAACTGAGAAAATTATTGCTTAACTTGTTTAAATATTCCATTTTCATGAAAATATTATCCAGTATGTTAGGGAAGTCAATAAATTTATTGAATAATTAGTTTCAACTCCTCAAAGCACAGGGTAAAATTACTTGCACTAAAATATTTTTACTGCTGCAATTTCAATCACCTAGAAGGTATGAGTCAGACAGGATACTCATCTTCTCTGTTCTGAGGCTCCATACATGTTTTGGAAGGAAGGCACAATAAAGAAGCATCGCCTGGCAGTGTGTGGCAGTCAATAATGAAACCCATACCTGGTTACTATTTAATGACTAAGAAAACTGTAGAGTGTATATCTATAAGTTAGGCATGTGTAAGCACATCACCTATACTCAAGTCTTAAGGTTCAATGCAGAATATAAGTCAGAAATATTATGGAAAACAGAGGCTCTGGCAGAGTAATGTGAACCAGATGGGAAAAGTCATCATGAACCCACAAAAACATGTTACTTCAAGGATTTCACAAGATCAAGCCAGACATGATCCCAACATAGATGGGAGGAGTTCATGTACTTATTTCTGACCCTGGCATAAGAGCAATTTACAATTTATAGCTGCTGGAATAAATGGCATTGAAGTAGAGCCCATATATTTTTCAGAGATGTGAACCTTTAGAGACAACCTATATTGTAATATCCAGTTAAAAGCCTGACAAAGCAGACCTATACTGCTTCCAAACACTTCCTCCTTAACAGATACAGAACACATTTATCAGTGAATCCAAAGTGTTACATAAAATTATTGACCATATTCCTTCTAATAATTTATAGTGAATAAGCATATAAAATGATATAATTTCCTTCCTTCTGTGCATGAGTTGATTGCTATTTTTACAGTGAGATATTTAAAATGTTTTTCATATTGTCAATAATTACTTCTATTTAGGTTTTGTTATATACAGGAAGTAATTATATTAGAGTCATATATTAGTTCATCTATATCATTTATTTCAATATTTATACCCATATCTATATCTATATCTATCTACCATTAACAATAATTGCTATCTTCATCTCAATATCTATTTATAATACTGAACCCACATAACATGTATACATGACAGCAGGCATACATATTTTCTCTAGAGACAAGTGATTATGATGTCCCCCTTAACTTCCCAATGCCAAAGTCAAGCCAATTAATTTCCACTGTTGTATTTCTACAATATCAACAAAGCAGAAATTAGCTGCCTTATATCTCACATATGTGAGAAAAAAATTCCACCTTTGAGTTGTTATCAGTTCCATGTTATCTCCTGAGTATAAACTTCCTGAAACTCTCAAGGTAGTAGCTTTCTTTGTCATACAATGCTTCCCTAGACATACATATTTTCTTGGTTTAGTTTATAGATGACCCAAATTAGAGGCAAATAAAAACCTATAACAAAATATAACACAAAATGTAGAACTGTCATATTGAAAATAATTTATGTACTCTTATATTTTATTTATTTTTATTTTATGAATTTGAGTCTTTGACTTGTGTTTATGTCAGTGCACCCAATACATGAATGTGGTGGCTATGGATACACGAGGAGGGTAGACAATCTTCTGGAACAAAAAGTACAAATGATTGTGAATTTTTATGTAGAATCTTGGAACAAAACCAAATCAGAAAGTACTCCTAAATATAATGATTTAATCATTATGTTTAATCATTACAACCTAGAAAACTTTGACTATTGCTTTGTTATGTTTTGTTTTACATGTACCTTATGCTTATTGTAACTAGTAAGATTTCAAAGCATACTATCAAACCTTTAAAAAAATCAAGTACTGACAAAAATATATTCATATAGTTTTATGAAAAATTTTTAAAATCTGTACATTTATCTCTCTTTTAAAAAATAAAGTTGTTTAAATAATAATAATAACAATAATAATAATAGCAATTATAACTATAATAAATAAAGTGCTCCTAATCTCCAAGCCACACATTTAACCTCTAGTCTAAAACTTTTTAACATGTGAGTCATTTTAGGGATTTTCTGTCTACGATGAAAATATTCAAGTGGCACAAAATTGAAAATGCAGTAACTGTGGATGGATAATGAGGATTGTATCTCTAGATTTTCACAAATGCTTTTAGACAGGGTCAAAGATATTTGCATGTTGAGCACTTCCGTCATCACATATACGGTGCTTTTGTTTGCTCTTACCCTGAACATCTCTTTAATCTGACATGTACAACTGGAATGCAACATTGATGTTCTTACCATAGTTTAGGAACCGTTAAATACATAGGCTTTGCCTTTGCTTTTTAGCTGCTTGTGCTCTACGTTTGGAATTCATCCATGATACAGGAATCAGGAGTAAGAGCCACCCCTACTGCTGGGAATATCACTTCTTTGCTCATTTTTAATATTACTAATGTTTCTCTTAAGGGAATATCACAGTAAACATTTACCAAGAAGCTGATAGATCTTTGTTTTTGTTTCCAATTATTATTACATAAAATGAAAACTGTTTCTAACACATTGGCACATTTCTAGGTAGCCTTAACTGGTCATGTTCTTGAGTAAATACTCAGGGATATGAGTTTATCTGAGCAACATGTAATTACAATTTCTGAATTTCTCCACAAATCATCTTCCAAAATGATTGTACCCCTTTTTAATCCCATTGCTAACAGTACTTCAATTATTTACATGCAGTAAAGGTTCAAGTAATGTAATTCCAGTTATCCTTCTTATGAGTAAAATAGGTCTGCAGCAGATGTCAAATGTGCTATTAACTTGATTTTCCATAGTGAGTGTAGTAAGCATCTTTCTACTAATTTATTTGATTTCAATGTGTATTCTTTTAAAATATTATTTTGAAATTAAATATGTCGTTTGTCCTTTCTTGCCCTTCAATCATTTTTAAGGTATCCTGTTGGTATTCTCTAATTCTTATTATATATTACTATAATTATTGTATTATACATATCAATAAATATGCAAAGACAATTTTATCATCTCTTTAGGTGTGTGAGTGTGTGTGTGTGTGTGTGTGTGTGTGTGTGTGTGTGTGTGTGTGTGTGTGTGATTTCAGTACTCATATTTTGGAATTGGATAACCACTTAGGAGGTTCTTAGGAAGGCTAGATTTGCCATTGTTAACATTCCTTAATTTTCAGTAGTTCCTTGTCTTGTACATGTCCATTGCTAACATTCTGCAATTTTCTGTAGCTCCTTTTCTTGTGCATGACCCTGTGAGATTCCCTCCTTCCCTATTAGTGTATGTATTTGTATCTTTCTTATTCAAATTTGTCTAGAGCAGCCATTTTGTGAAGACTATTAGTTGCATCTTTCTTTTCATCTCTTGGAGACACAATCTTACAGCAAACATTCTATTGCCTCGTCTTTCGCAATTTTTCTACTCACTCTTCCATGGTGCTCCTTGATCCACAGGTATAAAAGCTTTACTGTAGATTTATAAGTTTAGATTGAGCATTGTAGGATCATTTGTTTTCTACATTTTGATAAGTTGTGATTTTCTGTAATAGTCTCCATCTGTTGCAAAGAGAAGTTGCATTGATGAGGAGCAAAAGTGCCATTTACCTTAAGATATAAAGATAAATATCTTGCATGCTGTTAAAGTTACATGGTTTAGTATAGTGGTCAAAAATAAATCTCTCCCTATCTTAAGGTAGTTGGCAATGTTTTCAGAACAGGGCATGATTTTCTACTTCAGTGGGCCTTAAGTTCAATTAGACTGCTCCTGGTTACTGCCAAGCCTTAAATGTCATTATTATACCTTTAGGATTGTCATATGATCCTGATCCCTTTTGCAGTTCATAGGTGTTATAACCCAGTAGCTTCTCTCCCTTGAAGTTAGCATAACACAATCTGGTATCATAAAAGTTGTTTCTCAGTGGGAAGAATTGAATGACAGATCGAACTGAGACATGCTGAGTCCTGTGCCCAAAGCACATTGTTTCTTCAGCAATAGAGACTTGCCTTCAGCATCTGGAAGACAATGAAACACAACACACTGGCTTGTATTTTAGAGTTATTTAAACTCACCAGCCAACAACACAAAATGGGTATTCTCATGCTTGCAACTAACATTTTTCTCAAATAAGCTATGTCATATGGTAGATGTACTTTTAGATTTTTTGAGGGTTTCTATGTTGGTTTCCACACTTTCTACACTGATTTCTGGCCAAAACTTTTCAATCCATTACTGAATTCAATTCATTGAATTGATTACTGAATGTAGTTTCCCATTTTCTTGCAGCCATGTACTTATTTCTTGTTAGTTGAATTTTTGAACTTCATTATTCTGACTGAGGTAAAATAAAATCTTAAAGACCTTTTGATTTACATGTCTCTAATTACCAGTGACAATAAGCATTTTTAGATTTTTTAAAAAATTGAACAACTTTATTTTAAAAAACAAAGACAAATGTACAGATTTTAAGCATTTTTGCCTAAAAGTATATGAATACATTTTTGTCAGTACTTAATTTTTTTTAAAGCTTTAATAGTATGCATTAAAATCTTACTAGTAACAATGAACATAAAGTACATGTAAAACAAGATGTAACCTGAAATAGTGAAAGTTTTCTTGGTGTGTAAAAATTAAGTATAATGGTTTTTCATTTTCATTTTCCTTTTTTTTTTTTTTTTGCCTTTGTTTATCTTGAACAACTTCAAATAGTCTGTGAGTTGTTTCTGGAGTGTTCAGAGCTTTCTGGGGTCTTATTATCTGCCTTTATTTTATTTTATTTCATTTTATTTTATTTTATTTTTTTGCTTTTGTGAGTACTCTGTTAAAATCCATTCTAATTTTGAAAATATAATATTTTCTCACTATTTTCATTCTAAAATTGTTTATATATTTTATATTAATCTGGGACAAGTTTGAGAACTCGTAAACAAACTGCCTGGATCTGTGTGCATCCTCAGTGGATTGATCTTTTCCAATCTCTACAGTATCTCAGGAGTACTCTTGAGTATTCATAGGTTATCTGTTGACATGGAACCATGAAACAGCCAGTTTATTTTTAATACTCAGAACATCATGAGTTTGCAAAACATGTCTCTAAACTTGGATTTATTAAAAGGTCTTTTTGAAGTTGAACTTAAGAAATGCTCCATTTTCGGGGGAAAGCAGATAAAAGATAATGAGCTATGCCTCAAAACCCATATGCCTTACTCCCTAATTTCTCTGATGATTTCAAGTTCAATGGAGTGCCAAAACTGGCAATAGAGTTGAGAATCAGCTTCTTAAATGAGGTCTACACTATTCTGATGTAATCTCTTTTAAAAGTGAAATGCAGACAACTAGGGTTAATAAACCAGAAAATGTTTTAGGAGTTATTTATCCCTCCTTTTCTGCTAGGCTCCATGTACTGTCTAGATGAATTGCTAACATTCTGTGTCTAAATGTTTATTGAAAGTTTACTCTATATAAGATGCTACACTATTGGTCTATAAATATTTGTTGAACTGAGCTGAAGATAAATACATTGTACTATATATTCTAAATAAACTCTATAACTCACACTAAATCAGTCTCATGTTTCATGTCTAAAAGTCACACTGGGGCTTTTTACAAGGCTCTAGTGATATGTTAGATGACAGAGAGGGCGGAGACAGAATCCAAACTCTGAAAAGCATATGACTTTGATTAGAAAAATTATGTTTATACAAGAGCCAGAGTGAAAGACACGTACTAAATATGAACCAGATTGAATATACATACAAAACAGTGACTGAGATATTTGTAACTGTGAGCAGCATATTCACTATGGCAACAGACCACGATATGGAGTGTATAGATGGTGATGCAAATCATCTCATTATTTACTTGAGTAAAAATCCCAGGGGACATAGAACCCACACAGGGGTGTCCACAAATGGAAAGTGTGCATGTCAAGCTTTAGAAATATATATTTTACTCAGGTACGAATAAGTATGGCCTGGAACATGGCAGGGGATCTTGGGTTTCCGTTAGAAAGAAATGAATATGTATAAAATTCTATGCATCTCAGAATACAAAGTACATCAGTAAAGGTTTTGTTTATGCAGTTACCTTTAAGGTAGTGAGTTGTTGGCAATATTATAAAGACCCGGTGGCCAGAAATACACAGAATTCATGACTAAGCATCACATCACCAGAATATGGTATTTATCCCATTCCATTGACCAACCCAGAGCCTCCTGCTTGATAATCAATAGACCTGCCATTGGATTTTTTATGGCTTTGTGTTTATGTTTTCAATTCAAAAATATTTCTATGAAATAATAACCATACTACAATACTCATTGTTAATTTTTTTGAGACCAAAACAGATTTAGCAGTAGCTAGAAAGTAAGAATTTTTAAAGACCTGCTGTAAGAATGTGCATAAGAGCACCCCTTTTAAATAAGAGAAGTATTTATATTTTATATGGTCAAAACACCTCATGGAAAGAGATGAAGGTATTTAAAACAGATTGAACTAGGAGAAGCCAGTGAAGTTGACAGTGAATATGGCTAAGTGGCAAGTAATTATTATAGATAATTTTCATGTAGTATATTCACTATGGCTTAAATGAGTAAGGATTCTAGATAGTTTCCATGTTGCATATTCAGGCTTCTAATGTAAAATATAATGAGGATATGCCTCTCTTAAAATTTCATTCTGCATGCCCTTGAAACACAAGTTTGCATCTAGCTTTCTGAGCACAAATGCTGCCACTTCCAATGTGTAACTGTATAACTCCCCTCTTCTCTCAAAGAGAAAAGTCAGTGTAACAAATGCAATACCCAGATAAGTATGAGCAATCACAGAGCAAAGGCTTACAGCCCTTAGAGAACCCATGAAATCTGATTACATTAATGTTTGTGTGTTTGTTTGTTTGTTTGTTTGTTTGTTTGTTTTTTTATCATTTTGTTTGCTGTGCTCATCATCTTTGTTGGTGTTCCTGAACTATACCTTGGATCATCATCAGAAAGGCAACTGCAAATCCGGCTTTTCTCACACAGCCTTCTAGAAGCAGCCAACAATGGATCTCAGGGGATAACTCTGTGTCATATAATTTGCTGCCCAATTTTGCTAAACCATGAGGTTTAGCTGCTAGTCTTTTTCAGAGCTTCAAATAAGCTTACAAGTTTTGGGCTATTTATATATAATAAACTTTTAAATATTCAGCTTGAAAAAAACCCTGCATTTTCAGCTTTGAGTGCATTGATGAATATTCTTTGAGGATTTCAGAGGAAAAGGCGTTTGGTATACAGAGAATGCTGTATTATTCTAGCTTTCTCTTACTGCCTAATATTTACAGTAAAAAGTATACCATTGCAGAGCCAAAAGAGACCTTGGAGATAATCTGATTTAATGAGCTCATTTTGTAGAAAGGTCTGAATAGGAGTTACCCAAGATCACACAGTTATTTAGTAGAAGAATTGAAATGAGAATCAGGCTTTATAACTCTGCACAGGCATATACTCCATTCAGAAACTGAATTGAATTTTCCCCAACAGAAGCCCAGAGCCATTCTACAAAAGAAGTAAAAAGCAGGATATTTTTCAATAGCTTTACACTGTCTACAAAACACACAGCCAAAGGAGATGTTTCCTTTTGACTACATATGATCCAAACCTTAACTGAATCCATAGAATAGAAAATGTGTTATGCTCCAGTGTAGCATAGAAAACTTGATAAAGGGAACTATAGAGTTGAGCCTTGAAGACTAGTCAGTGTATGTGGAGGGATAAGTGCCATGTTATGTGGTGAAAATGTAACCATGCACAACCTTTTCACATAAACAATGGTAATGAAGCCATGTGAGAACATAACATAGACAAAATTACATTGTCCTGTTCTGTCATTAATATGGGTAAAATAGCCATGGTGTGAGGAGAGAGATTTCCCTCAACTGTGTTTTCTTAAGATTTATTTTTAATTATGTGTATTTGTGTCTGTATATGAGTATGTGCACACGGGTACATGGGTTCACAGAAATTAGGAAGGCATGAAATCCTCAGAGATTCAAAGTCGTGACCTACCTGACAAGAGCTGGGAACCAAATTTAAAGTGTTTTTAGTAATCAATAAGTGCTCTTACCAACCAAGACATTCCTCCAGTGACATGAATTTATTTTTAGAATTTCTTTGGGTTTGCAAACTACTCTTCTAACAAAAATACTTGTGCAAGTGTCTATCACTGGAGCCTGCTGCGATAAAACATGAAATGCTGACAATTTATAAACTAAAATAATTTTGAATTTAAGGTTTGGAAACCAGGAAATCAAGAATCAAAATGATAGCAAAATTAGATTTTTGGACAGAAACACGCATAGTGATTTTTAACTGGTTGAGAACTGTACAATTTGAATGACACATACCTTCCATAATCTCATGTGTTTGAATACCTATAATACATCTAAAAATTAATTTTCATGTAATTGCTCTCTACTTTTTTTGGTACTAAAACTAAACAAGTGTCAAAACCAGGATATTACAATGATATATTATTTTAAAAGAACTCATTGATATACTTCCTCATTTTGGAACATGTATTACTAATGCCCTCAGATCCATCAAAGTGATCAAAACAAAACAATTGAAAAAGTATCCGTTAGCCTGATCCTTTCACAAAGCAGATGTCATAAACTGAAAGGTAACTGAACTGACTCCAAGAAGAAAACCAAATCTAAATATTTGTTCTAAATTAAGTTAATGAACAGACAGGGAAGTTCCGAGAATCAGGAATAGAAGCTTACTCTCTGAAGTCTTAGAGTCAAACAGAGTTGGAGGTTTGCAGACTGAGACAGCTGAGCTTGGCGAGTGGTACTGGTGCTGCTGACAAGACACTGCACGTTAGAGCAGAAATAGAGTTACAAACACTGCGAGGTTTAACACAACATACCCAAACCTATGGGATGCAATGAAAGCAGTATTGAGAGTAAAACTCATAGCCCTAAGTGCTTCCAAAAAGAAACTGGAGAGAGCTCACATCAGCAACCTGACAGCACAGCTAAAAGCCCTAGAACAAAAGGAAGCAGATATACCCAAAAAGAGTAGACGGCAAGAAATAATCAAAATTAGGGCAGAAGTACAGAGCTATATGAAACGTTCTCATTTGAGGAACATGGAATGGCTGAGAAACATCTGAGGAAGTGCTCAACATCCTTAGCCATCAGGGAAATGCAAATCAAAACAACCCTGAGATTCCACCTCACACCAGTCAGATTGGCCAAGATCCAAAACTCAGATGACAGCAGATGCTGGCGAGGCTGCAGAGAAAGAGGAGCACTTCTCCACTGTTGGTGGGGTTGCAAGCTAATACAACCACTCTGGAAATCTGTCTGGCGATACCTCAGAAAATTGGATATAGTACTACCTGAAGACCCAGCTATTCCACTTCTGGGCATATACCCCAGAGACACTTTAATACACAACAAAGATATATGCACCACAATGTTCATAGCAGCTCTATTTATAATAGCCAGAAGCTGGAAGGAACCTAGATGTCCTTCAGAAAACGAATGGATACAAAAATTGTGGTACATATACACAATGGAATACTACTCAGCCACCAGAAACAATGACTTAACCAAATTCTTAAGAAAATGGCTGCATCTAGAGAATATCATCCTGAGTGAGATAACCCAGTCACAAAAGAACAGACATAATATGCAGTCACTGATAGTGGGATGCTAACCCCAGAGGCTTGCACTCCCCCAGAAACAACTCACAGACTGTATGAAGTCCAAGAAATAAAGAAAACAAAAAAATATACATATATTTACAAAACAAGAAGACTTTGACTATTTCCATGTTGCGTTTTGTTTTGCATGTACTTTACGCTTATTGTAACTATTAGGTTTTCAATGCATACTGTCAAGCCCTTGAAAAAAATCAAGTACTGACTAAAAAATATATTCACATGGTTTTATGTAAAAATTATTTTAATGTCTGAAAAACAGTACTGACAAAAATATATAATTTTAAGCAAAAAATATTTAAAATCTGTACATTTATCTTTGTTTTGTAAAATAAAGTCGTTTAAAAAAAAAAGCAAGATGGAACTTAACTTGCCCACCCATCTCTTATCCCTTATTCATTCACCCTGTGATTCGTTTACATTGCTTTGGGTAAATATAGACTCAATTCGAGGGAAAAGAGATTACATAATCAATTCAGTACAGGTGGTTTTTAGTTTTTGTTCTTTTTATTTATTTACATTTCAAATGTTATCTGCCTTTCTAGGTCCTATCTACAACATCCCTATCCCCACCCCTATCCCCAGTGCTTCTATGAGGGTGCTTACCTACCCATCTAAGCACTCCTGCCTAAGTGCCCTAGCATTCCCCTGCCCTGGGACATCTAGCCTCCACAGAACCAGGGAACTTCCCTTCCACTGATGCTAGACAAGGCAAACATCTGCTACCTGTGTAGCTGAAGCCATGGGTCCCTTGTGTTTACTCTTCAGTTGATAGTTTAGTCTCTTGGAACTTTGGGGACTCTGGATGTATCCTTGTAAAGGACTAAAGAAACAAAAATGCAAATTCAAAAAAACAGGAGGTATGCTGGTAGAATTGATGCCACTGTGGAGCTATAGCAGAGAGGTTAAGTACTCACTGTTATTCCAGAGAAATAAAGTTTAGCCCCTAACAACCATGTATAGAGGCTTAAGTTAACATATAACTCAGCTGCTGATATTCTTTGATCTCTACTGACATGTACACATATCTGACATACAGAAATACACACACACACACATACATACACACATACACACACTCACAATCTGATATAAAGGTTATGGAAAGAATATAGGAAGCTATACCCTGCACATAATATATTTGTATATCTATATATACAGTTCAAGCCATGATATCTAGTTTATGTTACTTTATTTCAATTTCATTTCATTAGTTTATTAGAAGTTGAGAAAACAAATATACTCGTATACACACTGGTATACACAGTAATTCCACCTGCTCTGCAATTTTTCTGTATGCTCCACAACTCCACAACAAACCATCAGTATGTGGATCCTAGCAGGAACATGTAATTGATCAGAACTCAGGTTAGGAGGCTATAGGTCATGACATACCTAACAGAAATTGCATCCAGACATCTCATTTTGCTTAATTTTCTTCTGTACTTTTTGAGAAGGTTTTCTAGGGTATTTTTATAGTGGTAATAATTTTAGCCTTCAGATTTTGTTCAAGATATAGGACAATATGTATACTTTCACACATGTCTAAAACCACGAATAAAATGGTGACGAAGTTTATTTTAAAATTTACAATTGGGAAGATACTGAAGTATCTGAAGAAACTGAAGTAGAGTTTCCACTCAAGTACTATGAAAATAAGGTTTCTAATTTCCACAGGGTACTATTCTAAAAATTTTTGACCATAGCACCTCTTGTAAGCTTCTCAGGCAATTTCCTATGATTAATCCTAAACATTCCCAACACTTTCCCCACAGAAAGACAAAAGGTGAAATTAAATTATTAAAAAAATGATTGCTAACATTGTTATATATTTGGAAAATGCCAGAGAAACACAGTCTCTGTGAGCCTCGAGAAAAATGATACTCAGATTGTTCAAAACTGGTGTTGAAAAATTTAAAGTAGCCAAGGGGTGAAAACAAAATTTATATTTTAGAACTAGGGGCATTTTTAGGATTTCAAAAGCTGATGAAATTTATCACCAGTCTGCCTGTCCTATACTACAAGCACTTTACAGAAAGTTCTATGCAGAAACCAAAATAATAACTGACGGAAACACAAATCTGTATAAAGTAGTATATCTTGAAGTCATAAAAAAACTAAGAATTCACAAACATGCATGTATGTATAAAGATGATTTAGATATAGAAAGATAGAAATATATTATATAGAGGTACAGATGGTAGATGATAGGTAGACAGAGATAAAAATGATAGATGATATAGATAGAGACAGATATTAAAGATTAGATAAAGGTGATATTGATAGAGATGAGAGCATAGATATGTATAAAGATATTGGTATAGATATAAATGCATTAGATAGAGATAGAAATGGATTAGATAGATATAGGAATATAAACAAATAGATAAAAAGATACATATGGAGATAAAAAGAGAGATACCAGACATAATTAGAAATTAGAGTTAGAGATGAAGATTAAATAGAGATTAGAGATTAAGTATTAAAGATAGCTATGAGATAGTGATAGAAATAGAGATAGAGGTGTTATATATATCATCTCTTGGAGATGAGATCTATAATATGAGAGATAGAGAGAGAGAGAGGCAGACAGACAGACAGACAGACAGATCATGATTAATTTAGTTACATTACTTTGAAAAATATTCAAACAAAATAAAAGATTATGGGCACTGTGGAAATTAACAGCAGTTGTATAAACTAAATACTGACAGAAGTGAATGAGGAAAATATGGTTATATATTTTTAATGTCCTCAATCTCTATATTTGAAAGTACCTGGATACAGACGTTTCCATCTTAAGCAAGAAGGTAAAGGCACACAGTGACATATGTGTGTTGGTGGAAATTTGTAAGGACGTTTATATTTCTTATTAATTATTTGTGTATGAGTGTTTGTGTAGGAGCTGTTGGCTCCCCTTACTCTTGAGTTCTTGCTATTTTTGAGCTATGTGAACAGAGTGATGCTCATTCAGATCAGGTCCCATGTAAGAACAGCAAAAGCTCTTAAGTCTTGACCTGTCTCCCATTTGTAGTCATTCATTTTTTTATTTGTTTGGTTGGTTTCTGGACACAGGACTTTGCTATACAGCCCTGTTTGACTTCAAACATTGAGGAATCCTTCTTTCCCAGTTTACTAATACCAGTTCTTTTTTTTTTTAACCAAGTTTAAATATAGAGTCCATAATCCTTCAATTTTCATTCACCTATTAAAATCTTGAACATAGAATTACCAGTCTCCATAAAGAACTGTAAATGATTGTCAAGTTTCTCCTTTGTAACTGCAAAAAGTCTGGAGACAAAGTACAAACAAGACAATAGCAAATTAAATCATATAGATGGAATAAAATATGCATTAAATTAGTGATCAAATGGAAGAAGCTATTGTTCCACAATATGACAAAGGATCAAAATACTTTGGTATTTTAATATGCCACTTAAATGCAAGCTCATTTAGAGTGAAAAAATACCAATGGATTCCCAGAGATGATTAGAAAGCACACATTATGAAAAGTAGAGAAAATTATATTTATAAATTTGAGTGGAATGACATGTTTGCAGATATATTCATGGCTCAAAGTTAAACACAATTGAACTACATTGTATGATGTTGTTAAGTATATTCATATGCAGAAAGCTTCCGTATCCAATCTTTAGCATCTTTTATTCTCTTTTCCATTTTGTCTCAAACTCTATTAGGTTTTCTAATTTTTCCACTCTTCCCATAACTCAAAAAGACATTTCAAAAAATAAGGACAGAGGGGAAAATAAATTTGTAATTATGTACTAAGACATAGATAAAAATATCAAACAGGAAAATATTCCTGTTGCCTTGCTTGATGGAATCCCAGAAGAATTAGGAGTTCTGCTCCCTCTCCTCCAGGAAGTACTATCATCTCTGTCTTATTAAAATGCTTGTGTGAATTAACACACACTCATGTTTCAATGTGTAATCTAAAAATCAATGAATGACATCTTCTTAGAAGAATGTAGCAATATAATGATGAAGATCAGATATAAATCTGTCTGAAATTATGTAGAGCTGTAAAGCATTAATCATAAAGCTATCAACAGGCAAAGGAAAAAAAATGCCTGGACAAGGAATGGAGGAAAATGTTATACGAGGCATGTGGTTAGGAGGAAAAAAAACAGAGACCTCTGACCTATCTTCACCACTTACTCATGTATCCCAATGCTGTCAACCCAGCTGACACTCCCATCTTTTCATGGTCAAACTGAGCATCTTGTTGAGTAGTGAAAAATTGTTCTATTGCTCCCTTGTACTTGGCCTGGCTGAAGCAATCTTCTACATCTCTACCTCCAAAAGCTGGCTTTCCTATCAAAAAGATGTGTGAGTGCTGTGGTCAGCTAGAGAACTGATTTCATCTGGGGACACACTATGGCCACACTAGCTGATTACTTGATGATGCCACAGAAACATTGTAATCCTTCTTTTTGTGCTTTCTTCTCTTGCTCTTCCTCCTCTTCCTCTTTGCCTTTTTTGTTCTTCTTACTGTACATTCTATCTTCATTGTCATTCCTTGATCCCTCTTCTCTTCTTTCGTTCTTTTTTCATCCTTACAACTTAATTTTAAAAAGAGAGAGAGACAAGTACAGTTTTTTAAAACATTTTGGCATAAAAATATATGAATATATTTTTTAGTACTTGATATTTTTTAAAGGTTTGATAGTGTGCATTGAAATCTTACTACTTACCATAAGCATAAAGTACATGTAAAAAAAACAAGGAAATAGTCAAAGTTTTCTTGGAGTGTATAGATTAGATATAATGATTTTTAAATACCAAAATTTGCCACAAGGCTATCTTCTTAATTCTGGAGCTATTAATGATTTAAGGTCTAGTTGTACCCCACTCTGAGTAGGTGCTATACACTTGTTATCCCCCCAGGAACAGAGGCTCCTACTTTTAGCCTTTCTTTTTTTGAGCTTCATATTATCTGTGACTGTTTTTTGGGTATCCAGAGGTTTCTGGGGTTCCATATCATGTGTGTTCTTTTGGGACTGGGTTACCTCACTCAGGATGATATTCTCTAGATACATCCATTTTCCTAGGAATTTCATAAAGTTGTTTCTAATAGCTGAGAAGTACTCCATTGTGTAAATATACTACAATTTTTGTATCCATTCATCTACTGAAGAACATCTGTGTTCTTTCCAGCTTCTGGCTATTATAAATAAGAATGCTATGAACATTGTGGAGCATGTACCCTTAATGCATGTTGGAGCATCTTTGTGGTATATGCCCAGAAGTGGAATAACTGGGTCTTCAGCTAGGACTATGTCTAATTTTCTGAGAAAATTCCAGAATGATTTCCAGAGTGCTTGTACCAGCTTACAACTCCACCACCAGTGGAGGTGTGTGCCTCTTTCTCTGCATCCTCCTCAGCATCTGCTGTCATCTGAGTTTTTTATCTTAGCCATTTTGACTGGTGTGAGTTGGAATCTCAGGGTTGTTCTGATTTGCATTTCTCTAATGACTAGGGATGTGGAGCACTTCCTGAGATGCTTCTAGGCAATTTGTTATTTCTCAATTTAGAATTCTTTGTTTAGCTCTGTACCCCATTTTTAATAGGATTGTTTGATTCTTTGAAGTCTAACTTGAGTTGTTTGTATATACTGGATGTTAGAACTCTTTCAGATGTGGTATTGGAAAAAATCTTTTCCCAATCTGTTGGCTGCTGTTTTGTTTTTTTGACAGTGTCCGTAGCCTTACAGAAACTTTGCAATCTCGTTAAGTTCCATTTCTGGATCCATGGTCTTAGAGACCAAGCCATTAGTGTTCTGTTCTGGAAATTATCCCCTGTGCTTATGTGTTCTAAGGTTTTCCCCACTTTCTCTTTTAATACTTTCAGTATGCCTGGTTTAATGGGGAGATCTTTGATCCACTTTGCATGTGAACTTTGTTCAAGGAGATAAGAAAGGCTCTATTTTTATTCTTCATGCTGACTGCCAGTTGAGCCAACACCATTTGTTGAAGAGACTGTCCATTTTCCATTGAATGTTTTCAGCTCCTTTGTCAAAAATCAAGTGGTCATATGTGTGAGAGCTCATTTCTGGATCTTCTATTCTGTTCCATTGATCTACCTGACTATCTCTGTACTAGTACCATGCAGTTTTAAACACAATTACCTTGTAATATAGCTTGAGGTCAGAGATGGAGATTCCCAAAGATGTTTTCTTGTTGTTGAGGATAGATTTCGATATTCTAGGTTTTTTGTTATTTCATATAAATTTGTAAATTGCTCTTTCCAACTGTATGAAGAATTGAGTTGAAATTTTGATGGAGATTACATTGAATCTGTAGATTGCTTTTGCTGAGTTACCCATTTTTTACAATATTCATCCTTCCAATCCATGACCATGGGAGATCTTTCCATCTTCTGAGATCTTCTTCAATTTCCTTCTTCAGAGATTTGAAGTTCTTGTCATATATGTCCTTCACTTGCCTAGTATGAGTGACACCAAGGTATTTCATATTGTTTGTGACTATTGTGAAGGCTAATTTTTTCCTATCTCAGCATGTTTGTTTTGTGAGAAGAGGAAGGCTACTGATTTGTTTGGGTTAAGTTTATATCCAGCCACTTTGCTGAAGTTATTAGCTGTAAAAGTTCTCTGGTGGAATTTTTGAGGTCACTTACATATACTATCATGTTATCTGCAAATAGTGATATTTATACTTCTTCGTTTCTGATTTGTATTCCTTTGATTTCTTTTTGCTGTCTAATTGCTCTGGCCAGGACTTCCAGTACTATGGTGAATAGGTTGGGAGAGAGTGAGCAGCCTTGTCTAGTCCCTAATTTTAGAGAAATTGCTTCAAGTTTCTCACTGTTTAGTTTAATGTTGGCTATTGGTTTGCTATTATTATGTTTAGGTAATAAAACCTTGGATTCCTGTTCTTTCCAAGACTTTTAACATGAAGGGGTGCTAAATTTTGTCAAATGCTTTCTCAGCATCTAGTGAGATGACCATGTGGTTTTTTTTCTTTGAGTTTGTTTATATGGTGGATTATGTTAATGGATTTCCATATATTAAACCATCCCTGCATCCCAGGAATCAAGCCTCTTCTCTTTCTTATTCCCCCACATGCTCCTCACTTCCCTTTTCCTTCCTCCTTTGGCTCTCCTATTCATATTTTTCCTGCCTCTGCTCAAATTTTTCTTCCTCTTTTGCTTCCTCCTATGTCTGTACTTCCTCCTCTATATATATATCTATACCTTTCTTTTTTTCTTGTTTTCAATCTTCTCCCCACAACATGCAGTCTTCTTTTTTTGTCCTCCTTCTTTTGGATACAAAAGTAATCTTCAGTTAAACATTAGTTAATCTGCTAAATCCTCTTTAGTTTTCCAACTGACTGACTTATTTTCTTTTTATCTACAATGTTCTCAATAGATTTTTCCTTATTGGTACAAGTTAGCTCTCCTGAGTAGGATTTTGTTTTTAAGTAGATTTGGAACAGGTCACTAAGATTTGCCTGTGGTCATTGGTAGGACGTATTGTCATCATTCAATTGTGTGAATTTTCAGGTTCTGAGAGAGTTCTTAAAAATGTGTGACAGTGCATCCTGGTTAAAAGATGTAAACAATACTTGAAGTCAGTACTGAGATTTATTTCACAATACAGTTATTCAAAGAACCTTGATATCTGAGACAGTTTGTGACATATAACAAATGATTGTGTTTAAAATATACAGAGAAAGCAAGTTCTTCATGGAAATGATGGACCTTTACAGGACAGACAAGATCATAGTATCCTAAATATTGAGACATCTGGAGTATTGCTGTTGGAAGTCAAATATGTCAGATGCTTGTTGAGCAAAGTCTTCACCAGTACTGTCGGCTTTATCTGGCCTTCCATCCCCTAAATCTTATTCCTGTTGCACTTTGTATGAAGCATGTACTTGCTACTTAATTTTCTTTTTCAGAATGTTTAAAGGATTGCCTAAACAGACATTGATGTTTGCCTACTTACATTTGCAACACCATAATTTAAGGCTAATAGTTGTTTGCTTACAAGTGTAAATTTTGTGGTCTACATTTAGATGATAGCAAAATATAACCATTTGTTGCTACAAAATATTTAGAATAATATAATTAAAAATACATTAAACTATACTTTAAAATGCTGAACATTCATAGAAGACTGAAAATTTTACAGTAAGTCAATAGACTGGAAGAAAGTCAGAGTTAATATAGCACAAGATGAACATACATCCACTTGTGAGGTATAAACTATGAAATTAAATTTAAAAACAAAATAGCTAGAGCTACTAAAGTTATGTAACTATCAGAGAGGACATCCCATGTTCTTCTCTAAGTGTTTTATTGTGATAAAACAGTAAAATATTTACAAAATAAGTTGAATATTTTAATCACTATAAGTGTTCAGGACAGGGGTGTCAAATACATACAGTTGTAGCAAAATTAAAGTTAATAGCTATCTCTATATTACCTTCCATCCTAAAGAACTTCAATTCTGCATTCATTAAACAACCAACCCCATTCAATTTCCAGACCATTGCAAATTATCATTCTCTATTTTGTGCTTTAAGATTTTGACTATTTAAAGTCTTTCATGTAAGTGAAAGTGGGAAGCATACAGTGTTATACCCATCCAATATTTAGTTAAGAGTTGAACACTGCTAAGTTAGGAGACAGTCTTAATATTGATAAAATGTCTATACTATAAGCACGTTAATACCAGTTAATCTGTTGGAGACTGGCCTGGTCTGATCCTTTGATTGACAGCTGTCTATCATGTATACCTCACATTGATCATGGAGATGTGAGTTGAGCAGACCAGACCTTTTTAGTGACTCTCCAGACTGTTGCTATGGCAACCTGCACCTTGCAGAAATGTATACTTTAGGTGCAAAGTGTACTCCAGTCTTGGATGATTGTCACAACTTCTGCTTCTGGAGGCGTGGTTTAGTCATGCTTGCTCTAAATGAACTGCCTTTGTTTGATACATTTCTCCATGGGTAATATAATCTTTGATGAATTTACTGACCCAACTCAAAGTGCAGCTCTTTTCACTCTTGTTAGAAGATCCCTTCTCTTCTAAGACCTTCAAAGGAATCCTTACAAATGGAGAAGGTTTTTGTTTAGATGATTTAATGGTTCCTATAGAAAATGGCCTTTAAAATCTCATGCTTAGTCTCAACTTTTTAACAGTTTGCAAAGGGTTAAAAGAATTAGGAGGTATGGCCTTGTTGGAAGAGATGTGGCCACTGGCTTTTCTAGTTTTTAAAAGTCTATTGAAAGTCTATTTGTCTCCACCCCCACCAGCTGTCTGCTTATCAGGATATAAATCTCAGCAACTACTACAGAGCTATACCTGCCTGCTTCTATTTTGCATAGTGACAATTATGGACTAACCCTCTAAAACTATAAATAAGTCATCAACTACATGCCTTCTTTTATAAGAGTTTCCTTGGCTATGATGTCTCATTACAACAATAGAACAGTAACTAAAAGAGTTACCTATGGTGATTAATATTGATAGTCAACAGGACAGGATCCTGACTAACTTATAAGACCAACTTCCGCTATCATTTGTGAGAGTTTCTATATTTTAATTAATCTTGGAACATTCACCCTATATGTAAGCATCGCTCAAATCTAGACTTAATAAAAAGAGAAAAGTGAAAAATAGAATCTCATCTGCTTCCTGACAGCAGATGTAACAAGGCTAGGTTGTGTGTTCTCTGCCATCATTCCTTCCTTACCATTGTATACTAAAGCTTCAACTGTAACTGTCAGTAAAGTCTTTCTTAAGGTGCCTTCATCATGTATCATGCTCTTCTTTTTCTCTTTCCTTTTCTTGTTTTTACATTAGTCAGGAAGTACTTAGTACAATGTAACAGGCTAAAGTAGCCAATAAGTTCTAACTTTGACCTTCACTATTATATGACAATATTTTCCGATGTCATTCATTCATTTTAAATTACATATTCAAAAAAGAGTGTGTATTAAAATGTCCCATTTGTTATAGAAAAATTGGAAAATTGAAAAATATAATATTATAATTTTGATATAAAATATATAAATAAATATTTTACTGTAGTTCCACAGAATGTTTCATACATGATTGTGTAATTATGATACTCCGCCCTTCTTTTAGTTGACAAACTAAGAGATTCTTATTCTGTTCATCTTATAATAACCTGGCTTTAATATCATTGAGTGATTAGATTTTTGGTCATCAATTTCACTAGTTTCTATGTTAATTTGCATAATTTTCCTTGCTCTGATTATATTAAATTTTGTTTATTTGCCTTTCTGAAGTTTCATGAGTTATATTGTAGGTTTGAGCATCAAAATCATTATGGATTTGTTTGCATTGTGAAAATAAGGTCATAGCTACAAATTCTTTCCCCAGCCTTGCTTTCAGTGTATCATGTAACTCCGACAATTTAGAAATATTGTTTGTAAATACTTTCTAATTATTGGCATGTATTCTTGGTCTATTGGGTGATGAATATTATTCTAATTATTACTCACAAAATTGTGAACTTCACATAAGTTGATTTCTTACTAGATCCCTTTTGATTAGGAACAATCAATCTTAAATATCATCATAAATCCCTGCAGATTTATCATGTGTGATCAGCATGGGAAAATGGCTCTCATGGATTGGGAAGACATATGTTATTTTGTTGGTGACTCTGTTCCTTTAAAAATCTGTTAGAATCTGCAATGTAAATGTTTTAAAAACTCTTTTACTTATCTACTGACTATATTATTTTATGAATTATCAACAGGGATATCAACATTTCCAAATCAATCACATAATTTTTTTCTTTCAGTTAATTCTTAATTAATTCAGTTAATAATTAATTCTTTCAGTTCTATGAGCTTCTGTTTGATATATCTGTGTGGTTAATTTATATGTTTATTAATATTTATATTTATGTTGCCTGTTTTCTATGTTAGGGAAGCATCATATCACTGACAAAATGCCTATGAGAAACAAGTTATGTTGGGAAAGAATGCGTTAAATATTTTCACTATAGTACATAGGTTTCATTAATATATTTTGTTATATTGGTGGCTTGAATGAGAAAGACTCATATTGGTTCGTATATTTGAATGTGGGGAGAAGTGTTTAGGAAGAATTAGGATGTCTGGCCTTGTTAGAGATTTGTCAATGGGTATGGACTTGGACGTTTCAAAAGACCATGTCATGCTCAGTCTCTATCTTTCTCCTTCTAACCCTTTCTAGTGCATGAGATTTAAGTTCCCAGATATTACACTGGTATCTTGCTCACCAGGATGATGGTCATGGACTGCCCCTCTGTAACTGTAAGTAATCAACCAATTAAATGCTTTCTTTTATATGTTTCTTTGACCAGCGTTTGTCTCCATAACAATATAAAAGTTACTAAAAGAGTAATCATTGGTCATTTTTGTATTTTAGGATTGAAATGGTTCTACTTGCTTGCTATCTGATTTTCTATTTTTTATCTGTTCAGAATATGCTTTCTGTTCATTTTTCATCTCTATCTTCAGAATTAAATTAAATGCCTTAACGAGAGTAAAAATTGGCTCATCTTTTGTTCATATCTATCTGATTGAAGATTTTTATCAATATTTATTTCATGTAAATTTTGATAAGGAAAAGTAAAATTGAATGATTTTATTTATACTTTTCATACACTTTGCACCATTGTGTTCATTATTTCTTAAATTATCTGCTGTCATGTGTTGACATTTTAAGTTATATAATTGCATTTTTCTCATTTATCTTTTAATGTATATTAAAAACATCTTTTACTCTAGAGAGTACTAGGTAATTTGTTATTCCAAATTAATTTTAAAAATTCTTTTTCTAACATTAAGAAGAATTGAGTTGAAAATTTGACCAGAATTGTACTGAATCGGTAGAATGCTTTTGGCAAGATGGCCATTATTACTACAGGAATCCGGCCAATTTATGAGTGAGGGAGATCTTTCCATCTCCTAAGATCTTCTTAAATTTTCTTCTTCAGAGATTTGATCTTTGTCATACAGATCTTTCACTTGCTTAGTTAGGGTTTGTGACTATTGTGAAGGGTGTCTTTTCCCTAATTTCTTTCTCAGCCTGTTTATCCTTTGGATAGAGAAAGGCTATTGACTTGTTTAAATTAATTTTATATCCAGCCATAAAAATCTTTGCTGTAGATTTTTAACAGGTTTAGGAATTATCTGGTGGAATTTTTGGGGTCACATAAATATACTATCATATCATCTGCAAATAGTGGTACTTTTACTTCTTCCTACCCAATTTGTATCTCCTTGAGATACTTTTGTTTAATTTATGTATCTACCACTTCCAGTACTACAATGAATACATAAGGGGAGAGTGGACAACCTTGTCTAGTCCCTGATTTTAGTGAGATTGCTTTAAGTTTCTCACCACTTAGTTTGATGTTGCCTACTGGTATATTGCTTTTACTATGTTTAGATATGGGCATTGATTTCCTGGTCTTTCTAGGACTTTTTATCATTAAGAGGTGTTGGATTCTGTCAAATGCTTATCAGGATGCAATGAGATGATTATGTGTGGCTTCTTTTCCTTTGAGTGTGTTTATAAAGTGTATTATGTCGATGGATTTCTGTATATTGAAACTTCCCTGCATCTCTGGTATGAAGCCTACTTGATCATGATGGAAGATTGTTTTCATGAGTTCTTGGATTCTGTTTGTGAAAATTTATGGAGTAGTTTTGCAGTCATATTCATATGTAAACTTGGTCTGAAGTACTCTTTATTTGCTGAGTCTTTGGTTGGTTTAGGTATAAGTGTAACTGTGGCTTCATAGAACAAATTGGGGACTGCTCCTTCTGTTTCTGTTTTGTGGAGTAATTTGAAGAATATTTTTAGGGGTTAGGATATTTTAGTGACTGCTTCTATTTCTTTAGGGGTTATTTGATTGTTTATATAATTTATCTGATCCTAATTTAACTTTGGTACGTGTTACCTTTCTAGAAGGTTGTCCATTTTATCTATATTTTTCATGTTGATTAAAGACCTCTACATAAAACCAGGATAAATGAAACAAATAGAAAAGAAAGTGGAAAAAACCATGAATACATAAGAACAGGGGAAATTTTCAAGATCAGAACACCAATGGTTTATGGTTTAAGATCACCAATAAACAAATTAGATCTGATAAAATTACAAAGCTTCTGAAAGGCAAAGGAAATTGTCAAGAGGACTAAACAGTAACCAACAGATTGGGAAATAATCTTTCTCAATTCTACATTAGATAAAGGATAAGTATTTAATATATACAAAGAACTTAAGGAGTTAGACTATAGAGAATTAAATGAACATTTTAAAAATGGAGTACGAGGCAGCTCGTAAAGGTTGAAAACTGGTGAGTAGGAGATCTAGGCAGCCAGGGAGCAGAGAGATCTCTACGGAGTGCACATGGAAAGTGCACCCCCCGCCCTGCCCTGCCTGATCCAGGGACCAGGAACAGAACTTTGGAATTTCTGTTTCCACCTGTGGCAACTTCAGGGAGCAGAACAGAGCCTGGCCCATCTGCCACCTGGACCAGTGGAGATCCAGGGACACAGACCAGATACAAGGGAAAGGCAAGAACATATCAGTGACAACGAAATGGCAAGAGGAAAGCAAAAGAGTATATCCCAAGGAAACCAAGACAACCTGGCAACACCAGAACCCAGCTCTCCCATAACAGAAAACATCAGAATTCCAAACACTCAAGAAAAGGAAGACACAGACCTGAAATCATACCTCAAGATGCTGATAGAGATACTTAAACAAGAACGGGAGGAAAAGCAAAAATATTCAGAAGCTTTTAAAGAGGAAACAAGAAAAACACTCAAAGAACTCAAAGAACTAGAGGAAAAGAACCAAAGAGATGAAGGAATGGAAGAGGGAATTTAAAATGGAAATCGACACAATAAAGAAAACACTAAAAGAGATAACCCTAGAGGTAGAAACCTAAAGAAGAAATCAGGAGTTACAGAAGCAAGCATTTCCAATCAATTACAAGAGATGGAAGAAAGAATCTCGGGGGCAGAAGACAACATTGTAAACATAGACAAAACAGCCAGAGAAGATGCAAAAAACAAAAAGCTCCTACCCAAAATGTTCAGGAAATCCAGGACACACTGAGAAGACCGAACCTAAGGATAATAGGAATAGAAGAGGGAGAAGAGTATTAACTAAGAGGCACAGTAAATATCTTCAACAAAATCGTAGAAGAAAACTTCCCTACCCTCAAGAATGAGATGACCACGAGCATAAAAAAAGCCTTCAGAACTCCAAATAGGTTGGACCAGAAAAGAAATAACTCCTGACACATAATAGTAAAAACATCAAGTGCTCAAAGCAAAGAAAGAATACTAAAAGCAGTAAGGAAAAAAGGTCAGGTAACATATAAAGGCAGGCCAATCAGAATCACACCCGATTTCTCAACAGAGACTATGAAAGCTAGAAGAGCCTGGACAGACATCATGAACCGCCTAAGAGAGCACAAGTGGCAGCCCAAGCTGCTATATCCATCAAAACTATCAGTCACCATAGATGGAAAGATGAAGATATTTCAACACAAATCAAAATTTACACAATATCTGACCACAAATCCAGCACTACAACGAATTTTTTTGTGGAAAATCCAATACAATGAGGGAAAATACAACCTAGTAAAAACAAGAAAATTCCTAAACAAGTAAACCAAAAAAAGAAAAAGACACAGACACAACTCGACCCACACAAGCAATAATAGCAGGAAACATAAACAACTATTCCTTGATATCTATTAACATAAATGGACTCAACTCCCCAATAAAGAGACATAGAATATCAGACTGGATACATAAACAAAATCCAGCCTTTTGCTGCATACAGGAATATCAACTCAGAGACAAAGATAGACACTATCTCAGAGTAAAGTGGTAGGAAAAAACTTCCAAGCAAACAGCCCCAAGAAGCAAGCTGTAGAGGCTATTCTAATATCGAATAAAGTAAATTTCTAACCAAAAGTTATCAAAAAAGATAAGGAAGGACACTTTTTACTCATAACCGGGGAAATGTGTCAGGAGGATCTCTCAATCCTTAACATATATGCTCCAAATAGAAAAGCACCCTCATTCATAAAAGAAACCCTACTAAAGCTCAAAAAATATATTTTAGCCCACACAATAATAGTGGGAGACTTTAATACCCCACTCTCACCAATGGACAGATCAGGGAAACAGAAACTGAACAAGGACACTGCAAAACTAGCAGAGACTTTGAACCAACTAGAATTAATAGATATATACACAACATATTATCCGAAAGTAAAAGAATACACCTTCTTCTCACCACCCCATGGCAAATTGACCACATAATTGGACACAGAACGAACCTCAATTGATATAAGAAGATTGAAATACTCCCATGCATCCTCTCAGATCATCATGGTCTACAGCTTGTCTTTAACAACAACAAAGACAACAAAGCCCACATACACATGGAAACTAAACAATGCTCTGTTAAAGGATAGCAGGGTCAAAGAAGAAATAAAGAAAGAAATTAAGGATTTTCTAGAATTCAACGAAAATGAAAACACAAGATACCCAAACCTATGGGATGCAATGAAAGCAGTATTGAGAGAAAAACTCATAGCTCTAAGTGCTTCCAAAAAAAAAAAAAAAAAAAACTGGAGAGAGCTCACATCAGCAACCTGACAGCACAGCTAAAAGCCCTAAAACAAAAGGAAGCAGATATACCCAAAAAGAGTAGACGGGAAGAAATAATCAAAATTAGGGCAGAAATAAACCAAATAGAAAAAAAAAAACCATTGAAAAAATCAACAAAACAAAGAGTTGGTTCTTTGAGAAAATCAACAAGATTGATAAACCCCTAGCCAGACTAACTAAAGGGCAAAGAGAGAGTATCCAAATTAACAAAATCAGAAAGGAAAGTGGTGACATAACAACTGAAACTAAGGAAATTCAAGAAATCATCAGATCCTACTACAAAAACTTATACTCCACAAAATTGGAAAATCAGGAGGAAATGGATGAACTTCTAGACAGATACACGACCCTAAAGTTAAACCAGGACCAAGTAAACCATCTAAATAACCCTATAACACCTAAAGAAATAGAAGAAGTCATCAAAAGCCTCCCAACCAAAAAAAGCCCAAGTCCAGATGGGTTGAGTGCAGAATTTTATCAGACATTTATTGGCGATATAACACAAATACTCTCCAAACTATTCCAAAAAATAGAATCAGATGGAATACTACCTAACTCATTTTTTGAGGCTACAATAACCCTCATACCTAAACCACACAAAGATCCTAAAAGGAAAGAGAACTTCAGACCAATCTCACTTATGAACATTGATGCAAAAATACTCAACAAAAACCTTGCGAACTGAATCCAAGAACACATCACAATGATCATTCATCATGACCAAGTAGGCTTCATCCCTGGGATGCACTAATGGTTTAATATAAGGAAATCCATCAAAGTAATCCACCATATAAACAAACTCAAAGAACAAAATCACATGGTCATCTCACTAGATGCTGAGAAAGCATTTGACAAAATTCAACACCCCTTTATGTTAAAAGTCCTGGAAAGAACAGGAATCCAAGGTCCATACTTAAACATAATAAAAGCAATATACAGCAAACCAACAGCCAACATCAAACATAACGGTGGGAAAGTTGAACCAATTCCACTAAAATCAGGGACTCGACAAGGCTGCCCACTTACCCCCTACCTATTCAACATAGTACTGGAAGTCCTGGCTGGAACAATTAGACAGCAAAAGAAGATCAAGGGGATACAAATCGGAAAGGAAGAGATAAAAACATCACTCTTTGCTGATGACATGATAGTGTACTTGAGTGACCCCACAAATTCCACCAGAGAACTCCTACAGCTTATAAACAAGTTCAGCAAAGTGACTGGATACAAAATTAACTCAAACAAATCAGTAGCCTTCCTATACTCAAAAGACAAACATGTGGAGAAAGAAATTAGGGAAAAGGTACCCTTCACAATCGTTACAAAAACTATGAAATACCTTGGTGTGACTCTAACTAAGCAAGTTAAGGACATGTATGACAAGAACTTCAAACCTCTAAAGAAAGAAATTGAGGAGGATCTCAGAAAATGGAAAGATCTCCCATGCTCATGTATTGGAAAGATAAACATTTTAATAATGGCCATTCTACCAAAAGCAATCTACAGATTCAATGCAATCCCCATCAAAATTCCAACCCAGTTCTTCATGGAATTGGAAAGATCAATGTGCAATTTCATATGGAATAACAAAAGACCTAAAATAGCGAAATCCATCCTCAACAACAAGAAAACATCTGCGGGAATCACTATCCCTGACCTCAAGCTATATTACAAGGCAATTGTGCTGAAAACTACATGGTACTGGTACAGAAATAGGCATGTGGATCAATGGAATAAAATAGAAGCTCCAGAAATGAGCCCTCATGTATATGGTCACCTGATTTTTGACAAAGGAGCTGTAAACATTCAATGGAAAAAGGGCAGCCTATTCAAAAACTTGTGTTGGTCCAACTGGCACTCAGCATGCAGAAGAATGAAAATAGACCCTTTCTTATCTTGTTGTACAAAGCTCAAGTGTAAGTGGATCAAAGATCTCCACATTAAACCAGATACACTGAAATTAATTGATGAGAAAGTAGGGAAAACCTTAGAACACATAGGCACAAGAGAAAGTTTCCTGAACAAAACACCAATGGCTCAAGCTCTAAGGTAAAAGATTAACAAATGGGACTTAATGAAATTGCAAAGTTTCTGTAAGGCTAAGGACATTGTCAAGAAAACAAAATGGCAACCAACAGAATGGGAAAATATCTTTACCAACTCCACATCAGATAGAGGCCTAATATCTAAGGTATACAAAGAACTCTAAAAGCTAGACACCAGAGAATCAAATAACCCTATTAAAAATGGGGTACAGAGCTATACGAAACGTTCTCATTTGAGGAACATGAATGGCTGAGAAACATCTGAGGAAGTGCTCAACATCCTTAGCCATCAGGGAAATGCAAATCAAAAAACCCTGAGATTCCACCTCACACCAGTCAGATTGACCAAGATCCAAAACTCAGATGACAGCAGATGCCGGCGAGGTTGCAGAGAAATAGGACCACTTCTCCACTGTTGGTGGGGTTGCAAACTAATACAACAACTCTGGAAATCAGTCTGGTGATACCTCAGAAAATTGGATATAATACTACCTGAAGACCCAGCTATTCCACTTCTGGGCATATTCCCCAGAGACACTTTAATACACAACAAAGATATATGCACCACAATGTTCATAGCAGTTCTATTTATAATAGCCAGAAGCTGGAAAGAACCCAGATGTCCTTCAGAAGATGAATGGATATAAAAATTGTGGTACATTTACACAATGGAATACTACTCAGCCACCAGAAACAATGACTTATCCAAATTCTTAAGAAAATGGCTGCATCTAGAGAATATCATCCTGAGTGAGATAACCCAGTCACAAAAGAACATACATAATATGCAGTCACTGATAGTGCGATGCTAACCCCAAAGGCTTGCACTCCCCAGAAACAACTTGCAGACTGTATGAAGTCCAAGAAATAAAGAAAACAAAACAAAACAAAAAAAATCTTACACAACAAGGAAACTTTGACTATTTCCATGTTACATTTTGTTTTACATGTACTTTATGCTCATTGTATCTATTAAGTTTTCAATGAATACTGTCAAACCTTTAAAAAAATCAAGTACTGTTAAGATATATATTCATATATTTTTATGTAAAAATTATCTTAAAATCTGAAAAAAAAGTACTGACAAAAATGTATTGTATAATTTTATGCAAAAAATGCTTAAAATCTGTACATTTATCTTTTTTTTTAAAAATAAAGTTGTAAAATAAAAAAAATGGGGTAGGAGCTAAACAAAGAATTTCCAACTGAGGAATATTGAATGTGCAAGAAACACCTAAAGAAATGTTCAATATCCTTAGTCATCTGGGAAATGCAAATTTAACCAACCCTCAAACTGTCAAAAATGCTAAGATTAAAAACTCAGGTAACAGCAGATGCAGGCAAGGATGATTAGGAAGAGGAAATCTCCTTCATTGTTGGTGGTATTGCAAGCTGGTACAACCAGTCTGAAAACCACTCTGGTAGTTCCTCAGAAATTTGGACAAAGTACTACCTGAGGACCCAGATATACCACTCCTGGACATACACCAAAAAGATGCTTCAGCACATCGCAAAGACACTTGCTCTACTATGGTCATAATGGTCTAATTTATAACTGCCAGAAGCTGGAAAGTACCCACTTGCCCTTCAACAAAGGAATGGATACAGAATATGTGGTACATTTAAACAATGGAATGCTTCTAAGTTATTAAAAATAATGATTTCATAAAATTCTTATGCAAATAGATGTAACTAGAAAATATCATCCTGAGTGAAGTAACCCCTTCACAAAAAACATGTATGGTATGTACTCATTAGTATGTTGATATCAGCCCCAAAGCTCAGAATATGGAAAATACAATTCACAGACCTCATGAAACTCAAAAAGAAGGTAGATCAACATGTGAATACTTCACTCCTTCTTAGAAGGGGGAACAAAATACTCACAGGAAGAAAAAAGGAGACACTGTGTAGAGTAGGACTGAAGGAAGGGTTATCCACAGACTGCTCCACCAGGGGCTCTATCCCATATACAGTCACCAAGACAAGACAATATTTGGATACCAAGAAGTTCATGGTGACAAGAGCCTAATATCACTATCATCCTGAGAGGCTCTGCCTGAGCCTCACAGATACAGAGGAGGATGCTAATCATTAGATTGAGAGCAGGGTTCCCAAAAGAGCTGTTAGAGAAAGGACTGACAGAGCTGAAGTGGTTAGCAATCCCATAGAGAGAACTTCAATATCGACCAAACAGACCCCCTAGAAATCCCGGAGACTAAACCACGAACCAAAAAGTTCACATGGAGGGACTCATTGCTACAGCTGCATATATACCTGAAGATGGCCTTGTAAGCCATCAACTGGGAGAAGGGTCATTTGTTCAATGAAGGCATGATACAGTGTACAGAACGCCAAGGTGAGAAGGAAGTGGGAGGGAGTAGTTGGTGGCTGGTGAAAAGTAAACTTAATAGTAAGAGTATAAACACTATCTTAGCTAAAATCATTAACAATTCAATACAGCAAAAGTGCACTTTAAAGTGGAATACTAATTTTATCTCATAAAACACAAAAATTTAAATTCTTCTAATTTAATTTCACTGGAATCAACTAAACCTAATTTTATCTTAAGTAAGAGTTTATGAGTAAAATATGGTAGCATGTCTTGGGAAAATGATTAGTGATAATAACCTAATACATAAAACAAAGTATATGGTAATTTAATAACATCAGTGGACTACCACTGAGTCCAGGATGCTGTTGTATAAAATTTATGGGTTTAATAAATAATAAACACAACTCGATATGGTAAAAATAAAAAAAAAGGAAGGAACAAAGAAAGGGCATGGGATGCTTTCTGCTACATTAAACACATTTACACATCAAAGGAAATGGCCACATGAATGGTTCAGTTCTAGTTAGAGGCTTAAAATTCCATTATCAAAAATATATTCATATATAAAATAGTCTCACAATCAAGTGCATTCTTTTGTGCTGTTTTCCTGGAATAAGAAAAACTGACCTTGAAAACAGAAAAACAAAATGCAACCTGCAACCATATATTTAATCTGACAGTCCAAAACACTACATTTTGAAAATCCTAAACACTACAACATGTGACGTCAAGAGCAAAAGGCAGATTTCTTTACCTGTAGTCATCTCATCAGGATGCGCAAGTCATGCACCAAACAAATTAGTTTAGAGACAGCATAGAGGAAAGTCATATTGAATAGCATTGCAAAAGTTGTTGCTGAATAAACATTGAAGGGGCTAAAACCTATGACTAATGAGGGTTGTTTCTCTTCTACAGTATTGTCTTCTTGCAAAACACAAGTGGTACAAAGAAAAGAATATGTTCATGTTTTTGTTTGGTTACTTATTTATTTGACAAATAAATTTTGATATATTTTGTGATATTATTCAACAAAATTCAAAAAAATGCCATTGTTAAAATGAATACATATAAAAGCTACATCTTGAATTTCAGTTCCTGCTTGAATATGATTTTAAAATAACATTTTCATTCCTTTGTAAATTTTTTCTTGTCCAAATCTTTAAAAAAAATTAACTCACAAATGTTATATTTACTTTTATAGATAATAAATATAAATTATTTCTAATGTATTTATCAATGGCATATGCCTTCTAAGTAACAAGTGTCAAATAGGACAGATTTTAATCATAAATATTTGGTGATAGAATATTTTTTGGCACTAGAACATGGTTATTTTAATAAAATATAACTTATTTTGACTTACTATTTTACAAATTCAAGCTCATGTAAATTAATAGAAAATAAAGTAAATGACCTGTATTTTTTGTAGGCAATAGATGGGGTAAGATGTGTAAAATTTAAAATGATGGTAGCACATAGAATGGAAAATTGATAAAAAGTTTTCTATAGCACACGTTTTTGCTTCTTGGTGTGTTTCTCTAAATCTAGCATCTTTCCAGTAGCCCAAACTCAATTAAGTTCTAGATAAATCTAAGAGAAAAACTATTTTTAATGGGAACATTAGTGGGCATGTGAACATTGTCTTCAATCAGAATTTTTGACCCTTGTGGAGATTCGGAGATTCTTCTGTCAGCCTGGTACCATGGGGCAGGTAAGTTATGCTAGCAAGGAATGCTACAGAGTCACAGTTGTGCAGACACTCCGGTGCGTGGCTGAGGGACGTGTCTGCAGACACCTTTTGAAAGATCTTTGTTTGTCTAGGTTGCACAATGCAAGCAGTACACACAAATAACTTTTATGATAAAATTACACCAATTTGCTTTTATTTAAAGTTGTAAACTTCCTGAGGATAACATTTGAGCTGAATGTACTTTGACAGCTCAACAATGCAATTTCTCTGTTCAGTGTGAGGTTACATGTGGCTGTGCAGATCTATTACATTTTGTATGCCTTTCCCCACATCTGCTTATCCACTTTTCACCATTCAGAGGATGATTACTATCTTGCTGAATTTTTCTTATAATGAAGCAACCTAAAGACAGTCCTGGACACAGGAGAACCTCAACAACTTTGTTTATTTGAATTAAAGAGAAAGCATATTTTAATATCAAGCAATGTGTGCTTTTAAAAATTGCTTGGATTTACATCCTAAAGATGGTAAGAAAAAGACAGGAGAGAATATTTTCCAGTACTAAAATAGTTTGTATTGAAGTATTGTATTTTTTTCAATATGTTTTCATGTTACTAGAAAATTTTGTAAGAACAAAATGCCATAAGCCCTCTAATTGTTCATAACATGACTGCATTAATATGAATTAATTTTATGAGATTTTATGCTTTTTTTCCAACCAACCATCGGAATTCTCTTGTTCTCAGGAAGATGAAAAAACATATTCACTTCCCAAGTGAAGTGAAAACTGTGCCTAATTTTTGATGTCTGGCTTTCTGTATAGAGTTCCCATAACTTTTACTTTTTAATGCTTAATTATCTCTTTGTTATTATATACTCTGTATTTACATTTGAGATGTTATCCCTTTACCCTGCCAGGCTCCTATCCTGCCTCCCCCTCCAGTTGGCTTAACAAATGTGCACTCCCTTCTGATACCCCTCTCCATCCCATTGCCTTTGCATTCCCTTACATTGGGAAACCATGGCCTCTCTGAAATGAAAGCCTCTTCTCACATTGATGCCAGACACTACGAACTTCAGGTACATAAGCAACAGGATTAATAGGTCTCTCAAAGTGCACACCAAGGTTGGTGTTATACTCCATGGGAGTTTTGGAGGGTTTGGTTGGTTGATAATGTTATCTTCCCATGAGGTGGAAACCCTTTAAGGTACTTAGGACCTTTCTTTTTTTTTTTTTTTTTTTTTCATGTATTGTGACGATTTATTTGCATAAAATGACATAGTGAAACTTTTTTTTTCTTTTTTCTTTTTTAGAAGTCAAAGCTTTTATCAACAAAATGGAAGGAATTAGTCACATTCTTACAATCAAAAATGATAACAATTATAACTTAATTTTTTTAAGGTTTGATAGTGTGCATTAAGATCTTACTACTTATAAGGAGCATAAAGTACATGTAAAACAGGATGTAACCTTGAATTAATTAAAGTTTTCTTGGTGTGTAAGGAGTAAACACAATGGTTTTTCTTTTCTTTTCTTTTTCTTGAACTTCACACAGTCTGAGTTGTATCTGGGGTGTTCAGATCTTTCTGAGGTTAAGATCCAATTATCAGTGACTGTATATCTATTGATTTGGGACTGGGTTATCTCCCTCAGGATGATATTCTCTAGATGCATTCATTTTCTTAAGAATTTCATAAGGTAATTTTTTCTGATAGCTGAGTAGTATTACATTGTGTAAATGAACCACAATTTTTGTATCCATTCATCTAATGAAGGACATCTGAGTACTTTCCAGCTTCTGGCTAATATAAATAGAGCTGCTATGAACATTGTGGTGCATGTGTCTTTGTTGTATGTTGGAACTTCTCTGTGTAAATGCCCTGAAGTGGAATAACTCGGTCTTCAGGTATAACTATGTCCAAATTTCTGAGAACCCCCAGACTGATTTCCAGAGTGGTTGTATCAGTTTACAACCCCACCAACAGTGGAGAAGTGTTCCTCTTTCTCCACATCCTCACTAGTATCTGCTGTCAACTGAATTTTTGTTCTTGGCCAATCTGACTGGTGTGAGGTAGAATCTCAGGGTTGTTTTGATTGCATTTCCCTGATGGCTAATGATGTCTAGCACATTCTTAGATGCTTCTCAGCCATTCGATATTTCTCAATTGAGAACTTTTTGTTTAGCTATGTACCCCATTTTTAATAAGGTTGTTTGATTTTCTGGTGTCTAGCTTCTTGAGTTCTTTGTATACCTTGGATATTAGGCCTCTATCTGATGTGGGGTTGGTAAAAATTTTCTCCCACTCTGTTGGCTGCCGTTTTGTTTTCTTGACAGTGTCTTTAACCTTACAGAAACTTTTCAATCTCATTAAGTTCCATTTGTCAATCTTTGACCTTAGAGCACAAGCCATTGGTGTTTTGTTCAGCAAATTTTCTCCTGTGTCTATGTATTCTAAGGTTTTCCCTACTTTCTCATCTAATAGTTTCAGTGTACCTGGTTTAAAGTAGAGATCTTTGATCCACTTGCACTTGAGCTTTGTACAAGGAGATAATAAAGGGTCTATTCTCATTCTTCTGCATGCTGAGTGACAGTCAGACGAACAGCATTTGTTGAATAGGCTGTCCTTTTTCCATTGAATGTTTACAGTTTCTTTGTCAAAAATCAGGTGACCATATATGTAAGGGCTCATTTCTGGATCTTCTATACTATTCCAGTGATCCACATGCTATTTCTTTCCATTTTCTGAGGTCTTCCTTGATTTCCTTCTTTAGAGGTTGGAAGTTCTTGTCATACAGGTCCTTCACTTTCTTAGAGTCACACCAAGGCATTTCATATTTTTGTGACTATTGTGAAGGGTATCTTTTCCCTTTCTTTAACATTGGGATCCCCAACTTCACACAGATGGCCAGCTACAAGCATATCATCTGTATCTATATGTTTCTATCATAGTCCCTGAGGGGGCATCTCTGTCTGGTTCCTGTCAGTAAGTACTTTTTGGGATCAGATAAACTACATGGATTTGGTGACTGCATATGTGGTGTATCCCTAGGTAAGGTGGCTTCTGAGTGATTTTTTCTTCATTTCCTGTTCCTCTATTTGACCTTTCATTTCCTCCCATGAGAATTATGTTTTTTTTTTTTCTAAGAAGGACTGAAGTATCCCCATTTTGGCCTTTTGTCTTTTGAGCTTCATAATGTCTGTAATTTATTTCTTGGGTAATGGATATTCAGAGCTTTCTGGGGATGATATCCCCTTATCAGTGAGTATATACCATGTGTGTTCTTTTCTGACTGGGTTACCTAAGTCAGAATGATAGTCTCTAGTTCCATCCATTTGCCTACAAATTTCATGAACTTATTGTTTCTAATAGCTGGGTAGTACTTCATTGTGTAAATGTACCACACTTTTTGTATCCATTCATCTGTTGATGGACATCTTATCTCTTTCTAGCTTCTCCCTATTATAAATAAGGCTGCTATAAACATGGTGGGGTATGTGTCCTTGTTATATGTTGAAGCATTTTTGGGGTATATGCCCAGAAGTGGTATAGCTGGGTGCTCAGGTCAATGTTCAATTTTCTGATGACTCACCAGACTGATTTCTAGAGTGGTTGTTCCAGTTTACAACCCTACCAAGAGTGGAGAAGTGTTCCTCTTTCTTTGCATTCTTGCTAACAACTGCAGTTACCTGAGTTTTTGATCTTAGCCATTCTAACTGGTGTGAGGTGGAATATCAGGGTTGTTTTGATTTGCATTTCCTTGATAATTATGGATGTTAAGCACCTCTTTTGGTGCTTCTCAACCATTTGATGTTCCTCAGCTGAGAATTCTTTGTTTAGCTCCACCTTTTTCTTATTAAGATTATTAAGCACGTTGACCAGGCAGCCAGACTGCTCTGATGTAAACATCCCCTTTATCAGACCAGAAGTTACAAACAATTAAGAGCCCCCCTTTTTGAGCATCTTTACTTCAGTCTCTTGAAATCATGATGGATCCTTCCTTTGGCATATCCCTTCTTTAAGACATTAGTGTTCTCTGCTAAACTGTACATTTGTCACTTGATTTTTGCCTATTGTTACTATTGTTTAATCTATTTACCACTCAAAGGAGAGGAGAGTCTGAGAAAAAGGGGTTGAAAAGAATATTTTGAGGTGGATAATCAGAAAAAGTTAAATCATATTGCTGTGTAGGAGGAGGTTCTGGTGAGGTGTGGAGAGGAGAGGGTCTTTGTAATCCCACAACTCATACATATGTATTAACTGAAATATGATGTGTGTCTTCTGAACAGCAGGAAAAATTCATGTGTAGAGGCTTTACTTAAAGTATCCTCCTGATAATTTTCCTTTATTGCATTCTCCTAGTACTTCAAGTTAAGTAAACTTCAGTAAAAATATCCATGATTGGGAGCAAATCACTGGCCCTTGGAGGGATACAAAGAAAACAAAACAGGAGAACAAAAGGCTAGTGCAGGACAATAACCAGCAGTGCCCAGATTGAGAATAAAAAGACCTGACTACCAGGAAGAGGTTATGGCTGCTAACTCTAGCTGTTAGTCCCCTGAGAATATCAGAAAAGTGACCTGGATACCTTGCATCAGTCACTCTTAGTATGGAAAAATCAATTCAATTTGTTTTATAAAGAGGAAGGTTGATAAATGTATCAGAAATTCATTGAGAATAGTACCCTCTTCCATGTTAGATTGAACAGCTCTTTCAGTCAGACATATACATCTCATCCTGTCTCTACTTGTAACTAGTAAAGAATGCCTGAATCTCACATCATGCTTCTCTAACCTATTCCTTTCAAGTCTTCAGTGCCTAAATTTGTCATATAGTCAAAGGATAACTCTATATTTAGATCTGAAACCATCCTAAAAATTAATGATGTAACATTGAGACACATGGGAGTTACTTTGCTTACGCAACTGTGCAGTTATTAATGGAGGCAAGTTTTCATTTTAGGCAAAAAGGAAACTCCTAATTTTAAGGCACAGAGTATGTTTGTGTCCTGTTTCAATGTGTACTTATGTAGACTTTTGATTGACACTAGATAAATCTACGTATTTGAAAGAAAGCATCGGAATGCCAGAGCCATTGCTGCTACTTGAAATTTGTGACTCATTCTAGCAATATCAAGAGGAAATAGCAATATCAACTGTTTGTGTTATGATCCTTTGAATATCTAAACAGAGATATGCTCATAGTAAAAATGGGCCATTCTATATTCATTTCCAGGATACACCAGCTAGAAAGGCAATGCAACTGAATAGTGTTCTATAATATTTTTAAAAACATACTTTTTATTATCTATTTATCAGCTGAAGAATTTTTTAGTTGTTTCCATTCCTAGTTGTCATGATTACAGAGGCAACAAAAATGTCTGAGCAAGTACCAGGGCAGTAGGCTGTTGAGATTTCTGGGCACAGAGGAAGGAATAGTATAACTTCCTTCTGCGAAAGATTTATTTTTAGCTTAATGAGAATTTTTCACACTTATTTCCATAGGGATTTTTATCAGTTTGCAATCTGACCAGCTGTGAATGAAGGTTCATTTTCCCCCTAAATCCACTACAGTATTTGTTCTTGGCTTTTTTTTTTTTTTTTTCATTCTTTCTGTCTTTCTTTCTTTTTTCTTTCTTTCTTTCTTTTTTTTTTTTTTTTTGTTGGTTTGTTTGATTTGTTAGGATGCTTCTTTTTTATATTCAACTTTGTTATTATGATTGAAGTAAAATGAGGTGTCACAGTTGTTTTGTTTTGCATTTTCCTAATTTCTAGGAACAGATTTGAGATATTTAGTTAGTATTTCTAAGTATTATTTTGAGAACTCTGTTCAGATCCCAACCCTGTCTTTGAACAAGTCATTTTTGTGCTTGTTGCTGTTGTTGACACATTGGGGTTTTTTTTGAGATTTTTAAATATTTTGTATATTAAACCTTAATTCTGCCCAAGGTGTAGTTGGCAAAGATTGCATTGCATTCTCTGGGATTCTCCTTTCTTTGATTGTTTCTTTAACTGAACAGAAGTTTTCCAGGTTTAAGAGGTTCTACTTGCCAGTCTCCATTGCTGGACAAGTGTTTTCTTAAGTACTCTCTCCTAGGATAATTTTTTCTTTAAGTATCAGTGTTTTGTGTTTTGTGTTTACGTTATTGATTCATTTAGAGTTAATTTTTGTGAACGCTAAAAGCTATAGTTCACTTCTAAGGCTCTTTAATCTCACCACTTATCAAAGAAAATCTTGCAACCGAGACAATTACAGATACCTACAACTTACAAAAATGCAGAGAACCAGTGACAGTTTGATGGCAAGTCTCACTTGCTACATCTCCAAACCAATGTCTGTACCAAAGGCTAAGGGATCATAGTGAAAGAGGGCAGAACAATTCTATGAATCATAGAAACAGGACATTTGATATAAGAAATATCTGTTTTCAAATACCTAGAAAAATAATTACAGGGAGCTAAAGCATGCTGAAAAAAGGAAAACTATCCTTCAAAAAGGTAAGAACAATCCAATGTCATAAGCTATATACATATAAGTAATACTACCTAGGGTAAATATATATGCATATTTTATGTAAATATATAATTATATATAAATATTTATACATATATATAAAATTATAGATAGGTATTATATACATACAATTAGATTTTATGTATATTCATATATTTTAATTTAGAAATAGAGGCCTTGAGACAGAGCAAAGGAGCATATGGCAATAGTTAGATCAAGGAAAGGAACTCTAGGCTCATCTGAAAGGCACCTAAACTGCATTCATATTATGAATATATGTGAGGGAGGAAAATAAAAAAATAAGTCAGTGACTGGCAGACACACATGCTTACCCAGATTTATTTACTAAAATATAACCTTTAGGAATGTCTTCCATATCTAACACAAAGAGATTCTTATATGATTGTGTTACTATTTATATAATGTTTAAAAGGAACATACAAGAATACCAAAACAGGTATTCTTGTGAACTAGTAGGCAAATAAATCATATAAACATATAAAGTCACTCGAGGTCAGTGTAATGTGGAATTAGAATATATGTGAATGTAGGATTCTACTCTAAAAATTAAGTATATGTCAGTTTAGCCATTTCATTACATGTTACTGGAGTCCCCAAGCATCTTCCCACAAGAATTATAGTCATAATTGGAAAAGTAAGATACTTTTAACTAAAATACATTTTTAAAATTTTGTCATGTTTTTAAAACATTGCCCCATTTTTTTTATCCTGGTTTTCTGAGAATATGGGTGATAGCCTACAATCAAGTGTTCCCAGGTCTCAGAAGAAGCAATCTATTGGAAAACTTTGAAAAGGCCATGCTTTTAAATGAGAGGTGTTTTCCAACACAAGTGTGTACTATGTCTGCCTACTCCACATGTCCCAACTCCCACTTAAAGAGCCTGGTGAACTGCTGCTAACCCAAGGTCATCTCTCAACACTGTGAATAATACAGAGCACAGTGTTTGCACTCAATACATTTTAACCCATGACATTCAATGATAATTGTGAGGCCATAAAAATTATTGGGTACAGAGCTACCCATGAGCGGGCTGTTTATAGGTTCCTAGAAGTTGAAGGAAGTTGGAAGAAAAACCAAAAAAGCCACAGTGTTCAGATTGACATGCCTTAAAAAACATCTGTGATATGAAACCAAGGTTCAACATGTATATTTATAAACCTGCAGTGCAGTGCTGGTTAGCTATCATGAGGAAAGTCAAAAGAATCTGATTTTTCCTAATTCAGTCTATTTATAACTGTATTTTTATAATACGGTTTTGAAAGGTTTGAAAATATCAGAAAAATTCTTTATAAACTTGAGCCACTGTAAATCCTGTCTTTCCCTAGGCGTCTAAGACTTAAAATCCTATCCATATGTCTTAAGGTTTCAATGCTGTAAAGAGACACCATGTGCTGGCTATGTTTATTAAGTACAACATTTAATTGGGGCTGGCTTACAGTTTCAGAGTTCAGTCCATTATCATCATGGCAAGAAGCAAAGCAGCTGTAGACAGACAAGGAGCTGGAGGAGGTGGAGGAGGTGGAGAAGGAGGAGGAGGAGGTGGTGGAAAAAGTGGAGGAGATGAAGAAGGTGGGGGAGGTGGAAGAACAGGAGGAGTTGGAGGAGCTAGAGGTGCTGGAGGAGCTGCAGAATGTGGAATAGCTGCAGGACCTGGAGAAGCTGGAAGAGCTAGAGGAGCTGGTGGAGCTGGAGGAGCCTAGATCTCTATGTATTGATTTGTAAGTAATCAGGAGGCAATTGTGTCACATTGTCCAGACTTTAAAATGTAAATGACACCTCAGAGCCCCTCCCCCATATGAATACACTCTCTCTAACAAGGCCTGACCTCCTAATAGTGGGACTTCCTATGGGCCCAGCATATTCAAACCACCATACCATGCAATTACAAGTTTATTCTTATAATTCCTGCACTTCTGAAGGTTTTATTAGAGCACTTAAACACATAAAACTCTGTCTTGTGCATTGCATAGAATGCTGCAATTTTCCTTCTATACATTCTTGGGAATTCTTGATTTCTTTTCAAACCTATCTATAAAGTGACATACAAAGCCAGCACCCTTTGAACTCTAGCTCTTTCTACTTTGAGAAAACATAGGCAGAGTATGTAGGGCTCTTGATAAGCTATTGTTTCTCTTTCTCCTATATTTCACTTCTGTCTTCACTAGGATGAACACAGTTGGTAGGCACAATACTTTTCTGTTTTGTTCAGAATAAACCCTCAATAACTGAAGAAGTATCTGGGGCATTTGGAAGACTCAATGATTTATTTTGAGTAAAACAATAGATTTTAAAAGGGTTGCTTTCCCAGGACCACACTTTAAACTTTATGAGTGACCTCCTTGTCCCGAAAACCTGCTGATAGAGAAACATTTAGAACAACAGCATGATTTTCCTTGAACTTACCAAAAACTGCAATAAACTGATTCACTTTCCCAGCCTTTGACCTTGACCCAATTACATTTTGACACAAAATTGTGACAGATGGCCATGTTCCTCTCCCATCCTTCATTATACTTTGTGATTCAAGATATTGATTTTAAGCTTGTTTAACCTCATCTAACACAATGGACCAGGGCAGAAAAATAACATCACAGAATTGACCAAATGGGGATTTTCAGTAAATACCTGTTGTGTTAAATGAGATAATCTGTTTGCACACCTGCCATCCTGGGAAAGAACTTGTGGGTACACCACACAAAATGAACCAATTTAATGGCAATTCCTATTTCTCTGTTTCTACTTACACATAGGAATAAGATTATGTACTTTCAACAAGTTTTCAATTATATAGCCGAAGATACTGAATATGAGATAGGCATATGTAGAAAAATTAAAATTGTTCAGACTTCCCCCTGATACCTCTTTGTGGATTTTGCTGAAATTCTTAGTGTAACTAGGGAATTCAACAAATAAAGTACATGGCCAAATAAAATTCAGAATCAATGTATATTACTGTAGTTCCAGTTCTTAAAGGGCCGATTCCCATTTTCTAACAAACATTTATTAATTTCTTACAACATAAAATGTCTATTTATGTGTGCTTATGCATACAGACATGAATGTATGATTGGTGATGTGTGAATACTTATGTGAATAATCACATTTGTGTTCATAAGTATATATGTGGTTGAAGTGTGTCCTTTACTGCATTCATACATGTATGACCATGGGCACATTTATGTGTGCATACATTATGTGCAAGCATGTATATGTTTACATATGCATGTGTCCATGGGGGTATTCATGTGCTTAGGTTCATGTGTATTTATGTATATGTGTGAGTACAGTGTATGTATGCACACATTGCCTGTGTGTGTCTAGTGCTACACATATGTGAATGTGATTTTCACTCAAGTCTTTCCATTGCAAACTTATTTGGGTTGAAATGCCTTGCAGAATCATTTAAGTTAGATACAGGAGCAGGCACAAGTATATCTCTGATTGTCTGATCTTTGTTGAAAGTCTCTGAGCAGACCAGTAGATGCATTCTCCCTCTACTCTTAAAGATTTGCTACCAGCATCTTCAATGTTGAAGTTTAGCTCACTTACCATCAATCTGTCATCTCCTGCACTTGAACATGAAGTTCATGTCCCCTATATTAAATAGATGCTAATTTAGCAACTGTAGAAAAACACTAACAACAATTAAATAAATATAAAAATTAAAGAACTATTGAGTAAGAAACAGCAGCAAAAACAGAGATGCCTGTGTTCAGAACAGGTGATCTTTAAAAAAGTCAAAATCAGAATGCTATCCAGTCTAATAGCAAGTTCATCAGACTATAAAATATCATCTTCTTCATGTAAGAAAATGGACAAGAATCATAGCATATATATATATATATATATATCACATATGTATCACCCGGGAAAAAGAAAACATCTTAGTTTACAAGAACCACTGACTTCTGGCTCTGCAAACACATCATCTGTCATTACTAAATCACATAAGCAGGAGCCTCACTTTTTTTTAATTGAGAAGATGATACTTTCATAGTTTTTAGTTCCCTTCATTCATGACTGAGAGGGGATTTAGGAAGGAAGTGGACATTCCATGGTTAATCAGGAAAGAGAAAAACCCTTTTAGGGGAATTTTATGGCTTTCTAATTAAGCATGGTGGGAGGGAGAGTTCCTACGGCAAGGCAGCGGGCTCAGAACACTGACAAGGTCAATTATCTCCTGATAAGCCCTGCACCAGCAAAGATTAATAATATGACTAATATTAATTGAATGTGAGTTCATTGAGTTTTATTTCTTATTTTAACGTTCTCTTGGTAGGTGTGCACACCGTGGTGCATATAGAATGATGGATGGAAATGACGGAGTCACTAATAAGCCCTTAGACCTCTCTGGTCTCCTGGGCACATGAGGATGCAGGTTTGATTGGCTTTCTTGATTTCAAGCCATCTCAGCCCTGCTAGAGACTGGCAGGAAACTAAATCGGTCTAGTTTAATAGTGTGAGTTCTACAAATAAAGTAACTTCAGGACTACAAAATTCACATTTCTGAAACAAAACTGGAATAAATCTGATAGCATGAGGTCACTTTAGGCAAGTTAGAAGTGGATGGGTTGGACAGAGAAAGATGGTATATCCTCTGCCTCTATTGACCTGAATATCCACAGAAAGGCTGCCTCGTAGATGCACATGGAAAATCCTATACACTTACTTTTACTCTTTTATTTTGCATTCTTTTAAAAAACAAATTTAGGAAGATATAGTCATGAGTAGGAATCATCATTTCTGAACTACTGGAGAAATAAACTAAACTCTCAATGAAAGTTGAAATCTTATATATTTATTTTACTGATTTGAGATTGGTGGTGTCATTTCCATGGAATGTCTTTCTTATACATTAGACATTGCTTTTTGTCTAGAAATTCATGGTCTTTGAGATCACAGAAGCCACTGCCCCAATGAACTCAAACCTCTCCTTTGCAGAGACAGAAAAACATATAGAGGTTACATAATTATTAAACACACAGAAGAGCAATGATGTAATTATTTGTTTTTGAAGCATTTAGTGCATATTATTATATAATTTTTCATTTTGTTGCCCATTTATATTTAAAGGCTGCTTTATGTAAATTGCTGTTACTCATTAAAAGTAACAAAAAGAAAGGTATTTACAGTTATGGCAGGAATCCCAGAGGATCATGATGAGATTTGACAATAGTTTCAAATCTTAAGAAAATCAGTGAGAGGAGATGTTAGTACAATGTAAACTTCTAACTTAATTCATCTTCAAAATTTCCATACCTATTTAGGAAAGGAAAATTCTTAAATTTTATGGTAAGTCACATTTGGCAATTAAAAAAGGACTGTATTAAATGCATTTGAATCTTGTTGTTGTTCTCCTCAGTTATCTATATATGTGTCCACCAATGTACATTGTTTCTTTTTCTCTAAGTGTAAAGTCCTTGAGAATTGTTTGCTGATATTTCCCACTCTCTGAAGTGCAGGAAAAGCAGTTCTGCACATGGAACATCAAGTACCCAGTGTTCTGACTATTCAGAATTTATGCTGTAGTGAAATTTATAGAAAACCATGTATAGCAGACCAAGAGAAGTGTTTTTATTCAAGTGTGTCCAGAACTTCACCAGGAATACTGTTCATGGCTCACACATCCCATGTTCCCAAGGAAAGCAATGAATGATTATGACACAGAATCATGATAATTTTTTTCAAAAATTATGACCTTCTCTTCTTCTTTATTTTGAACAATTATATGTTAATTATGCAGTTTTCAAAAATAAACATCATAGCAAATATTTCCTGTTTCAATGTCAAAGCTTGGGTATGCCAACCTTCAAAGACCACATGCATCTAGGAAACTCTGTTGAGAATCAGGTGCAGAATATTGTACTCAACTCCCACCACCACCACCACCACCAACACCAACACCACCACCACCACCACCATCAAGGTGGGTAATAGTGGGAAAAGTGAAAAAATAAACTTTACAGCAAAATTGGAAATAGAGAAAGCAAATTAGTGATGAGTATAACAATAGCTACATTCCCCTAATGTGACCAGAATTGTAGAGCAATGAACAACATTCCAGAAAGGCGGCACTATTTGTAAGATTTTTATGCGGACAGTTTACAGAAGAAACAATGACAGTTACTCAGAAATGCTGATTAGAAAGCTTATGAATATGGGAGGTTGAAATAAATTTGTATTACTAAGGGTATTCTGTTTTGTTCATTTTCTTGTTTTTATTGTGATGTATTGTCCACTGTAATGATTCAGTATTGAACAAAGTAAGACAGGTGAGGTCCAACACTTGATGACAAATTTAAAATGAGCCTATCCATTGATTGGTCTGATTATTTCTGTCATCTATGAATGGAGCTGATATCTGCACAGACCATAAAGAATCAGCATCCATGAGTGAAATATGAAAGGTTCAATGATAAGTCATTAGGAGCAATAGGCACATCCTATTTAACTGTAGATACTGTGCAATGATTGTCAAAGCAAAGGGCACAGAGTCTACACTGGTCTATCTTAATGTCTCTTCACCACAGTCTTTCAGATCTCACATTATTTTTTCTGTTAAATGCATATAATTTCTATTAATTGTACACCCTTTATTGTGAACAAAGTTCATAATAATTTTGATACTATGACCATGTATTTGACTATTACTGTGGTTCTATGAGTTTACAGGCTTTGTAGTTCTAGGAATCCAAATAGAAATATTTCTAGTTAGCAAAGTAGAAAAAAATGACACATTGTATTCAGTCATTCAGACAAAATTATGCTTGTGTTTATAAACATACCCATGATAAAGTTCACTATTTGCTTTTATTTTCTGTAATGATCTCTATTGAATGGCTCTGTACCCTAGTCTATCTATTCTTTTCATACTGAAGATCTAACTGACATTACAGGAAAGCAAGATGTTCTATATTTTTGGCATGATCTTTAAGATGTGTTCATTTATCTTGTAATAGGTCAAGTGTATTTTTTAAGAATCATAATATACTTTTTAATCTCTTCTCTTCATAAACAGATATAAACAGAAAGTTCTTTTATCCACAGAACTTTCATGATTTCATTTTATTCTTCCTCTTTGCAGCTATTCACATCTAGACTCTATATATTGTTAGGTCAGTCACCATTTAATTTGAGTGATGCATCAAACACTAATTTTAATTACGTATTTTCAACCCTTGATGAGTCTTTGTGAAGAAAAATTACATGCATTTTATGGATCATTTACTTCCCTAATTTTTTTTATCATTAGTATACATTCAAGATCTGTAGATTACAAAGAAAGAAAAGAAAAACCTATGAGCAATACCTAGAAACTTACAAAACAGATCTAAGAATAGGTAGCTCATATGATACCCAAGTCCCTTAATTAGACTATCTTCGTCCAAGCAACTAGCAGGGCCATGCATGCTTGTTATCAATCCTTTGGAGTGAATTATTAGGGATGGAGTAACATTCAGTGGTTTACCACATCTTTACCTTTAGCAAGGTCCATGTTGAGACCCTAGAAAGAGAATCACAGGTAGAAAAGAGAGTTAATTTTTGACTCCTTATTTGTAGACCCGTAGTCATCAGTTGAGAGATCAGAAAATGAAGGTTGTACCTCTGCCTCTTTCATATCCTGAGCAGTACTTCTAGCAGGTGGCTGCTAATTGACAGATAGCTTACTGCTCTTGTATTCATAGACATTTCCCTGATATTAATATATCAATGATGTATGGTGACATCACACAAAGGATCAGAGCTATGACTAGATGGATGTTAAATATGGGAAAGTTGTTATTAGCAAATTTTACATCAAAGATAACTCATACATTATGAGAGCAGAATGAGAAAGCAAAGCTTACTTTTCATGAAAATAAAATATTTAAGATGCTCATATAATTTGGACTATCCAGAATGTGTCTAAATGATCTGTTTCATTACAGTTCTGTAATTTATAAAAATCAACTGAGAAGCAGGAGAGTGTTCAGACAACTATGATTACAGCTCTTATGTGTCTCCTATATTACCAATATTATTTATTTTCTTCACTTTAGGCCCTAGAATAGGAATGACCAGCAATCAACTGAATCAATGACTCCTTTCATATTTGTAAGGCAGTGATTTTACACATCAAGGTGACAGCTTCCTCAGATATTGATATCTGGAGATAGAGTCAGGAAGCTGATTTAAAGCTATCATGAGCAGACACAGAAGGGAAGATGAGGACACAAGGGTGAGAGGCCAGCAACAAAGTGGAGATGCCACTATGTGGCAGTGGTGTTAAGGATGCCAAAACAGAACCTTTAATAAAGTCCTATGGAGGGACTACCTAAAACCTTCACTCAATCACAGAGATGACCAAAACAGCAGAAAGAGTGGAATTTTGATGACAGTACCTACTGGAAGCAGCAATTATTTTGCAGTAGAATTTTCCATGTGCTCTTCTAATTGTTTACAATTGATCTGTTCTGCATCACTTTAGCTGCTTTAAAAATAATAAAATCAATGAAAATTGCATTCACATTTTTGTAAAATATTCTCTTTACTCTGGAAGTCAGGTGAGTACTGGTAGACATTGGTTGATGTATCATGAGGGTGAGATTCACTGAAGAGAATGCCAGTGTCTATAGGTAACAGGCCAAGTAGATGAGGCAAAGTAAAATACATAGCTAGATGTTTTGCTTTTGAAGAGAAAAGGGAGTGGTCAAGAATTGTTCTGCTTTACTCCAACATCCTTGTTTGGACTCCACTGACTACTAGGTCTGTCCAAGTAGTGACTAAACTCATGTGAGAAATAAAACTCTCTCAATATATAAAACAAACAAATCTTTTGTCACAACTTCTGAAACCTTTCAATAATTGTGGTGAGATTGAAAGGATAAAGCTCAGCTGTTTTGAGAAAGTTAAAGAATTACAGTTGAAGCAAAGCTGCTCAGAATCCCTTATCAGTCTGGATCTTTAACCACTATCACTGTTTCTGAGAACATCAGTGGTGGGAATATTGTTCTGTAGCTCATATTGTTTTTATCAGAAACTATGGTGGATGCCTCCAACTGCCTCATCAACATTTTGATTTTTAGGAGTGTAGTGGACTCCCTAAAAGTCACAATGGATGCAGATTCATCAAATAATATTTTAATTTAGTGAAGACAATAGCTAAAGGCCCATAGTCAGGAAAGACAATTAAAAAGCAGAATACACAGAGTCAGTAGGGAGGAAAGTCACTAGAAATTATGATTTATCACTCAGTATAATACAGTGACATGGATGGAGCAGTTTGACATGAGAACAGAGGTGCCATGCATGTGTAATCTATGGCTTGTATCATCCTAAAGGTATAACTTTTCTTACATTTCCAATTTATTATTAAATAATAACACTATAACACTCTATAACACTCCCGAAATCCCAGGTGATTTCCTACTCTGTCTTATTGTAAGATGACAGGGAAAAAATAAACAAGCAATTCATTAGGGAAGTATGAGATCTTATATATTTTTTAGACAGAAATTAAGTTCACACTCAGGTTTTACACACCAGTCCACTCTCAGAATTGTCCAGAGGCTTGTGATATTGTCATCACCACATTAATTATGACATCAAATCACTTTTTGGCTCCTGTGAGCACTCAGGCACCAGGTGAGAGGAAGCATCTAGCCTTTCCTGGTCACTCAACGTCCTTGCTGTCCATTCGGTCCAAGTGGAAGCAAGAAGATGTGAGACAGTTTTCAGACTAAAATTCCAAATCAGATGTTATCTTCTCCAGTACGCATATTGCCTTCTCTCAGTGAAATATCTCTAGATTTCATGGAAGGGGATATCGTACTGGTTCTTGGTAACTCTGTACATTAAAATAAAATAAAATCAATTAGAAACTGCAGTGTTTCTTTAATGTCACTGTCTGAATTATAAGCAGGGAGTTGGCACATTGCTCATTTTGTTCATTCTAATTACAATTGCCTTGTCACGGAGATGCCAGGCTGACGAAGGACAAATCAGGTAGAGAATCCCCAGGGGCCGCTTAGTGGCGGGAAGGCTGTCTCCAGTGGAATCACTGTGACAATTTTTTCTCTCCCTCTTCAAAGTTGAGAGTCCCTCTAGACAATTTCACATTTGATTATTTTCACCAGGCTCTCTGTCTTCAACTGCTTGATTAGCATCTCACTCACCTAAGAAATTACACCAAAGTTTGTGACTATTAAAAGGAACCCAAAGGATGCGCATCAGTGCCTGCTCATGCATGCTCACCCAAGAAAAGCTATTTTCCTAACACTTTCAGCCAAGGCAGTTCCACAATAGCAGTGGTGGGGGCTATGTGGGAGTTTTATGCTGTTAGCTGGTGATCTTCTCATAAATTCCTCACAAATAGGAAATCAGAAAATTTGGAAAATATCAGCAAGTATGTGGTAGTGGGTTCCTAAGAATCTTATTTTCTTTCCTTCAACTTTAGTACATCTGTGCTTAGAGATAAGACCACTAAGTCTGCTGCTACTAAAACATTTATTATTGATTTTTATCATTAATCTTTATTCTCTCTGGTAAAACACATCTTTGTAGAATAATGCAGTTAGCTTGAGAAGAGAATAATTAGAACACATAACTGATATGCCAAATACTGTTTCTCTATTAAATAAAATACTTTAAAGAAACTTGCCAGGATATTTAGTTTTAGACCCTACCTGTAAGGGTACGTCTGAATCATTAGTGACTCAGGACCAGAAGAGAAAAAATAATAGACAAATGTCCAGACTTATACTTTGGAACCCACTATGTTGCTAAAGACGTCCTGGCCACTCTTCTGGTAGGAAAAATGATATCTATCCCATGTCTTCATTAAAATTAGATGCCTGAAACCTTGGCACAAAAATTCGACAACCCATAGTTCTGCCTGTCAATAAGTATCTAGGTTGATAGAATCTTATGATAACACCATCTGCATCTTATAATCTTATTGGCTTAGCTCAAGTGGACAATGTGTTTCCATGTGTTTGTATCTCCTGTGCAGTATCCAAATACGAACAATTTGTTAACATTTTTTTTTCTTGCTATGCAGAATCTTTACGTAAACAAATATTTGCTGACATGGATTGACTTGATACAGAAATGTATTCAAGTTCCTTTTATTTTCCCAGAAGCAAATTTTGTTTGTTAACACAGTGGTTGTCTTCCACTAGAATTCTTATTTCAGAAGCGCATTATTAGTCTTTCCAAGGAGATAGGCCATGGATGACTAGCTTTCCCATAGGGCAGCAGATTTCTTGCTGCTGGCTTGAGCTCAGATGAGGTGAAGTGAGTCAGCACTGTTTCTGTCCAGTGCACTGTTGATGGCCCAGCTCCGCCACTCATGGCCACCTAAGCTGCTCAAGCTGAAAGAATACACCTTTCCTTAGGACTAGAAGGTCAACCAACAAGAACAGTGTGATATCAGGCAATACAAAGATTAAATACCTTAGCTTTAGGCCGTCATACCAAAATAGGTTCATATTCTCCTTCATGCTTCAAAGAGATCAGTAAATTGAGTTATCAGCCACTCATGTGCCTGGTTCCTTAGTTATCCAGGGCCTGTAGAGGGCTCAGTGAGTCCCCATATGTGACATCCATGTCACATATAAGGTCAGCATTAAACAGCACCCCTACCCATCACCCACGTCTTATACTCTTTCCATTTTCTCTTTTCTGATGTTCTCTGAGACTTTCAGGAGGATTTTACAGAAATATCGCATCAATTATGGGCATTTTGTGACGCATTCAAAGGTTGTTAGCCATCCATCTATTTGAACTGTCCCAGCTGATAGGCAGTCCACTCATTTCTCTCAGCATGTTATCTTCACAGTATTGACCAGCAAATCAATAGTACATGAAATAATAAGTGATTAACTAGACTTACATGCTGGGAATGACATCAGATGTAGATGTCATTTAGAAACTACCAAATAAAAATAATACAGTTTCAGTAAGAGTAAGAAAAAGATTTAGAGGATTTCAGGGCAGTGATGAGTCAAGAGAGGCAGTCATAGGCAGGAGCCTATGACTTCTCCAGTCTAACCTGGCAAGGAGTTGGTTTGTTCTCAATGGCTTTCTGTACTTGCCCTCTTTTTCCTGACACATTATCAGTGAAAAAGTGGGCTTTCTTCTCATCCCCTCCCTGCAATAACTTCACCTTCCTTTTGCCATTTGAACTTTGAAATCACATTCTTCTAACTTTTACCCACCAATCCCAGTGCTACCTTATCTCTAACATTAATCCCATCTATTAGTTTTCTCTTACCACTTACTCAGATATTCTATCCTTCAAGCAAAGCCTTTTATGTTTCCCCTTTCCTGCCAAAAGCCATCCCGCCAGATGCAAACAAAATGTTCTTTATTTTCTTAGATGTGGAAAGATGAGCCCTTTCCCCATGTGGCTTAACCAGTTACATGTTCATGTGTATGTGCATGTGTGTGGGGGCATGTGTGTTGGTGATCATGGGAAGAACATGCTGTGGCAAACAAATAAAGATCAGAGAACAGCTTACCTTCTACCACGTGGGTTCTAGAGAGTAAAATTGGGTCAGCAGCCTTGAGGGAATGTGACTTTACCTGGTGAGTCATGCTCCAGTCCCTGGTACAAATTGTGTTTTTAATCATCCATAATCTCTGAAGGTCCATGTTAGAAATGTTGTACTTTGAAAGTACTGGTGTTTTAAGGATAACAACTAAAATAAATGTTTTATCTCAAGAGTCCAGCATATCATTGGTATTAGTTCGTTTTATATTGCTGTCATAAAATATCATAACCCAAATCAACTTAAAAAATTGAAAACTTATGCTTCGAGAAAGTTGAACCAATATTGACTGGAATACGCTAGAATAAGAAGTATACTTCATAAAAAAAGAGTGAGAATGAAGAGCGCATATATAACAACAATTACTAAAAGGAGAGTCCATGACTTTGAAAAAGGATAAGGAGGAATATATTTTAAAGATTCCACAGGGGTTAGGGAAGAGGAAATTATGAAATTACATTAAAATCCCCAAAATTAGAAAAATAATTTAAAGAGTTTAAATAACTATCATACTAAACTAGAACATAACGACTTCTTGCTGAAAATTCTTCCTGACCTGAGTGAGAGGGACTGAGAACCGTGGCTATGAATCAGGTTTCAGACAACTGCCCGGTAATGGTCTCAGCGCTGGCTGCAAATATTATAGAATGGCTTGGGTGTGTCCAACACAGAGAAAAAATCCATACTGGAAACTAAGAACATAAGACTTTCTGTGGGAATGAGCCCTGTGAGTAGCCGGAAGTCTGGAAATATGTTATAATAATGTACAGGGTCCGGTTGAACTAAATGGAATGATTAACGGCGTTCCATCTGCTTCCTAAACAGTCCCACCTTTCACTGATTCTTCTGAAATTTTGCCATTTCAGTCAAGTTGAGATTTATTAGCAGCCACTTACTGTGATTTACTTTCTGAATGATTTGCATGCCTCTATTAGGAATGCAGCTATTTGGGGCATATCTGATTTATACTCATTTGACAAGTCTGCCCTTCTATTCACTTACCCCCATTTTGATTTATGGAAGGACAGAACTATGTTCCTGGGGCTCATTCATTTCCTTGGAAATTAACTTTTTAAAACGGAAATCTTCCCATTGAGTTAGAAACGTAACAAATTAAACCTAATGCCCTTTGCTTGGCTGCAACAAAGCTATTGGCTGGAATCAGGAATATGATTCAGTAAAAGTTTGAACTGGATGGAAATTTTATGTGGCATCTGTGAGCTCAATTTGATGCCATCTTCTCTTTCCTTGATTGTGTCTTTATGCATCTGCTCACAATGTAAACAAGCTACATCTTTTGCCCCCTATGACTTATTCTTAAACTTTATTCTTTACCACCCCACATTTTTTGAGGATCATTGCTTACTGTATTGTCCCTAAGTATTAAAGAGAAATTATCTAATGAAAATATGCCACCAGTGAGTGCATTGTGAGGCTCTATGAGACAGCTGGGATTTGAAATAGGACAGTTAAACAATGCCTCAATGATAACTTGATAATTTATAAGAAACCATTTCTGTGTTATCTAAATTGATTCTTATAACATTCTTCAAGTTAATTATTCCAAATATTTTAATATCACATATGGGAAAATTAAGGTCCAGGGAAGGATGATGTGTTCAAATCTCAATTTCTATCACTATCCCTGACCTATACTGGATCCTCATGACAGACATAATGAATGTGATTCTATACGATCATAGGAGTTACATACAAGATACATTCTTTTCATGATTAGATAATTGTATCTGTCTTTGAATTAAAAGAATCTAGATATCATCTTCCTGGAAGAGACTGAAGCATGGGAAAGGAAGAGGAAGACCAGAATGAGCAGAGAGATGAAGGAGTGGGAGATCTTCACCTAGCTTTGTATTTCCCGCAGAGCTGTTCTCACATGAATCTGACTGGCTAATAATTCTCAGTGTCTTCATCCAGTAACATCCAGGGATGTCTAAAGCTGTGCTGTCACTACGCCCAGTGCCACAGTCAGATGGTGTTTGAAATTATTTTGAAAAATCATCTTAGCTTGGGTCCCTGAAGCAGATCGGCCCATGGCACTTGGGTTATTATCTGAGGGTTATAAGTGGAAATTAACATCAAAGGGAAGTTATGGAATGCTTCTATAATCTATAAAATCTTGAGCATATTTAGAAATTTACATTCAAATACATATTATTTGACAAGTTAATATCATTTGATAAGTAGCTGTTTCATATCTACAAAGTATCCAACATTTTCCAATATAAACACAGTATATTTATATTTAAGATAAATTTGTAACATTTATGATATTTAAGATATATTTGTAACATTTATGTTTATGTAAATAAGCAGTGCATTTAAGATAAAGTTTGTAACATTAAGATAAATTTGTAACATTAAATTTGGAACATTAAGATAAATTTAGAACACTAACATTATTTTTATACTTTTAAAATATTGGTGTGGAGTAGAAAAGCTGACAAAATGGTGGCAGAAGAAATAAGAAGAAAAACATTGTTCAGCCACTTGTCTGTGTATTTTCACCAGATACCGTAAGAGGAACATACAGTGTACATCCCAACCCATTCCCCAGTCAGCTGAGTCCCTTAGGACATGCTCATCTTCTCTGAGATGTGCACTGCCCCATGAGTTGTTTTGTCTAGCTGAAGAAAGCCCCCCGGTGGCCTGCTGTACCAGGGACTTTCAGGAACAATCAAATGGCTAAAGGCCAGCATAAGAACATAATTACCCGTTGTTTGAAAGTCCTCCTCTGACTTTTCTTGATGGCTTCCCTTGCAAACAGCTGTGCATATAAGAAAGCAATAAGACTTGCTGGAAATAAATTACCTATCCCATGTTTCAGTGGGAAGTAACTACACTTGAGATGCTAAAAGAAAACTGCCTCTTAAAGTCAGAAAAACTGAACCCTCAGTAACAAAAAAGGACTGAAAGCTCTCACTACAATCTCACTTTACAATGAGAGTTGGAATGTAAGAGTTTACATAGTTTTTAGTGGGGCAAGGTAGGGATGGGTGATGTCATTGTTACAAATAGCATTATTGTTACTTTTTATATGCATACAACAAGTAGCACTGTGCACAGGTAGTGCTCATTTAACTGGAGCTGTGTGAAGACTCTGTTAATACAAGTATTCTAGATTGTGAACTGAGTGAATTCAAAATCTTCAGAGAGAGGATAGCAAAATCTATTGCACTTTTGTTTTGTTTTAATTTTATTTTGAATTGATGCATATGTAAATGTATATGTAAATGTATATGCAAATGTATATGTAAATGTATATGTAAATGTAAATGTAAATGCATATGTATATGTATATGTGTATGTGTATGTGTATGTGTATGTGTATGTGTATGTATATGTATATGTATATGTATATGTATATGTATATGTAAATGTAAATGTATATGTATATGTAAATGTATATCTGTATCTGTATCTATATCTATATCTATCTATCTATATATCATAACTTAAGCTGTTTTAAAACAAAGGCCTTAGACTAATTTTCAGTTTTCTTTCTTGAAATAACCTAATGACTTGTTTGTGTAAAGCTATTGTGTTGAAATAAAAATTGTAAAAATCTTGTACCTAGAACAGTATTGTTACATTTTCTATGGTAGTCTAAGTCTGTCTGTTTCTTAATTGTTAGGAGATTAACAGTTGGCTCTGGTCCTCAACATTTCAGTATTTTCTTCCATAAAGTGAAGGTTATTTATCTTTTTAGAAATTTAGATAAACTATTGAATATTTTGGCCTTTTTATATTTAACATAATGCTATTTATAATAGCAAAGATTTTATAAAAGAATATGTACTGCCTGGTTTTGCGTCAACTTGACACAAGCTGGAGTTATCACAGAGAAAGGAACCTCAGTTGAGAAAATCCCTCCATGAACTCCAGCTGTAAGGCATTTTTTTTTTTCAACTAGTGATTCAGGGGGAGGGCCCAGACCATTGTGGGTGGTGCCATTCCTGGGCTGGTAGACCTGGGTTCTGTAAGAAAGCAAGGTGAGTAAACCAGGGGAAGCAAACCAGTAAGTGACATCCCTCTATGGCCTCTGCATCAGCTCCTGCTTCCTGACTTGCTTGAGTTCCAGTTTGCTGATGAACATTGATATGGAAGTGTAGGCTGAATAAACCCTTTCCTCCCCAACTTGCTTCGTGGTCGTGATGTTTGTTCAAGAATAGAAACCCTGGCTAAGACAATACCCTTTCTAGCCTTTTTATAAAAACTAAACTTATTTTTTTAAAAAGCAAAAAAAAAAAAAAAAGAAAAAAACCCAGAGCAAATGACAATTTTAAAGCATCGCTGTCGTACCACGGCAAACCGTAGATAGCCTAACACAACTAAATTTTTTAAAAAAGACCTTAAATTTAATCTTATAAAGATGATAGACACATTTAAAGATTAAATGAATAAATCTCTTAAAGAAATAAAGGAAAATACAATAAAATAGGTAGAGTCCTTTAAGGAGAAAATGAGTAAATTTCTTAAAGATATACAGGAAAATGAAATTAGAAACATTATAAAAATGAATAAAACAGTTTAACACCTGAAAACTAAAATAAAAACAATAAAGAAAACAGATATGTAGGGAATTCTTGAGAATGAAATCCCAAAACTCAAGTTCATGTGGATCAAAAACCTCAACATAAAACTGGACATACTAAATCTAATAGAAGAGTAAGTGGCAAAGAGCCCTGAATTCATTGGCACAGGTGACAAATTGCTGAACAGAACTAAGAAATGGGACCTCATGAAATTGAAAAGATTTTATAAGGCTAAAAACACCATTAAAATGACAAAGTAGGCAGAATAAAGAATGGGAAAAATCATCATCAATCCTACATCTGATAGAGGACTAATATTCAAAGATATAAAGAGCTCCAGAAATTAGATATCACAAACTAAATAATCTGAGTTTCTAGGAACTATATTACCATTCAAAGGGTACACATGGATCCATGGCTCCAGGTACACATGTATTAGAGGAGGCCTTTGTAACCCATCAATGAGAAAAGAAGCCCTTGGTCCTGTGAAGGCTCAATGCGCTGGAAAAGCAGAATGTCAGGATAGGTAGGCAGAAGGGAATGTGTGGATGGATATGGGAGCACCATCATAGGAGTAAGGAAAGGGTTTCTGGTAAAAAAAAAAATGGGAATAAAAATTCAAATATAAAATGAATCAAATAAAAATGGAGTATAGACGTAAATAGAATTCTCAAAAGATGCATATCTAATTGCTGAGAAACATTTAAAGAAATGTCCACCATTCGAATCAGTGAGATATGAATCAAAATAACTCTAACATTCTTACACTTGTCAGAATGGCTAAGACCAAAACTCAAGTGATAACTTATGCTGGCAAGGATGTCTAGCAAAAGGAACACTCCTTTATTGCTCTTTGGGGTGCAAACTAGTACATAGGAAATCAATTTAGCAGTTTTTCCAAAAATTGTAAACTGGTGTACAAGACCAGCTATATTAGCCTTGGGCATATACTCAAAAGATGCCACATTATGTGTCAAGGACTGATTCCTAACTATATTCACAGCAGCTTTATTTATAATATCCAGACACTAGAAACAACCTAGATCTTTATCAACTGAAGAATGGATAAAGAAAATGTATATGTACACAGTTGAAAACAATCCTATTATAAATACACATTTCATCAAATTCGAAGAAAATGGATGGAACTAGAAAATATCATCGCAAGTGAGGTAACCCAGACCCAGAAATAGAATGGTGATGATATGTTTTCACTAATAAGTGGGCATTATCCATAAAGTACAGAATAGTCATGTTACAATCAATAGACCCAAAGAATCTAAGAAAAAGTGGGTGTCAAATGAAGGATGTTTGAATATATCTCAGGAAAAGAAATAAAATGTTTTTTAGAGGTGGTTGGACAGGACAGCTGGGAGAGGAAGTAAAGAGAAAAATGGGGATTGATTGACCAGATTTGATGATAGGGAGGCTGAGGACAGACGTGAGTGCGAAGAAAAATCAATATGTGGGGTGGGGCATCTCTAGAGGTAGCTAGAGACTCAGGACAAACAAGGCTCCAAGGAGTCTATGGTAGATTCCCTAGCTGAGATTCATTCCAGCAGGGGATATGGAGACTGAAGTAACCATTCCCTATAGCTAGGCAGGACTTCCAGTGAAGGGAAGGTGACATGAACCTACCCACCACCTCTTCAACCCAAAAATTTGTCCTGCCTACAAAAGGATCGGGGTAAATTTGATCTGATACTGAGGAAGAACCAACTGATAAGTGCCCCATCTTGAGATCCATCCTATGTAAGAGAGCCAGCTCTTGACACAACTAACATTCTGATATACTTGCAGACTGAAGCCCAGCATAACTGTCTCCTGAGAGGCTTCTTTCAGTAGTGGATGGAAACAGATTCAGAGACTCACCCCAAAATATCAGGCAGAATTCAGGTAATCTTTTAGAAGAGTGGGAGATAGAATTGAGCAAACCAACCAGATAGATACCACAAGAAGACCTACAGAGTCAACAACTTGGGTCCATGGGGGCTCACAGAGGACGAGCTACCAAGTAACCCCTGTTAATGGTGCTTTGTCTCAACAGTGAAAGGGCTCGGAATCTGAACATTAATACATTCAAAACTGCCTCCTCTGTCTCAATTGTTCCTTCAGTATTGTTGTTCCTCATAGCTGCCACTACAAAACAAACAAACAAAAAATTCAATCAAACAAAATAGCAAAATAGCCATACTTAGTTGCAATGAAACTTGATTAGTAAAGACTTTTTTGTAGCTTACCCTTTTCACAAGTGTATGTTTCAAGCATCCCATGCTGTAGAAAGTACTCAAGATGTTGAAAGTGTAGTAATATATTTTGGATGGCCATAGCCTATGCTTTTCTTTGTATTTTCCTTATAATCAAAGCTTGTGCAATAACCTAGAGAAAGTTAATGAGTTTGGTTTTTGCCTTAGAAATGCTAAAATTTGGTACAAAAAAAAATTAAACAACAGACAAATCAGACTGTTTTCAAACTCAAATTCTTTCACTGAAAACTGTCAGCTAAAAATAAGAAATTCTACCAACACCTAATATCAGTAAGGGAATAATCCTATTTTAGTTGGATCCCTAATGAATTTCTGAATCCTAGTCATGGACAAATGCACACACACACACACACACACACACACACACACACACACACACACACACACACACGAATACAAAATGCAAAATACATGTACTTCTAACTCGTGCGAATGTGACTGCTCATCCAGTGTTTGTCCCCTGGAGTTGTCCCTAGAATGGTCTTTTTAGTTTTGCTATGTCTATTTTAATTTTAAAGGTCAGTTGATTTGCATTCTTTCCCACAATGCACTATCAGTAGCCATTTTGTCCATTCCTTTGTGTATTGCTCCTGTTTGCACATGAAATTTTCAAATCTCTCTGCAGTGTTGCACATTCGCATTGTCTCCAGGAGGTCATCCACATCTTTGCATATTCTGGAAACAGCCCAAAGAAAAGATACGAGTGCCAAGGCTACTCCTGTTACTAGTACTACTGCTTCATTGGGATATGAAGGGTAGACATGTATGAGATGAGAAGAGGAGGTCGGTTTTACAATCCGAGAATTTCATACATGCATATTGTTTCAGATAATCACAACCCCCATTTTTATTCCTTAGCAGTACAGACTCATGCAATGCCAAGTAGATTAGGTTATTCATTTATTAATTATTTATTCACTTATTTCCAAGAGAAAGGATACAGGACATTGGAAGGGGGAAACAAAACTGGTGGAGAGCCATAGGGGAAGAGTTGGATAGTCAAAAGGACAGTTTGTTCATTTTTTTTTTTTAAAAAAGAACAATTTAACTCCTTAAACAGAGCTTCCACATGAAATATAAAATTATCTTCTAGATATTGTTTGCAACAATCAGAAACAAATGAACTAACTCTTGGTAGTGAAGAATGCAGTCTGAACAGGTGCTTCCTCACAGGCATTTTGCAAATGTGTAGCCCATGTGGACATGCTTATTATAGCCCCTTAATCTCTCTTTCCTCATTCCTCAGTAATTAAAGAATGCATCCCTGGTGATGTTAACATGACCCCATGCCTTAAGTGACCATCCCCATCTGCTCCTTGTTTCCCACCTGAAGCTCTCATCTTTCTTTCAGACCATTGCTTAGGACAGCTGGAAAGCTAAGAATGAGCTCATAAGTATGGGTTTTTGCAGTGCAGCCAGACGGCTGCAAACGTTCTAATGGACTGGGGGTTTGAACTCCTAGGGTATTGGCTTCCTTTCTTTTTATGAAGATATGCTTTCATGTTAGACCTTCATGCTGCTGCTTTGAAAGTCTGCAGTGTCGTTTGCTCCTTGAGCATGAGGAGATGTCTGATTCACCCTATTGGCAATATCCCCTTAAGTGTGAATGCCTAATCGCGAGGAGAGAAGTGTTAGCCCTGCTTTCGACTTTATTGGATAGATATCAAATATTTTTATTATCTAAGTTTATGAATGACAAATATGTGTCTATGTGGTTAAAAGCTATATAAAGCTGCTAAGTTGAAAATTTCAGAAAGTTTGCTACAGAATCGGGGAAAACAAAATGTCAATATTTACTTTTGAAACTTATAATTCAATGAAAAATGCAGAGTTGGGGTATGTGTGGCAGTAACCTTAATGTGAAATCTAAAAATAAAATAAAGAGTGATAAAGAGTGATAGGACAAGAGACAGAGAGATGGGGGAACAGCCTATGGGTGGTCTCTGTGTAGGGGAAGAACATAAACATGGGGAGTAGACAATGCTGTTTTAAATCTCTAAGCAACAAGGTATGCTGACATGGATGAATATTTCAAGCACTTTTAAAACCTACTATACCTCTGGGGCATGATGTCATATAGGATTATCAATCATTAGTGTTGGAGTACCAAATGAGAAGGTCCCCTGACAGATGCTGTTGGTTGACTACAAATACCAATTACCAATTTTTCTCCTTGCTAAAGACCTCTAACCTTGTTTAGTGTTGGATGTTCATGCTCTCTTTGGCTTTTCTCCCTGCCCTGTGATGAAATGCAATTAGTCTGAGCAATCATAACCATTTACTCTGTTTGAAGTTCACTCAAGGGCATATGACTGAGCCAAGCCTCACCAATGACAGGGAAGGAGATTGCTACTGGGAAAGCAACTTGTGCAAGGTTAAAACCTTTGTAGACAGCTTAGCCAAGATTCAAACCCAGAAACCCTGATGCTATTGAGAAACAAGGTAGATCAGAGGTCTGCCACCTGACTCTTTGACAAATGTTTTCAAACCACAAGGTGAGAAGAATATTTGAACAACTTGTTAATTCAGATTCTCTTTGAATTTTAATTCTTAGTCCACACAATAAATAAGAGAACACACATTATAATTCCTGATAAGTTGTTTTATTTTTCTTATTCTTGCTCTGTGAACACAAGAACAGTCAGTGAGCTTTGCTTTGCAGTATGTAGTAGTTTTATTTAGCTTGGGTAATTACATTCATCATTCTTTAAAGTCACGAAAGTCAGGATATGGTTTTTAAATGGCTTGCTTGGTGATGATGTTAGATTGTTGTCCCTCATTTAGGCAAAGCACATATCAAGTGATTATTAATTATGCAACTGTGTGCCTGATGTAATTGCCATGGTAAGTTCATTATTTGTTCTGCATAGTAGTTTAGTTTGTGTTCTGCTGTCTGTGGTATCTAAGTTAGGAGTCTTTAGTCACAAGTGACTCTGGAAGACTTGAAATACATTAATAATTTTATTTACTTTTCATTTATCCATATGCAAATGCCCAGTGGAGCTGATGACTCTATATGCATCATTGGAGTAGCTTAGGCATACACAGATGTGCAGCAAATTTTTGAGGCTGTGTTCTGGTCCATGTATACTTGTGGGATGGTATGTGGCATAAACTTCACTTCTCTTGAATCCCTACATGGTTCCAAGCTTTTATGTCTGTGAGAATAAAGTATCTCTATCTTTCCAGTCCCCCGAATCTCTATTTGACTGAGGCAATGTCATTCCATTGTCAGTCTCAATAAGAACCTTGGCCCCATCCATTCCTGACAGACTGCAGATTGGCACTCTGGAGCTGCCACAGGGCCTCCATGGGAGGGGACACCTTTTCAAAGACTGACTCATTCCTTATTCTCAAAGATATAGTACACAACACCTCATTAGCAAAGCTGCAAGGTCAAAACAGAAAATAGCCGGAGAAAAAAGTCCTTTATGTATGAGGGACTCAGAAGGTTGGGAGCATTTGCTCAGAAGGAATCTGACTTACTTATCACTCAGGGTCATACTATTCTAGAAATAGTTCCCACAACTTTCCAGATTTTTGCTGTTGTATCCAGGTAGTTCTTACAATTGGAGTCCTAATGGAATTCACAGAAAAGACAGATTGCTCAATCAATCACACATTGGTTTCTTCCATCTGAGTTAGAATTGACTGGCACCAATGATTGATTAACTTAGACAATGCCATATGGGTCCCAATCATATTCCCTTGGTTCATACTTTTAAAGAATTCCAATTATATTCTCTTTTAAGTTCCTTCACTGACTAAATTCTTCATTTATCTTCTTTGTTCCCTTCCAGAAGCACAAGGTAGCAAGGCAGATGGGAGTGATTCTTGGGTCTAACATCTGAGTACACTGTAAAATGAGAAATAAGTAACTTTTGGGAGTTCTCTTTCCTAGTCTGTGAAACATTTTCTTCCAGGAAAGTTGCCTCACTCGAAAAATTATAACTTTCAACAATTGTGCCATCACTACTATTAATGCAGAGTTTCCTATACCTACAAACACTTCCTCTCCCTCACACTTATAGTGTACGTTGGGCTCCTTTTTTGTTAATGGTGTATGTCAATTAGGTAGAACTAGGAGATGACTAGGGAGCTGGTGAGACCTTTCTGTATATCTTCATAAGGGTGGAGGAAAGAAAGAATTTTGAATTAATTAGGTTCACTTTTAAACAATTTAGATGAGAGTCATGTAGCTGATCTACTAAGGCCAAAACAGAGATAAAGAAAATGCACTCTCTCTCTAGCTGCTCTCTTTTTTCTTTTCTTCCTCCATTCTCCCTTTATCATTTCCTCCTCCATTCTCCCTTTATCTTTTCCTCCATTTTCCCCTTTCCCACTTCCTATCTCCCTTGATTTCTCTTCCGATTTCCATCTACCAGCAACCCTGGCTTTTTTCTATTCTCACAGTGAAGAGCATGCTCCTTGTGCTTGGTACATAGTAGGCAGCTAGTTCTCAGTCCTCTGGACTTAAACAGGTCTTACACCACACCTTCATGTCCTGCCAACTCCCACAACCACCACCACCACCTCAAATCTCTAGGACAGCAGCTTCAGACTGAATCACAGACCCATGTATTGTGTTCTTCAGCTAGAGATGAAAAACGTTTTTCAGCTCCTATTATTACCTACAAAAAACTCCATTTTATACATCCTGACTTAGGTGGTCTGCAAATTTCTGACACCAACTTCTTGGCACATATGTGTAAGATGTTCTATATTTCTGAAAACCTTTTTTGAGTTCTTAGAATCACAAGTCTTTCAAACACAGGTAAGAACAAAGCTTAACTATGAAAATTTTCTAACAGTGTTCTCCATAGACCAAAAACATTATTTATTGTTACATTGAGTGATGCTGTGTTTGTTATTGTTGTTGTTGTTATTTTTACATGACTAGCAACTTGTGCTTTCAAAGAGTTTGTCAATATTCGGCTATTAGCTTTAGTTTCATTGTGAGATTTAGTTATAATAAATGGCATTCAGTATACTATGAAGTTGAGGAAAGCAGTAATCATTGAGCATTTTTGTTACCGAGGCAGCAAATATACTTTCTAGACTGAGATCATAGGAAGAGGGAACAAATCATGATAAAGAAATTTGATTTATCAAATTAGAGTTTGATGTTAGAATATATATTTTTATGTTAGGTACAGTTTAGAATGGTAAGACAACTAATTTCTGGAGTTCAGGGTCAGAAATGTCAACTCCAGAAGAATTAATCAAATCTAGGTCAATGAGAGCAAAGGAGATAGGATGCATAAGGTTGGATATTCTTTTGAGTACACAGAGAAGAAGAAACCTTATCTTTGGATGAAGACAACTCTAGCTTAAATTCGATTAATTTAGAATTAGAGCAAGAGTTCGAGGACAATGTAAGGTGAAGTGAAACACAGGGAAGACCTGGACCACTGGTCTTCTCAGTGTCGGCTCAGATTATGAACATTACAGAGCTGCTAAGGAGAAGTAATCTCTGGGAAGCTCAGCTGTCAGTTCCTGGACAAAGCACATTGAGCTTCATATGATAGAAAGTGAACATTATCTTCAGTCGATGAATATGTTTCTTGAGATCAGTTTGCCTGCCTTTTAGAGGCTTTTCCCTTCTATAAAGGTTATCTCAGATCCAGTTAGTTTGCACATGTACAACACATAGATGAGAAAGAATGGAGTCATGTTTTAACACTAGGGATTTTCAAAAAAAAAATCTGGCTATAATACCAATCATTCTCAGGTTGTTAACAATGTGGACAGATTCATAGCTGTTACATACATGATTTGAACCAAAGGTCTCATTTGATAAACCAGAGAGAGGAGTTACTGGTTTGATTCACAATGCACAAAACTGATCATTTTTATCCTATATCAAAAAAATCTCATCTATGGTTTTGAGCTTCAATGTTTTTCTAATTTTTATTTCAGTCAAAGGATGTTCTGATTCTATGTGCTATTTCCTGTATTTTCTGCTCTTGTGTTTTTCCCTAAGCACAAAGCAGTTTTCTGAAGAAGGCTCCCCTATCTTATTAAACCCTACTCCCAAGTACTATAATTTACAGTACCATCAATTTGTTTTTCTCCAGGTATGTCAGTCCAGGTCATTGTAAATCACTATCACATCACACACACACACACACACACACACACACACACACACACACACACACACACACAGAAACACACACATACATACACACACACACACGTGCACACACACACACACACACACATGCAAACACATGCACACACAGAGGGTCTTTTTCCTCAGACAAAAATCTGATCATCTTTGCTGATCCCTTTTCAACACTGAATTTTAAAGAATCTTTTGTGGGGTATAAGGCAGCTAAGCTCAAATTCTAGAGTTTAGCATTCCTGTAACAAAAATCTCATCTACCATTAGTATTAAACCCCTCAAATACCTTCTATTGTGGTAGACACATAGAACTCTGGTTAAAGTGTTCATAGGTACAAACTTTTAAAAAATATCTTAAAGTGTATAATGTGACACTCCACCCTGTGTGACTACCTCTTTTTCTATATTACTTACTTACTATTACTTACTTGTTTACTATTACTGTCCTTGATGAATGACTTTGGACTATTTAAAGTGTTACATGTGATCGTCCTCATATATGTTCATGAACTCATTGTTGTGAGCAAGTCTAATTCCATTAAAATCAGCCTTGACATATAGTTTATATAGTAGTTTAATAACATACTTTATAAAATTTACCCAGTACGTTTGGTCATCCATGTTGGTCACACTTATAATTTTAGTATTAATACCCTAGAAAATAAAGTAATGACATTATGACCTGACCTGTATGTAGCAACAAACAAACAAAAAGGCAAGTAGATATTGGGAGGACAGTGGCTCTTGACTAAATATGACATCACTGATTCTTAGTTCCATAGTCATGATATTGTTCTCAATATGGAGGCTGTGGCCTTGATAGGAAAGTGAGAAATGGCATATTCTCAATAGGATATAAGAAACCAAAGATGCTCTTTCAGTAGTGTAGTTAAACACAGCTAAAAAAAATTTCTTCTGAGTTATATGGCAATCAGACCTCTGTGTTCTCTCACCAACTGCTTCATCCTGTGTATTTCCTCCCCAGTGCTAACCAGCACAACTGCACAGGTTTTTTAGCAGCACCCCTCCACCCATTGCTTGCCACAACTGAAACACTCAGCTAACATAATTTCCCAAAGAGTATGGTGCAAGTTCCAAGAGGCTGTTCTTATTTTACAGTTCTTTTGTAATAACACCCAATTGTCTTGAACAGAACCTATCTGATGATTCTGGCTTCATACTTGTTTCTCTGGCAACTCAGTCCATGCTGTGCTCATTCCTCCATCTGGCATTAGATTTGCTTTCTTGTTTTCTGTTGTAACTTACCAAGCAAGCATGCCCCCTTTTCCTTTTTTTCTTGCTAAATTCTTCTAATTCTATTATTGATCAATAAAACTTGTAATAGATGTTTCAAAGAGATGGCCTACTTTATTTATTTTTTCTTTCCCACCTATTTCTCTTATTTTTGTTTCTTTTTTCTTTATTAAGTAATGGCAACATATTCTTTTTTATTGAAAAACTTTATTTAAAAAAGCAAAGATAAATGTACAAATTTTAAGCATTTTTGCATAAAAGTATAGGGATACATTTTTGTCATTGCTTAGCTTTTTTTAAAATAAGGTTTGATAGTATGCATTAAGACCTTACTAGTTACAATGAGCATAAAGTACATGTAAAACAGGATGTAACCTAGAATTAGTCAAGGTTTTCTTGGTGTGTAAGAGGTAAACATAATGGTTTATTTCTTTTCTTTTTTTTAACAAATTCTTTTTTTTCTTTATTGATTTTTTTCAAACAAATATTCTGATCATAATCATAAAACTTCTCAACTTTTCCTAGATTCTTTTTCCCTTCTCACCCATCCAATTTTGCTCTTCTTTCTTTCTCTCTTTAGAAACAAACTAGGATTTTGAAATAATGACTATAAAACTACAAGAAAAATAAAGAAACTGGATTTTTGTGCTTATATAAGAATTTTACTGTTTTCTGTATTTTACGTTCTGTTTATTATAATTACTTTCTAAAATTTTGTTGATTGTGAGAGTTGCCTTGTGCATGCAGCTGGAAGACCCCAACTACCAAGAAGTTTAAACATCAATTGAGTGATTCCCCAGTGCTTTAAAATGCCAATCCTTTGGTTCAAACGTAGAACCTTACAGCGAAATGGAGCAGAGCTCAGTAAAGTGCCTTTGCCAGCTTGAGACATTCTGACCTGCTCTGAAGTATGTTCATCTGGTCCCTGGAGAACTCACAGAACTGTAAGGAGCAGAGTCTGAAAGTCACCAAAGGGAATCTGCACTTCAGTTAAGAGAATATACAGGAATGAAGGGAGTTGAGATCACTAGCTCATAGTCACAAGGCTAACATCTACACAGGCAAGTCCAGCAGGCAAGCTGGGATGAGGCTCAGTAAAATGCGTTGAGTTATAGTTATATTTTAGGTGTTAATCTCTTAGGCTTTATGTAAACACTAAAGAGAAGATCACAGCATATCTACTACTAGAAAACCAAGAGAAGTTATGAGGTCTTTGTGTTAGATGTCTTTGAGTGTTAAAATTTAGGATGATTCAGAATATTAGACAATCTCTGAGTAATTCTACAACCAAAGGCACCAAGAGGAAACTGAGATCAGTGGAAAGAGAGGTCATGTTGTGATCACCCAGATAAAAACTGCTCAACTACAGTACTACTTGACATTACTTTTACAAAAAGTCAATTAATAATATATAGACAATGCCTATAAGGAGAAATCAAACAGTTTCTGTAGGAACATAATTATCACCGGATATTGTGGCACTTCATCAAGCTTAAGACTTGGAAATAATCCTTGTATAATGTATTTGAGGGTATTACACACATGATTCCACTCTGTTCATTATTATTAAGCACATCATCATCTAAATAACAGAGTTCAAAATAGTATTCTTAAAATTCTAAAAACTGAGGTTGCCATTTTTCTATTCCATCTGTATATTGGTTTGTAACATTTGGTTTGAATGCATAAGGTGCTTGCTTTTCTTAGGTAGCATACCTAAGAAAGATACACCTGGTAGGTGTTAAAGTAGTAAAAAAAGATATTAGTCTGCTGTTGATGTTCATCCCTTAAAAACTAGTTACTGATATTTGATAGTTAGCAGTGTTTTAATTAATACCATGAATTCATTTCTTCAAGTGGCACTTAACTGAGAGAATGCAATTTTGGAATGGTGGGTGGTACATATGGGGCTTCCCCATTTTAGAGCAAGAGAAAAGGATGTGGGAGCAGATATATGAGGGAGAATTTTATCAGGATGTGAGTAAATGAAATAAATTAAAAGCTGAAATAAAGAAAACCAATCTTTCCACACAAGAATATATAATTTATTGTTCAGTGGAGTTGAATAAACTCCATCCTCCATAGTAAACACCAACTTTTCTTGGTTAAAAACAAACAAACAAACAAAAAAAAGGAATGTTCCTTAGACTATGCCTATTAAGTGAAAAAAAAACAGAGATACATGGTTGTATGTTTTTATACATATCTTCCTATCAATATCTATCTATTGATCTGTCTATAAAGCATAATGTCAAAAGACTGTAGTGAAGAAAGAAAGGTTTACAAAAGGAAGGAAATGAGAGACAAGAGGGTAATGAGTAGAAAGAAGACAAATTATTTTGTCTCATGGGAAATCTAGACTTAGCTACTTCCACAGTATTCCTTCATCCCATTTCATTTAACACATATTATTTGGGATCTCACAGCACTGGTATATTCTTGATCTGAGTATGTTTGAGTTTTTATAAAACATGATTGGGGCTCTTTCAAAGAGCCACATTAAGTATTTTCACTTCTGATACCCATATAGATGTTTGTATCTTAGATGACTCTTGAGAAACTCCCACAACTTTAAACAAAACTGAGAATTACCTATATCCCATTGTAGAAAGCCACCAACCAGATTACCACAAGCTGAGTCAGATGCTCAGCTAGGTGCTCTAATTTGAGCCTTTTTTTTCAATTTTATTGAGCCTTTTAATTGGAGTTTAATAGTTTTAGTTTCATTTGTATTATGTGTACTTTTTCTCTAGTTGCTGCAGCAGTCCAATGCATTTCTAAGTTTTGACTTAAACATTTCCATGAATTACAATTTCACGTTACTTATTCAGACTAAAGTTAAAGTGGAGAAACATACAGCACACTTTGAAACTGTGTTAAAATTATAGTAGCAAAATATCAAATGCTTTGACTACCTATATAATGAGACTCTGGTTCTCTGAAAACATAACACAGTCCAAGAGTCAATGTCAACCCAAGGCTGAGATTTAATTAGGCTGTATTCAGTGACTTTGAATGCTTCTTGTTTGGTAACAAACCTGTTTATTTCCCACTATTTCTCTAAATGTTCACCAGTTTGTTTTTTAAGCCAGAAATATATTTTAATACATATCAGAAAAAATAACTTTATGAAATTCTTAAGAAGATGGATGCATCTAGAGAATATCATCCTGAGCGAGATAACCCAGTCACAAAAGAACAGACATAATATGCAGTCACTGATAATTGAATACTAACCCCAGGAAGCTCTGAACACCTCAAAAACAATTCACAGACTATATGAAGTTCAAGAAAAAAATAAAAGAAAAAAAACATTATCCTTAGTTTTTACACACCAAAAAAAAATAACTTTGACTAATTCTAGGTTACATCTTGTTTTACATGTACTTTATGCTCATTGTAACTAGTAATATCTTAATGCACACTATCAAACCTTAAAAAAAAACCCAAGCACTGTCAAAAATATATTTGTATACTTTTATGCAAAAATGCTTAAAATCTGTACATTTATCTTTGTTTTTTTAAATAAAGCTATTCAATTTTAAAAAAATACAAAAACCCCCAAAAATACATATAATTTTTGTGAAGTGTTGTTAAGTAAATATCCACTAACACCTACTTGGCTCCTGATACCAAATGCCACGATGAAGCCTGTTTAAAGAATATGAACTCAATCAGGTAATATTCTTGCATGACTATGAGGCTGATTTGTTTATTTTTCTTAAAGACAACTGATTAGGAGAATATCTTGCTGATTTGGTTTTATTGAACCTGTACCATGTGGCAACTGTCTCTCATTTACAAAAACTAGATATATTATGGGATCAATTATGAAGTAAAGAAGAGTAGATATAAATATTTTCACAATATCTTTCCACATTGCCCTGGTAAAGTCACCTGGCCCATCAGACTCCTGTGTCCTCAGCACAATAGTGACGTACACAACTTTGCCACTAGAAGTATAGAAGGAAATTGTAGGTCTTGACTTTGTTGTTATAGGAAGAATTATAAAGCATGGAGAAACATATTAGTCTATGGCATTCCTTAAGGACATTTACTAGGAAAATAAGTTTTTGAAAGAAAATATTTAATAAGATTTTATCTAGACAGTGGAAGAGTTACACGTAGGTTGCTTAAAATGTTCAGTATTCATTTTATACACTTTTGTTAACTTAAAAAAAAAGAGATAAGGCAAAAATATGCATTTTTTTCTACTCAAAAAGTGAAAGACAAAGAAAGCCAAAAAGGAAAAAGCAGAGGATTAAGAGATGGTAACAAATTATTATAAAAAATGTGTCTAAGTTTGAAGTTCTTTGCACTGTTTTTACTTGATATTTTTCTCCCTCCTTTCTTCTTTCAGAAATCCCATCTGAAGTTAAGTAAATGATTGGGATATTTTAACATCCTAGTTTTCACCGAGATAACCAGTATTGTGAGAATTGCTAACACAGAGGGTCACCTTGAGCTTATCATGATCCTTAAAACAACCAAACACAGCCCACCTTATAGGCAGTGGAAAGTAGAAATCCTTAAATGAGAAACAGGCAGGCATCTTTGGGGTGTCTGCAGTCAGTTGTGTGGCAGCTAATATTCTAAGCCTTTTATTCTACTTTGAGAATTCCCTGCAAGCAGACACAAATTAGAATCTACCACCATTTTTCAGAGAAGACCAATAAGGCACATCTGTTTAGTTGCTTCCCCAAATCACAGCCCTAAGCCAAGACTCAAACACTGAAATTGGCTCCATTTATAGCCTATGAATCAGGATCTACTTAAAGATTTTGAGGTGACTGTGTGTAAGCAATTTGAAGAGATTGAGAACCTAAGATCTATATCTGAATGTATAAAACAAAAATTATCATAGTATGCTTCATCTAACTGATGGACAACTCAGAGGTCATTAACTATGCTGCCTCTCTGTCTTACCATGCTTCCTGATCCATGCCTATACTGTGCTCTTTTGACTTGAATGGTCAGGGAAATTATTTAACAGTTAAAGATAATCAAGTTCAGTCTCACAAGGTAAGCTAGGGACAAGCCACCGTTTTAGGATTACCAACTTTTCTCCAGCATTCAAGACCAACCTTTCTGCAAATAAAAATAAAGAGCTGGAGAAAATGTGAAATGATATAATATATGAACAACGAAATATAAAATAAATATATACTGGAAGAAAATAAGGACTTGTGTGAAACAGTTACAGAGTTAACAAATCCTAATTGTATGCTCCTCATGCAAAGCCAGTCATTGTTTCATTGCATGCATTTTAGGTCAGTAGGATGTTAAGCTAACTTTATATTCAGAAGATGGAGACCAGCCAAATTTGATAAGTGTAAAATATGAATCTTATTTGAATTTTGTTAGTTGTTCCACATTAGATGAACTGGCTAATTTGTGTTATGCACCCACACAGACGATGGGGAAGAAAGATGAGAAGCACATGCATGAGAGAGGGAGAGAGAGAGAGAGAGAGAGAGAGAGAGAGAGAGAGAGAGAGAGAGAGAGAGAGAGAGAGAGAGAGAAGGAAGAGGAAGGGGAGGGGAGGAGAGGAGATAGGGCAGAAAGGAAGGAGAGGGGGGCAAGGGAGGGAAGGAAATGGAGTGGGAGAGGGGAATGGAGAGAGGAACAGAAATAGTGACAGACAGGGAAAGACAGGTTGGAGGGGAAAAAACACTATGTGTAAATTTTAGAGCCATATTGTAGAAATATATTTCATATAATGAAAACATACCTTCATAATCTTCATTTTAACTTACATTTGAAATGAATTCCTCTATATCCATACTAAGAATATGCACTGAGCATCCATACATGATCATTAATCCATAAAGAAAAGAAATTATTTTTGTTTCATCACAAGTCTGTGCAATTGTGTGGAATCATTTTACATATACACATTTGGGGAGGAACAATCTGGAGTAGTAGTTGTCTGTCTTCAAATATAGGTACTATTGACAAGTAATTAATGAACACTTCTATCACACGTATAGGAACGTATCATACGTTCTTTTCACACGTATATAGGTTTAACATTAAGACTTACCCTATCAAAGTTATCTTTGTTACGAATGTCCAGAAAATGAGAAAATTATACCACTTTAAATATATATTATAAAGAACACAAGTACAAATTATTTTTTACATTTTTCCAATTATTTTATGTGGTTTGTATGTTATTTTACTACAATGCTTCTATCTGTAGTTTTACTGCTGAATGTACATTGTTTGGTGACATTTCTAATCTCAGGAATTGGCTTTATGCTAGACATGCAGTCTTATAAATCTTTGTAAAATTTTCCAATTCAGTGCTGCTTAATGTTTTCATGACTGTGCCTTATCTTCCTGCTTCCATGCCTGAGAAGAACCCTGCTCTTCTAAATATGGATGGTATCTCCTTAATGTCTGTGCCAATTTGATCATCTTTCTGTTCTTCCATGACCTTGGGTTTTATGATCAATGCAGGCAGCAGGGCTGCATCCTTTCCTAAGTCTACTTGGACTTTATGCTACACACACATTGTTTTCTCACATGTAGATATGATGCTTTTCTCCAGCTCCAATGGGTCTTCCTAAATCAAACCTAGCAGACAGAAGTAACAAGATATGAAAGGAAGCCCACTATTCAAAATGGGTTAGTGAAATAGGCATTTATAGCCATATTCAGAGATGTCTGAAACCAGCAGGATGGATGCAGTTGTGTCTCAGTCACAGTTGATAATCTTCAGTACTGGCACAGTCACTCTATATCCTATAGGCTCAGAAAATTCATCTATGGATAGACAGACATGTTTATTATTTCCAATAAGTGCTTTGGGTCTGACAATTCTTCTTAGCTTAATGTATGAATTTTATTTCATAACTGCAATGAGATTCTCCAGGCTGTGCATTTGTTAGGGATTATTGCACTTCTTCTGTGGTTTAAGTCATTTTGCCTTTAGTCTTATGCCATGTAACATGACCCAAGGCACCTTATAAATAGTAGAACAATGCACAGCCTGTCATGTGTTATGGCTTGAATAGCCTTGTAAAGAGACATGGATTATAGAGGTATGATAGTAAGCATCCAGCAGAAGAGCTAATTTAAGTGCCTGAGTTGGATAATCTGTATGATTAGTATCTTTATTATTTTTTAATGTTTTTTTTGTTCTACTTAGAATTCTCATTTACTGGAAACACTGCTCAACAATACAAGTTTCCAACAGGGTTGAAGATAATTCAGGTTCACATTTAATATTTCAGACTTTCCATTGTGTTGTTTACCAATTAGCTGTCAAAAGTTGGGGTGGAATTAGTTGACTTAAGCAACAGGTTCATTGATTTGACTATCCCAATATGCATTCCGAGGTTTAGAAAATCTTATCATAGTGAAAATTTTGAAAGTCATATAAACGTAATGCTGCCTCAGTACCACATGTTAAAAACAAGAGACCATCTCTCATGATTGGGACCTAGATTATAAAGTTATGATGTACTAGTGGGTATGTGGCATTGTATGAACCAACATCATACTTTGTCAACAACTCCCCAAATAGATAATTGATATTAAAAATTTCAAATGTTCACTGATTTTTATTTTGAAGACAATATCCCAAGGTTTATATATCATCTTTTGCTTTCTGCCTGTGCCTGGAACTGACTCTGGGCCACAGCTCTCTATACCCATAACCTGCTGGAAAAGAGCTGGTCCAGCAGAAATGTGGACACACTAGAGAGCTTAGGAAAGAACACCACTTTAGCTGGTAGGGACCTGTTCAGAGCCATCAAGATATAGGAACCCAGTAGCAGTCTGGGACAAGAACTTTGTGGTTTCTGCTAGTATCCAGAGCTGAACCTGTTCAAGAACTCTCTGTACCCAGACTCCACTGGGAGAGAGCCAGTCCAACAGGAATGCTGGCACACCTGAGAACACAGGTAAGGCCACCATTTCTGCTCTGAGGGACATGCCCAGAGCCTTCATGCCACAGGAATTTTGGGGCAGGGGCCTTCCAATTTCTGTCGGTGCCTTGTGCTTACCCTATTCCACAGCTCTCTGGACTCTGGTGCTCCTAAGAGAGAGCAGGTCCCCCAGTAGTGCTGACAGACAGGCTTACAGAGGGGTCAAGCCACTCTCAGAATCAGCAAGATAAGCTAACACAAGACATAAGCAGATGGCAAGAGGCAAGTTCAAGAACTTAAACTACAGAAACCAAGGCTACTTCAGAAGCTTTATTTATAACAGCCAAAAGCTGGAAGTAACCCAGATGTCCTTCAATAGAGGAATGGATACAGAAATTGTATATCATTTACACAATAGAGTACTACTCAGCTATTCGAAACAATGGTTTCATGAAATTCCTAGGGAAATGGATGAAACTTGAAGCTATCATCCTGAGTGAGGTAACCCAGTCACAAAAGAACACTCATGGTAGGTACTCACTGATACACAGATACTAGCCCAAAAAGCTTGAAATACCAAAGAAACAGTTCACAGAAATTATGAAGCTCAAAGAGAAGGAAGACCAGTGTGGATGTGCCAATCTTTCTCAGAAAAAAGAATAAAACACTCATGGAGAAAATAAAGGGACAAATAGAGGAGCAGAGATGAAGAAATAGTCAGTCAGAGACTGCCTTACCTGGGGTTACATCCCATATGTAGCCACTAAATCTATGCATTATTGCTGATGCCAAGTAGTGCTTACTGACAGGAACCTGATATATATGTCTCCTCAGAGGCTCTATCAGAGCCATATAGATACAGAAGAGGATGAATGAAGATAACCATCAATCTGAATACAGGGATCCCAATGAAAAAACTAGAGAAAGGACTGAAGGAACTGAAAGGTTCTGCAACCTGATGGGAAGAATAAAATTATCAACTAACACAACCCACCATAGCTCCCAGAGAATAAAACACCAACCAATGAGTTCTCATGGAGAGAACCATGACTCCAGGTGCATATGCAGCAGAGGATAGTATTCTCAAGCATCTATGGTAGGAGAGGTCTTTAGTCAAGTGTATGCTTGTTCTCCCAGTGTAGGGGAATGCAAAAGCCCTGAGGTAAGAGAAGATGGTTGGGAGAGGGAGCACCTTCATGAACGCAGTGGGAGGGGGAGGGAGATGAGACTCAGAGAAAGGGAATAACATCTGAAATATAAATACTGAGAATATTCAATAAAGAATAGGAAAGAGCTGGCGATTGGGCAGGGTAAGGGGGGTGGATAGAGGAGGGACAGAGGGCAGAGGAGGTGCAGGAGAAGCTCCAAGGTGGAGGTGGAGAATGGTGAATCGGATCCAGGTGGACTTTATTGGCGTTAAATAGCTATCAACATTTAAAGGTTTTATAGGTCAAATATCTTATATAGAAAGGCAGTTTCTATGTGTGTTCGTTTGATAGAATCTTGTTGTGTAGTGGGTTTGTGGATTGAGAGCTGAATATATAAACCTGTATGAAAAGCTATCTGACCTTAGAGTTGTGCTTGTGTTAGGATTTGGAGTAAAGAAACACTCTGGGAGTGAGGCAGTAGGACAGGCAGAGTAATCTGCCAGGGCAGGAGTCAGGCAGATGGTGAGAGATTGTGGGGGAGGCTTGAACCAAGTGACAGAGGCCAGGCCTGGCTCCATAATAAAAGTGGCACCCACATGGTGAGACCGTGGGGCCAATAAAGAAATGGGCCTTTCCATTTTATTATATATATTAAATTATATTGGATAGTCTTCGTATTTACATTTAACATGTTATACCCTTCCCCCTATTCCCTTCCCTCCTCACCCTCAACTTGCTTCCATGAAGGTGCTCCCTCTCCCAATCACCCTTTCTACAATAGTACCTTGGCTGCTTGATGATGTTATTCTTACCATGAGGTTGCAAACATACTTCCTCTTTCAGTCCTTTCTCTACCTCTTTCACTGGGGTCCCTATGTTTAATCTGATACTTAGCTGCAAGCATCCTCATCTATATCTATATGACTCTGGGAGAGCCTCTGAGGAGACATTCATATCTGGTGCCTGCCAGTAAACTCTTCTTGACATCAAGCAGGTGGCTGCATATGTGATGGTTCTATAGGAGAGGAAGACTATGTAGACACTTCAATCCCTGCTCCTCTCTTTGATCTTGTATTTCCTCCCCTGAGTGTTTTGTTTTCCCTTCTAAGAAGGACTGAGGCATCCTCATTATGATATTTCTTCTTCTTCTTTTTTTTTTTTTTTTTTTTTTTTTAGTTTCATATGTTATGTGGAGGTATTCCAAGCTTTTGGGGCTGGTATATGCTTATAAATGAGTATATACTATGAGTTCTCTTTTGTGACTGGGTTATCTCACTCAGGATTATAGTTTCAAGTTCCATTCATTTGCCTAGGGAATTCATGTACTTGTTTTTTTTGTTGTTGTTGTTGTTGTTTGTTTGTTTTTGCTTTTTAATAGCTGAGTAGTACACCATTGTGTATATGTACCACGATTTCTGTCTTGATTCTTCTATTGAATGACATCTGGGTTCTTTCCAGCTTCTGGCTAGTATAAATAAGGCTGCAATGAACATTGTTGAGCATGTGTCCTTGTTAGATGTTAGAGCTACTTTTGAATATATGCACAGGAGTGGTATAGCTGGGTACTCAGGTTGTACTATGTCCAAGTTTTTGAGGAACTGTCTGACTGATTTCCAGAGTGGTTGTACAACCTACCACTTATAAACAACTTCACAAAAGTGGCTGGATAAAAAATTAACTCAAACTAATCAGCAGCCTTCCTTTTATTCAAAGTTAGAATAAAGATACACTTCACAATAGTTACAAATAATACAAAATACCTTGGTGTGACTCTAATGAAACAAGTGAACACCTTTATCACAAGAACTTCAAGTCTCTGAAGAAAGACTTTGAAGAAGATCACAGAAGACGTAAAGATCTCCCATACTCATGGATTGACAGGATTGACATAGTAAAACTGGACATCTTGCCAAAAGCACTTTACAGACTCAATACAATCCCCATCAAAATTCCAACTCAATTCTTCATATAGTTAGAAAGAGCAATTTGCAAATTCATTTGGAATACCAAAAAAAAAAAAAAAAAAAAATCCAGTAGAGCGAAAACTATTTTTAACTATAAATGAACTTCTTGGAGAATTGGCCTTTCTGACCTTTAGCTGTATTACAAAGCAATAGGCATTAAAACTATATGGCATTGATATAAAGACAAGAAAGAATGGAATAGAGTAGAAGACCCCAAAATGAACCCACAACTATGGCCACTTTATTGAATACAGAAAATGTAGTACCCTACAAAATATATTACTACTCAGCTATTAAAAACAATAATTTCATGAAATACTTAGGCAAAAGGATGGAACTGGGAAATAACATACAAATTAAGGTAACCCAATCACACACACACACACACACACACACACACACACACACACACAAAGAAAGAAACAAAACCTCACACATGGTATGCACTCACTGATAAGTGGATAGTAGCTTAAAAGATCAAAATAACTGAGATAAAATTCACAGACCACATGAAGCTTAAGAAGAAGGAAACCAAAGTGCAAATGTTTCAGTCCTTTCAAGGGAAAACAAAAATATTCACAGGAGAAAAAATACATAGGCAAAGTATGAGGTAGAGATTGAAGAAAAGCCCATCCAAAAATGCCCCACCTTGAGATACAGCCCATATACAACCAACAAACCAAAACAATATTGCTGATGCCAAGAAGTACATGCTGACAGAAGCCTAATATAGCTGTGTCCTGAAGATCTCTGTGATATATACAGAGGTAGATGTGTTCAGCCTATTATTGAAATGAGAATGGAATCCCCAATGGAGGATGTAGAGACAGGATTGAATGACTTGAAGGAGTTTGCAACCCCATAAGAACAAAATTACCAATCAATCTGACACCAGGAACAGCAAAGATCCAGGGACACAGGCCAGGTACACTGGAGAGACAAAAACCAATCACTGACAACAGGACCACATATAATCACAAAAAACAAGATGGCAAGAGGAAAGCAAAAGAAAATACTCCAGGGAAACCAAGACAACCTGGCAACACAAGAACCCAGCTCTCCCATTACAGCAAACAGCGGAATGCCAAACAATGCAGAAAAAGAAGACTCAGACCTGATATCCTACCTCAAGGTGATGATAGAGAGCCTTAAGAACAGGAGGAAAAGCATAAAGAAATAGAAGCATTTAAAGAGGAAACAAGAAAAACCCTCAAAGAAATCAAAGAACTAGAGGAAAATAGAACCAAAAAGATGAAGGAAATAAAAAAGGAATTTAAAATGGAAATGGAAACAATAAAGGAAACAGTAAACAAGACAACCCTAGAGGTAGAAAACATAAAAAAGAAATCAGTAGTCACAGATGCTCGGGAGCAAAAGACAACATTGAAAACATAGACAAAACTGTCAGAGAAAGTGCAAAAGCCAAAAAGCTCCTAACCCAAAATCTCCAGGAGATCCAGGACACAATGAGAAGACAAAACCTAAGGATAATAGAAGAGGGCAAAGAATATATACTAAGGGGCACAGTAAATATCTTCAAAAATTGGTAGAAAAAAACTTTCCTACCCTTATGAATAAGATGACCATGAGCCTCAAAGAAGCTTACAGAATTCCAAATAAAATGGACCAGAAAAGAAATTTTTCCTGAAACATAATAGACAAAACGCCAAGTGCCCAAAGCAAAGAAAGTAAGGGGAAAATGTCATGTAACATATAAAGGCAGACCAATCAGAATTATACCCGACTTCTCAACAGAGAATATTGAAGCTAGAAGATCCTGGACAGACATCATGGAGACCCTAAGAGAACACAAGTGTCAGCCCAAGCTGCTATACCCAGTAAAACTCTCAATTACCATAAATGGAGAGATAAAGATATTTCAAGACAAATCTAAATTTACACAATATCTGACCAGAAACACAGAACTACAATGAATTATAGGTGGAAAACGAAATACAATGAAAAGAGCTACATCCTAGTAAAAACAAGAAAACTCCTAAACAAGAAAACCAAAAGAAGAAAGAGACACAGAAACAACTCAAACTACAAAAGCAATAATAGCAGGAAACAAAAACCACTATTCCTTGATATCTATTAACATAAATAGTCTCAACTCCCCAATAAAGAGACATAGGCTATCAGACTGGATACATAAACAAAATCCAGCCTTTTGCTGCATACAGGAAAACCATCTCAGAGACAAAGACAGACACGATCTCAGAGTAAAATGTTGGGAAAAAAAACTTCCTAGCAAACGGCCCCAAGAAGCATGCTGGAGTGGCTATTCTAATATGGAATAAAGTAAATTTCCAAACAAAAGTTATCAAAAAAGATAAAAAAGGAAAATTTTTACTCATTACAGGGAAAATCTGTCAAGAGGAACTCTCCATCCTTAACATATAAACTCCAAATAGAAAAGCACCCACATTCATAAAAGAAACCCTACTAAAGCTCAAAAAATACATTTCACCCCACACAATAATAGTGGGAGAATTTAATACCACACTCTCTCCAATGGAAAGATCATGGAAACAAACTGAAAAAGGATACTGTAAAACTCGCAGAGACTATGAACCAACTGGAATGAATAGATATCTACAGAACATATCATCCGAAAGTAAAAGAATACACCTTCTTCTCAGCACCCCATGACACCTTCTCAAAAATTGACCACATATTTGGACACAGAACAAGCCGCAATCGATATAAGAAAATTTAAATACTCCCATGCATCATCTCAGATCATCATGGTCTAAAGCTGGTCTTTAACAACAACAAAGACAACAAAAAGCCCACATACATATGGAAACTAAACAACGCTCTGTTAAACGATAGCAGGGTCAAAGAAGAAATAAAGAAAGAAATTAAGGATTTTCTTGAATTCAATGATAATGAAAACAAAACATACCCAAACCTATGGGATACAATGAAAGCAATACTGAGAGAAAAACTCATAGCCCTGAGGGCTTCCAAAAAAAACTGGAGAGAGCATACATCAGCAAATTGATAGCACAGCTAAAAGCTCTAGAACAAATGGAAGCAGATACACTCAAGAAGAGTAGACAGCAAGAAACAATCAAAATTAGGGCAGAAATAGACCAAATAGAAACAAGAAGAACAATTGAAAGAATCAACAAAACCAAGAGCTAGTTCTTTGAGAAAAACAACAAGATTGATAAACCCCTAGCCATACTAACTAGAGGACCAAGAGAGAGTATACAAATTAACAAATTAAAAAAAGATAGTGGAGACATAACAACTGAAACTGAGGAAATTCAACAAATCATCAGATCCTACTACAAAAGCCTATACTCCACAAATTTTGAAAATCTGGAGGAAATGGATGAATTCCTAGACAAATACAAGATCCTAAAGTTAAACCAGGACCAGATAAACCATCTAAATAACCCCATAACACCTAAAGAAATAAAAGAAATCATCAAAAGACTCCCAACCAAAAAAAATAGCCCAGGTCCAGATGGGTTCAGTGCAGAATTTTATCAGACATTTATTGAGGATAAAACACCAATACTCTCCATATTATTCCACAAGATAGAATCAGATGGAATACTACCTTACCCATTTTATGAGGAGACAATAACCCTCGTTCCTAAACCACACAAAGACCCTACAAAGAAAGAGAACTTCAGACCAATCTCACTTATGAACATTGATGCAAAAATACTCAACAAAATTCTTGCAAACCGAATCCAAGAACACATCAAAACGATCTTTCACCATGACCAAGTAGGCTTCATCCCTGGGATGCAGGGATGGTTTAATATAAGGAAATCCATCATTGTAATTTACCATATAAACAAACTCAAAGAACAAAATCACATGGTGATCTCACTAGATGTTGAGAAAGCATTTGACAAAATTCAACACCTCTTCATTTTAAAAGTCCTAGGAAGAATGGGAATCCAAGGTCCATACCTAAACATAATAAAAGCAATATACAACAAACCAACAGCCAACATCAAACTTAACGGTGGGAAACTTGAACCAATCCCACTAAAATCAGGGAATCAACAAGGCTGCCAACTCTACCACTACCTATTCAACATAGTACCGGAAGTCCTGGCTGGAGCAATTAGACAGCAAAAGGATATCAAGGGGATACAAATCGGAAAGGAAGAAGTAAAAACATCACTCTTTGCAAATAACATGATAGTGTACATAACTGACCCCACAAATTCCACCAGAGAACGCCTACAGCTGATAAACAAGTTCAGCAAAGTGGCTGGATACAAAATTAACTCAAACAAATCAGTAGCCTTCCTATATTCAAAGGACAAACATGTGGAGAAAGAAATTAGGAAAAAGATACCCTTCAAATAGTCACAAAAACTATGAAGTACCTTGGTGTGACTCTAACTGAGCAAGTGAAAGACCTGTATGACAAGAATTTTAAACCTCTAAAGAAGGAAATCCAGGAAGATCTCAGAACATGGAAAGATCTCCCATGCTCATGGATTGGAAGATTTAACATTTTAAAAATGGCCATCCTACAAAAAGCTATCTACAGATTCAATGCAATCCCCATCAAAATTCCAACCCACTTCTTTATTGAGTTGGAAGATCAATGTGCAATTTCATCTGGAATACCAAAAGCCTTGAATAGAGAAATCCATCCTCAACAAGAAAACATCTGTGGGATTCACTACCGCTGACTTCAAGCAATATTACAAGGAAATTGTGCTGAAAACTGCATGGTACTGGTACAGAAATAAGATTGTGGATCGATAGAATAGAATAGAAGATTCAGAAATGAGCCCTCACATATATGGTCACCTGATTTTTGACAAAGGAACTATAAACATTCAATGAAAAAGGGACAGCTTATACAACAAATGGTGCTAGTCCAACTGGCACTCAGCATGCAAAAGAATGAAAATAGGCCCTGTCTTATTTCCTTTTACAAAGCTCAAGTGTAAGTGAATCAAAGATCTCCACATTAAACCAGATACACTGAAACTATTAGCTGAGAAAGTTAGGAAAACCTTAGAACACATAGGCAAAGGAGAAAATTTTCTGAACAAAATCCCAATGGCTCAAGCTCTAAGGTCAAAGATTAACAAATGGTACTTAATGAGACTGCAAAGTTTATGTAAGGCTAAGGACATTGTCAAGAAAACAAAATGCAGCCAACAAAATGGGAAAAGATCTTTACCAACACCACATCAGATAGAGGCCTAATATCCAAGGTATACAAAGAACTCAAAAAGCTAGACACCAGAGAATCAAATAACCCTATTAAAAAATGGGGTACAGAGCTAAACAAAACGTTCTCAATTGAGGAATATTGAATTGCTGAGAGTCATCTAAGGTAGTGCTCCACCTCCTTCGATATCAGGGAAATGCAAATCAAAACAACCCTGAGATTCCACCTCACACCAGTCAGATAGGCCAAGATCCAAAACGCAGATGACAGCAAATGCTGGTGCGGTTGTGAAGAAAGAGGAACACTTCTCCACTGTTGGTGCGGTTGTACACTGATACAACCACTCTGGAAATCAGTCTGGTGATTCCTCAGAAAATTGTACATATTACTACCTGAAGATCCAGCTATTCCACTTCTGGGCATATACCCCAGAGACACTCCAATATATAACAAAGATACATGCATCACATTGTTCATATCAGCTCTATTTATAACAGCCAGAAGCTGGAAAGAACCCAGATGTCCTTCAGTAGATGAATGGATACAAAAATTGTGGTACATTTACACAATGGAGTACTACTCAGCCTTCAGAAACAATGACTTAACCAAATTCTTAAGGAAATGGTTGCATCTAGAAAATATCATCCTGAGTGAGATAACCCAGTCACAAAAGAACAGACATAATATGCAGTCACTGATTGTGGGATGCTAACTGAAGAGGCTGGGACTGTCCCAGAAACAACTCACAGACTGTGTGAAGTTCAAGAAAAAAAGAAAAGAAAAGAAAACAAACAAACAAAAAAGCTGTCATGCTCAATCCTTCCACACCAAGAAAACGTTGACTAATTCCGGGTTACATCCTGTTTTACACGTACTTTTTGCTCAAGGTAACTAATAAGACCCTAATGCCGAGTATCAAACCTTAAAAAAAAAAAATACAAAAATAAAAGCCAAGCACTGACACAATTGTATTTGTATACATTTATGCAAAAATGTTTAAAATTTTTTTCTTTTATCTTGTTTTTTAAAATAAAGTTTTTAAAAAAAGAAAGCTTGAAATGGGACATTTGGAATAAAAGCAGAGAGTACATTTTACAATTCATTTTAGGCAAAAATTTAGGCCTATTGTTCTCATTTTCAGTTATATAGTCTTCCTTACATCAAACTGTAAAGCAGTGTTTCAGGATCATAAGGCAGATTGCCTTCAGTGCAGAAATGCTGACCACTTTCTGAAAATAAATGATATTGTGACTTGTAAATAGTCATGTATCTATAATAACATATAGAAATTAATGATTAAATTAATATCAAATTTTAATCTAGGTACTTAATGAATGGAGTTGACTGATAAATTAATACTACCAATAATGACTTTAAAAAAAAAGTTCTCTATGGAGGAATATCGAATGGCTGAGAAGCATCTAAGTAAGTGCTGGACATCCTTGGCCATCAGAGAAATACAAATCAAAACAACCCTGAGATTCTACCTCACACCAGTCAGATTGGCCTAGATCCAAAACTCAGATGACAGCAGATGCTGGTGAGGATGTGGCGAAAGAGAAACACTTCTCCACTGTTGGTGGTTTTGTTAACTGATACAACCACTGTGGAAATCAGTCTAATGTTTCCTCAGAAAATTGGGACATAGTACTACCTGAAGTTCCAGCTATTCCACTTCTAGGCATATACCCCAGACACACTCCAAAATACCACAAAGACGCATACACCACAATGTTCATAGAAGCTCTATTTATAATAGCCAGAAGCTGGAAAGAACCCAGATTTCCTTCAGTAGATTAATGGATACAAAAATTGTGGTACATTTACACAATGGAGTACTACTCAGCTATCAAAAGCAATGACTATGTAATACTTAAAAAAATGGTTGCATCTAGAGAATATCATCCTGAGTGAGATAACCCATTCACAATAGAAAAGACATAATATGCAGTCACTGGTAATTAGATATTAACCCCAGAAAACTCTGAACACCCCAGAAACAACTCACAGATTATATGAAGTTAAAGAGAAGAAAAAAAAAAAAAAAAGAAAGAAAGAAAAAGCCATTATGCTTAATCCTTACACACCAACAAAATTTTGACTAATTCCAGGTTACATCGTGTTTTACATGTACTTTATGCTCATTGTAACTAGCAAGATCCTAATGCACACTATCAAACCTTTAAACAAGACATGGTGAAAAAACCTTCTGAAAATTGAACTTTTTTTTTGTGTTTGTTTGTTTTTCTAAAAATTAGGTAATATAAGAAGGCAATGGTGATCTGAGAGGATGCATGGGAGTATTTCAATCTTCATATCGATGAAGGCTCGTTCTGTGTCCAATTATGTGGTCAATTTTCGAGAAGGTGCCATGGGGTGGTGAGAAGAAGGTGTATTCTTTTACTTTAGGATAGTATGTTCTGTATATATCTATTAATTCTAGTTGGTTTAAAGTCTCTGCTAGTTTTGCAGTGTCCTTGTTCAGTTTCTGTTTCCCTGATCTGTCCATTGGTGAGAGTGGGGTGTTAAAGTCTTCCACTATTATTGTGTGGGGTGAAATGTATTTTTTGAGCTTTAGTAGAGTTTCTTTTATGAATGTGGGTGATTTTTTTATTTGGAGCATATATGTTAAGGATTGAGAGTTCCTCCTGACAGATTTCCCTGGTAATGAGTAAAAAGTGTCCTTCTTTATCTTTTTTGATAACTTTTGGTTGGAAGTTTACTTTATTTGATATTAGAATATCCACTCCAGCTTGCTTCTTGGAGCTGTTTGCTTGGAAGTTTTTTTCCCACCCTTTTACTCTGAGATAGTGTCTGTCTCTGTGTCTGAGATGAGTTTTCTGTATGCAGCAAAAGGCTGGATTTTGTTTATGTATCCAGTCTGATAGTCTATGTCTCTTTATTGGGGAGTTGAGACCATTCATGTTAATAGATATCAAGGATGCCCATTGTTTGAGAGCTGTACAAAGATTTTCCCCAAGTTACCCAAAAATGTACCATGCTTTAAACTATCCTCACAGGTAAAATTCTGGCAATTATGCCATTATAAAAAATAAATGCCATCCAGCCTCCGATTTTGATTTTCATTTAAGAGTTCTACTCAATGTGTCACTTTTTTTCATTCACTTTTAATTCTGGACAGGAGTTTCTACAAAGCACATGTCTAGTTATAGCCTGTATGCTTAATGATGAGATTCTGTTCCAACTAAAAGCCATTATTCTCAGGAGTTTATAGTTCAGGTTCTGTTGTGCTTCCCTCAATAAAAAGAGAAGAACACCTGATAATGTTGACAATAGTCTTCATTAAAAGCCATGCAGTAGATCTAATATAGTAGTTTGTAACATTTTCTAGAGCTGTTCTTTTATTTTATTCAGATAAGAGCAGTTACTTTTTAACAAAAGAACAGGATTGAAGGAATATGTAAAAAAATACCAAGTACCTCAATGTAATTTGTTTCACCCTACTAATGTATACATAGTTCATCATATATATTACCAAATCAAATTTCTATTTTTCTTTTACCTATATTCATTTTTAAAATTGAAAGTCTGCTGTGGATGAAAATCAGTCCTACTTATATATCTTAGCAACAGCCTTATGTTTTCCAAGAGAAAACGTATTACACTGAGTCTAGGTAGAATTAATGATATCAACATTTTCTTTTATAGCCTCCTTAGCATCTAGCTGAAACAAGATTTTTGCCTTTTGACCTCTGTTCCTCTCATCACTAAATCTTCTGGTATCCTAGTTTTTTGTTTCTCTCTATCTTTTTATCATGTACAATCAATGGAAATATTATTGTTAAGACTCGTCCAGGTTGCATTGTACAATTAGATTTATTGGGACAGTAAGCTACTTTTTAAGGCTTTAACATGATTACTTAATATTTTACTGCTTTGCCTAGTGTGCCCAGGTGATAAGATGTTAAGAATGGCAGTACTCTTTTCTTCCTTTCCATTCGTTTTGCATATGGTTGGCATCATAGCTAAGTTATGTATATGATAAAAATGCAAGGTATATTTGCTAGACTTAACAGCACAATTATGTGGTCTTCTTCTTAATTGTTTCAAGGTACAAGATAACAGATCTCAATGGGGGGTTACTAAATGGTAGATGCATCCTGGATCACTCTCAATATCCCCTGTGATTAAAACTGAGTATCACTGAGGTGAAGCAGCTTGCTCATCATTGAAGTCTCCCATCAGAAAGTGCACAATGACAGCCTAAGTTTCTTTTTCTGCATATATATTTGAATGTTCAGAAAAGATAAGAAAGCCTGAAGAAGAACAGATATGTTAGAAGTATGAAATGGATTAACATCAAAGCCCCCTGGGAAAAAATCTGAAACATGAAATACAGGCTCCTGAGTGACAGGAGCTATTCAGACAGTGTTCAAAGTCTCGCAGTGCATTGAGGACTGTTTCTTCCTGAGCTGTGAGAGGTCTGTGTGGCAGATAGAGATGCTGAGGAAAAAAAAATCCTTCTCTGAACTTCTGGGATGTAGCCTCTGTGTGAACTGATGTGCAGGAGATGGGGAAAGCAAGCCACTTTTTTTTTTTTTTCAGAACATGAAAAGGCTCAATCTATTTCATAGATAGGCAGAGAAACTAACCACAGAAGTTTTTTGACATGAAGGATGGAAGGAAGAATGGTCTGCATAAAACCCTGCTTACCCATAATAATAACTCAAAACTGGAGTATTTATGAGTCATTCCTCAAGACTTTGTAAGCCTGAAACAGTGAGACTCCAGCATGTCTTCGAATCCGCCTTTGGCCATGTAAGTTCCAAAGAGTCATTAGGAGCATGTTATTTCACAGTGCTGGCAACCAACTAGAGATAACCTTATCTATCTAAACAGTTTTCTCCAAGTTACGACTGAGTTATATTTTAGAAACAGTCTGTCATTGTTTCAGAATATAGGTTAGGTTATTTTTTAAAGTGATTAGCATAGTTAACAATGACACAGATCTGTAGAACTTGCATACAATTTGATAGGAGAAGGTGGGAAGAAAATGGGAGAGAAAAGTAGAAATTACTGGGATCTCTAGTTAAGCTTTATAAAGGACTCAGATGTACACTGTTATTTCGATTTACATTCATACTTTATACAGTAACAATACATATACCTTTCTGTAGTAAACATAATCATTTGATTTCTTTTTTCTAAATCTCATTAAATAAATGAAAATTTTAACTGCTGTTGTCTTGTGTGTAAATGCCTTCAGAAATATGATATGACCACTTTAACACAGGTGATGTTAACCTTGAGGAAAAGTCCTAAGGTCTTGAAATCATAGCGGGGAAGTAGTCGTGCTCCTTTTCACAACTGACTCTCAGAGGCCACTGCTGACTCCCAGGAATGCTGCCCTATGGTGAAATATGTATCAGAAATTATGGTCACCACATCTCATTTCTCACTAACTGTCATAGTCAAGGAAAAAACCATTCCTATTTCAAATCTTCACACACAACTTTGGATACTAATGTTCTCATTGAGTCAACAAACATTTATTTGAAATCTGATGTTGGAGGCAATGCTATGGAACCACAGACAAGAAACTTTCATTGTGATTGATGAAGTTCAGACTTGTAATTATCTGTCTAAATCAACCGTGGCGCTCTTGTCACATTGGTTTTTTCATCATAGGGTCATCTTTCCTTTTTATATGACCTGTCTCTTCACCAAGTTTTAATTACATTGAGGTAAATATTATGTGGAAGAAAGTGGCCTACAGATCCAGGCATACACGTGCTCAAACCTTAATGCTTTCAATTGTTCCCATTAAAAGTATCAACATGATAACACAATTGCCACTGTCTTACTTTTTAATATACACTGTGTACATTATAATTAATTAAAACATATGAAAATGCATTTTTTCATTAATGTTTCAAATACACAAATATATGTGTATACACAGGCACACACACTCAGTTTAAACACACTGGTAAAATTTGATGTGCAAGCAACTAAAACAACAAACATTTTTTGATCATGGAAAACATCTGCTGAGCTGGTGTTAACTCTGCTGGTGTGGTGAAGCTGAGAGTCACATGAAACCATAGGTCTTACTTTTGCTATTGGGTATGTTTCCCAGAAACTTCATTGTTATAATTGCCTTTGAGATAAGCATTTCATTTCACTGATGTTCCTGAGGAGGATAAACAATCTACTAACCTTTTCTTTTAATATGATGTCTCAGAAATCACTTAAAATTTAAAAACCTTCATTAATCACTAGAGTATGAGGATTATCTTATTCATCATTGTATTTTCAGCACACAGAAAATGAGCAGAAGGCTCTTCATTTGTCCTTAAGTAGCTCTCTCCTCCCTCCCTCCCTCCCTCCCTCCCTCCCTCCCCCCTTGTGTGTGTGTGTGTGTGTGTGTGTTACATGAACAAAGAGATCACAAATATTCTAGCATCATATCGGTTTGCATGTAAGTCCATATTCATGCTATGGTGGGTGTTTTTGTGGTCTTTACCAGGTCAGATTTCAAGTGAATAGTGAAATTCTTGGTGTTCTGGTAAACTAACTTAGAACTTATTACATGATAGCTCATTCTACAGAAAAAAAAAACAAACAAACAAAAAACTGAGTCCATTTGTTGAAAGGGCAAATGGGAGAATTTGTTTTCTGAGCTAGAGTAGTTCTTTTCTATACTGGCAACATTCAGAACCTGCTTAGAAGATATACCACTGTAGTAGGGGCACAGTTGATGTGTATTATCTTACTCTAGAGAGTTTCTCGTGTTAAACATAGAGAATACAGTGTTTTTTTATTGAAAGATGAAGGGGAATTTTTAAAAAATACTGTACTTATAATCAAAGTATTTACCCCTTTACTGTGTGTCTGGTTGAGATTTCTGTGTGCTATCTGTCTGATGTCATTTAAATTGTCCCTGAATCTCCTACAGTCTCTTCCTTTATCTCAAAGCTTAATTTTCTTTGAAGAAGCAAAAGCTTTATGCAGTATTTTTTGGACATGGCCTGAGAGAGTTGCGAGGTAACATAAATGTCCTTGGCACCAATGGAGTAGTAAACCATAGTTGAAATTAGAAAAACATCAGAGTGAACATACAGCTACTCAGAACTTACACCTGTTTAGTTTCATCTATGATGGAATTTGCATGGCATAAATAATCACTGACTTTTAAATACATGGACTCAAAGAAACACTGACCTATTTATAATGTTTTATTCTAAGAGGCATTGTTGTTGAATTGATTAAAATAAGCACAGAAACAAAGGAAATACTAGAGTTGGGAAGTGACAGATAAATAGAACTACCAGGACAGAAACTCAGAATGAGTGGAAGGAATCTAAATAATTCAGTCTTAATTTCAATAGTTCCAAAAGAGTAATGTTATGCTTAACCATCATATACATGCAGAAGATCATATGAACAGGCACATACTTAAATAGATTCAGAGTTAACATGAGATTGTTCCATGGGTCAGAAATTGTGACAAAAACCCAGACATGTAACCAGCACAGCAACACAGTGGAAATTATCAATGTTCCTTTGAACTTGAACTTGACATTGAAAGTGTGTTCCCACCCAGAGTAATATTAAAAGAGAAAGCAGTTTAAATTAGCACACTAGTTTTTTATTTGCTATGGAAGTTCTTATGAGGCATGACAGAAGTGAAACATAAGGCTCAACTGTGTACTACTTCCATAAATTGGCTTCAGGTCCACCCTGCCTCATAGTTCATGTGTTGTTAGACTGGCCAACTTTAACCTTTGCAATGGCTTTAGCCAGTGACTCAAAGTTTAAACCATTTTGTATATTGTCCATTCAGAGAGTATGTCAACATAACCTTCTAGGTGACAAGTATTGGTAACTGTTATGTCCCCATATTTATGTTCATAATTTAACCCCTCCCTTTAACTTTTAGGTAATAAGATTTTAACACACACACACACACACACACACACACACACACACACACACACACACATCTGTTTTGGTATCTGAGACCTAATAAATAACATCCAATAAAGTGCTTAAATGATATACTAGAAATCAATTTGAATATTCCTGGAAAGAAATCACCAGGAACAGTGAGATAGTTTAATGAACAGAGATATTTGTAAAACATGTGAAAAAGAAAAGATCCCAGTTTTAAATGCCAGTTTTGTCCTGATGCTTCTCAACATGTGCATGGACCCCATCTCTCAGGAAACAACTTGTGAGATGCACTAGAGTTTGATCCTCAGTCAATGCACAGCTCCTGAATAAGATATTGGTTCTGGGCCTCTACAGCCATTTGTTTTATTTATGTTGGTGATACTTCAAAAGCATGATGTGCATTCATTTGTAAATAAGCAATAATAAGAAACCAGCCCACTAACTAAATAGTTAATGCTTATCAATATTTATACTCTCGCATTTTTGAAATTTTATATTTATCTATAAAAACAGGGACATGAAACAAAGTATTATTTCTCTTCAAAGATGTAAGCAATAACAGAAGAAGGCAAAAGTGATATTTTCCCATGCGTATCCAACTGTTGGTGACGCACAAGTATTTAAGCCATATCTAAATCCAAAGTTCATGGTCCTAATAACTGTGGTAAGTGCTTAACTATGGTAAGTGCTTCCACATTCATTATTTTATTTGAGCCTATAAAACTTTATGAGTAGGGTAGGGCAAGCATCCGCTCACTTTACAGGCAATGAAATGGAGGGTTAGACATGCATAGGGCAAGTAAGCAGTAGGGCAATGCTTTAAGTATGGACCTCCTGGCTTCAGTGCACAAACCTGCTGTTATGAGCTCCAGGAAGTCATGTGATACAAGGCAGTAGACACAACCTGTCTTGACTCTCTATGAAGGACAGCATAAAGTCCCATTAATTCTCAAACAGAAAGCCTGCAAGGAATCTTTTAAAGATTAGAAAGATTGAAATGATTTCTTTCTTTCCCTGGAATTTGAATCCTCAGCCAAATGCATGTGATATCGCCGCCACCTTGTAAATCTTCCATTAATGGCGAACAAAAACAACTGAGTAGGATAGGAGCGTTAGCTTCTTTGACTTGGAAATTTCTTCAACTCTATTTTAGACTATATTCTGGTATCAGTAAGTGGCAACAAGTTACTGTAATATATTAATCACTTATAAAATAACAACACCCTTATGAAAGGTGACAACATGTATGCAGTGTTGCAGTCCTGAATGGGTGTGAATGAGAGATAGTTCTCACAAGCCACCTCAAAAAATGCTGAGCTAACTATTCAAGCATTAGATCCCAGGGTAGGCATAGGCCTGTAGGTAAAGAGACTATGATTTCAGCAATATCTGTTGGTTTCATACCTGAATCTCCTAGAAAATATCTCCACACTGAAATTCTCTGCTTTTTTTTTTAAGGTGTTTTGTGTTAAAGACAATTCCGACCCCACAATTTAGTGCTTAAAATTTACCATATGAGATAAGATATGGGCCTGTTTGTTGGACCTCTGGAATCCTTCATAAACACAAACTCCTGGACTGAGACCCGCTGTATATAACTTGCATAGAGTCTCTTTGAGTGTTCATGGCTCCTCTTTTGGGCTGGTCTTATAAGAACATCTATAGATAAGAATGTAAAACAATTCATATAGAAGAAGGTGGCATAGTCAAGAGTGGGCTCACTTCCTGGCTGGGAATTGTGTTGCTATTTCTTCCCAAATTCAACTAACTCCTAGTGAGATGCAGCATTCACTTTGGTACCACATAGCACCAAAGACAGGCCAGGCTTCCTGGTATGTGCCTAAGTTCTTACTTCAAGGAATAGAACATTGGACTGCAGGCCCTTGTTCCCACTGCAGCAAGCAAAGACAAGAGTTTTTCTCAGGTTCTTCTCTGTCCTAGTCAATATCATGATTCAAATTTGAGATATGGAGAAATCCATGTTTCCTGTTAAGGGCTCTTTTCTAAGCACTGGAGACGGCAGAGAAGATGCTCCTTAAGTAAGTAAGTGCTTGCTTAGCGAATGTAAGAAAGTGGTTTCAGATCCCTAGCACCCGTGTTAAAAATCTAATTGAGTCTACACAGGGGCATGTACCCAAATCACTGTGTGAAATTGAAAATCACTGTTACTTTCTGGCCAGCCAGTATAACTGAACTGGTCAGCTCCAGATTCTGTGAATGACCAAATAAGGCAGAAGAGAGCAGAACACCCATGTTTGGTTTCTCTGCATGCACACATACATATGAATATGTGCATGCAGCACACACACACACACACACACACACACACACACACACACACACAAACATACACACACACACACACACAAACCAAACAATGCACATTCCACACACAATACCTGGATACAGCATAGACCATATATATATATATATATATATATATATATATATATATATATATATATATATATATATATATATATAACAGTAGACTTCCAGTACAAATAGAAAACCTGTATATACTAAATCCCAACACAGACACAAATACATTTACAACACATATGCATGAACAATTTTGTAAATTTTTTCTGGTGAGTATTTTGGTGGAAAGATTGGTAGATAGGGTTCATGTTGAGCACCTGCCTGTAATGTCATTGGTTCAAATCTTGCCAGAATCATATAGCGTTCCAGTGGGATTAAAATGAGCTTTCTTCTGTCCAGAAAGCTTAATACCTATGTTTTGGCCTCATCTCTTTTCTGCATTTTTCATCCTCTTACTTTGGTTCTTGCTTCTAAGCACCTAAGCATCAGGTAATCTGTATTAATGGCAGAGCATCATATGACATACTTAAAGATACATTGCAAACTACTACCCAACACCTGCCATTCTCAGTGCGAACTAGAAAGTACATCATAACATCTCCATATGCATAAATATTAAAAATTAAAGCTGCTTCAAATAACATCTCCATTTCTAACCAAAGACGTCATGTAGGAAGCCCATTAATAGTAAGGTTTAGCTCTTGTGCATAATTTTGCACTTCTAAAACACTTCCCCCTATTTAATCGTATTTGATACTCATGACAACCATGTACAAAATGTAGGGCAAATGTTAGCTTGAGGGACAATGTGGAGGGGTAGAGTGTGCTCTGAACCAGAGTCTGGAGACCTGATTATGTCAGTAATTAGCAGAGCTACCACAGGCAAGACCTTAACCCTCTCTGGACTGGTTTTTCCTCATTCCTGCAGAAGAGTTCAGCCTGTAGAATTTCAAAGTTTTTTTTTCAACTAGTATTATCTAGTCCGACCCAAAACAGAGAGATGTGAGGATGTCAGGTAGGTGATAAGGTCATTAGATAGTAGCACTGTGATCAGAAGCAGAACCCAAACTGTGACCAACACTCAGGAAATTAAGACAAGCAGGTGTTGAAATGATATAGCATTGGCTTAGTGGTTTGGACCCACCCACAGAGGACATACTATACAGTGGACTAAGAGTTCTTGTTAAAAAATATATTTATTTAGTCATTTTACATCCCAATGTCAACCCCCCTTTTCTCCCAGGACCCCTTCACTCTGATTCTCTCTTTATTCCCCTCCCCTTTTCCTTCGATAATGGGAACCTCACCTCTGGGTACACCCTCTCCCACAAACACACATCAAGTCACTGCATGAGTCAGTGCATCCTTCCCAGGTTAGGCCAGACAAGGTGGACTAGTTAGGGGAGAGAATTCAGAGGAAGGCAGGCATCAGATTCAGGGATAGCCCTGCTCCAGTTGTTAAAGGATCCATAAAAAGAGTATGCAGCATATTTGCTGCTTATGTGCATGGGGCCGAGACCCAGCCCATGCTGGCTCTTCCTTTGGTGGCTCAGTCAGGCAATCAGATCTTCACTGACCATACTGATACAATTTCCTCTCAGGTTACAGATGTAGAAGCTGAAATTGCATGTGTTTGAGTAAGGGAATCTAGTTTGAGTCACTAGGTACTAATGGGCATCCTGACATTTAAATGTTATAGGTCATTCCATAACCATCCACAAGTGGATTTTTGACCATTTATTGAGAGTGTAATTAATGATATGGCATATTAAAAGTTTAATAAATTTTAGTTGAATCTGACTTTTTCTTGAGTCACATTTCATCATTTATAAAATTGATATTTTTCCTTAAATTTGTTGGAAAGATCAATGGTAATGAAGAATTTAATTTTTGAAAACCAGAATTGGCCAAATAAATTTGTTTTCTACCGTTCTGTCTTGCACATACAGACAACTAAAGTTGCAAACTGTATTGGTGCAATAGAAACCTTAGAATGTATAATGAATTTATTATCTATGTTTATTAATCATATAAAAAGCTCATTTATGTGATTAGAAAATTAAATACTTGAAAGTACACAGAATCAGTATTCAAATTTCTTATTTTGTGTATAAAATAATTATAAAGCAATGGTGAAAGTAATTAAGGATTGTACAGACAAAGGGAAATGTCCTTGTCCATGGCTTAGGGAAATTGACAGTGTGAATATTGGTGCAATATGCAAATGGTTGGGGGCAGCACATTCAAGATGCTTTGCATATATATCAGAGTTCCTAGGTATTCAAGTTCCCATGGCTAATGGCAAACTGAATGTGAAGTATGTCAATCCTGACATTACAGTTGGTCTCCAGATTGCTCCAGATTGCACTATTAGTGTAACAGGCATGGAATCTGAATGGAGTACTCAGCATGTTAGTTAGGAAATGATAAGAACAAAATCTGCAACTCTTTAGTACAAACACAGTGTTTTGCTGAATATTTCGATCTTTGTTTGTATTAATCTGTGGATATGAAAGTGAGGATGAAATGGAGAACAGGCTGTGTTTGCTTTAGTAGAAAAAAAATCCTGAAATTGTAGGATTATCTCACACCAGGGATCCTGGAACTTGGTGTGTATATGTAACAATCTGGGTGACTTCATTCACTGCAGTGACATTTACATAGCTATGGTTTTCACTTCATTTTTTGTCTGAGATGCCTTGATCAGGCTGAGTACATGGTGAGTTTTTGTTGTTGTTGTTGTTGTTGTTGTTGTTGTTGTTTTGGGTTTTTTTGTTGTTTTGGTTGGTTTGTTATATTTTTTTAAGAGACAAAGGTCTCTTCAATATTGCCTCATATTGGTTCAACAGATTTCATTAGTTTGAGGTCACTTCTTAAGTGCTTCATAATTTTTCAGGGTTTGGGCAGGTTTTAAAAAGATAGAAATTTTCTGTTTCTATTCTGTTTTCCCTCCCTCACCCCCCTCTTTCCTTCTTCCCCCACTCTCTCTTTCTTTCCTTTTTCCTCCTTTCTTCCCTCCCTTTCCCCCTTCCTTCCTTCCTCCATCCCTTCTTCCTTCCTACTTTCTTCTCTAAGTCAAAAAACGTTTATTTAAAAAAATAATGTTGCATGATGCATTGTATTAATTTTTCTTGTAGAAACTGAAACATACTTTTTGCTTTAGAAAACAACTGAAAAGTGAAACCCGGTCACATGGGCTTCAGGGTGGTGTTCCAAAACCTTTTAGTCCCTCCTACCTTAACTCTCCTTTGTTAGAAACGGCACCTTGTAAAACTGAATTTTAGTAATGTTCTACAGAGAATGGTGAATAGTTTCTTGAAACTGTAAGTTCATAGCATGTTTGTTTGTTTGTTTTTTCAGTTTTCCCTTGTGGACATACCCCTCAGTAGGTTTCATTCCATGTAAATTGATACAACCTCTGGTGTGAGGATGGAGAGTATTAAAATGGAACACTCTTGTAACCTGTATGATATGGAAAATTTCCAGTCTATGGAATCATAGAACCTCATGGTCAAATGCTTCACCAACATCACTCTATCCAAAACAATTGATATTCCTTGTTGTCACTGACCATATCCGGAATGAACTACAATCTAGAAATGGAAGATAGAAATTTGATCTAGATTTTCGGCTGGAAAACACAGGTTTCTGACCAGGATCATGATATGAAGATCAAAATCTTAGGACCAGGCAAGGTAGTATACACCTTTAATCCCAGAAGACTGGGGAGAGCAGATTTCTGAGTTCAGTGCCAGCTGGGGAGAGTAAGATTCAAATTCAGGTATGGTGGTACACAATTTAGACCATATCCTCTGCTGGAAACTTACATAAGGACATTGGAAAAGGGGAAACTCACTCTTCTCTGACAACTTGCATTTACTTGCTAGAACATCTGTTGGAACCTTCTTCTTTAGGCTTCCAGACTATATAGAAGACCAGCTGAAATGACTACCCTTATGGGCCTATGCAACTACTAGATTCTTCGATATCTCATACATAGCTGCCAATGTTGTGTTAGTTGGATTACAGACTGTAAATAATTATAATGAATTTCATTAATATATAGAGACATGCTATAAGTTTTGTGACTCTAGAGGACCATGCCTAATACAATAATGATTTAATCATAAGCAAATAATTTTTAGATTGAGGACAGATCTCACCAATATAACACTGCTTAGCTTGTATATGGGACCCTGAATTGATCTCACCACACTTCAAACTAAGAAATCTTAAATGTACAGAATTTTGATAACCAATATTCTTTTTTTACCAGCCTCACCTTTAAATCGGGAGAATGGGCTTCTTGTCAGTATTTCCTTACTACTGGGATCTACTCGCACATGAATTTGATTTTTTTTATTGTTCAGTCTGTGTCCTGATATTGGTAAATGAGTGCTCTTGAAACATCATCCTCTAATTATGAACTGAGACTTTTTTAAATCACATATTCTATATAGCCTTTTCAACTTAATATTGTTTGAACAAAGAGCCTATGTGTTTCTTCCAAATAAGAGTTTACAGAGACATTAGTGCAACTAATTGTGCTCAAGTGTGAGTTCTCACTATTGAAATATGATTATACCATGAGATAAGCAGTGTATGTTGCATGTGACAGGGAAATCACATATTAATTATACTTTTATCTTAAATAAGACCAGAAAAAGTTTAATTAAGACTTTTAATTAATAGTGGAAAGATTAATCAATCAATAATTACAGCAATGATGATGGGATATAACTGTACTTAATTAGAGGGGGCTGATTAATGATCAGAATAAACTTTTCAGATTTCCTCTCTTGAGAAAAAAAACATAAATGATGAATTTTTGTTCCTACCACTGAAACGAAAGGCCAGAATTAAGCGTGTATGTCATTGGCATCTAGGACACAAAAGAAAAACACTTGGTTGAAAGCAAGAAATTTATTCTTGTGCTCAGCTTGTATTCTATTTTACTTCTAATTTCTCCAAGTGGAAGATTAATGGAAGAAACTATGCATCTCAGAAAGTCTATGGAAAAGGCAATATAAAAGTAAAAATTTCTTGAGACAGCTTTCTTTCCAAGATTATTTCTCAAGAGTGATCTTTCCAACTCCAAGGTCAACATCAGTCTGTGAATTCAAATGACATTTTTATCAGTTCATCGTAGGAACAGATGAGATGTGGAATCAGATACTGTAAGCACAAAGGTCCTTGTTTGCAGGCTGATGACCCCTCTGCCTTCTACCTGATCTGTTCTAATCAAATCCAAGTGGCTGCTGGGACCAATGCCAATTCTATCATATCAGTATGTTGCAGTTTTCTTTGGAAACCTGGTAGGAGTTCTCATTTCAGTTCCATATAACCCATAAGGATGAATCCTACAATGTACCTGACAGATGAATATGTATGCTCTAGTGTGGTGGCATTTCAAAGAAGGCAGCATCATACACAGGAAAGAAGCAAAATACAACTCTTCTAGTGCACCAATGAACACATTAGTTTTAATAACCGGTACAGAAATGCAAAGTATTTTAAAAAATATCAAGGAAATAGGTTTGGCTTCAAATTGGAAAATAGCTCATACTAAAATTATCAAAGGACCACACCCATTCCATATTTTCTTCCCTGCAATTCATATGCACTATTTTTTCTAAAAAAAATATCCCCCCAAATGGACATTTTACATGCAGAAAGGCTGAACTGAGCAGTTTGTGTACTCCATTTATATTTATATTGCCCACAAAAGTTTTCTCAAGACATACAAATTTCTGGTGTTACTGCAAAGAAAGGAAAGACCACAAAGCCAAGCATGGGCTTCTGTTATGCTTTGGCATGAAGTTTTCAGAAAGGAGATGAAATCAAAGTGTATTTTTGGACCATCTATTATTGCGACATATTTGCAACATTTTATCTGCATCTGAAATATAGTCTCATCTTTTCATAGATTATCCCCTCTAATGCATGTGCAGATTGAATGTCTGCAAGTTTTCCAGGAATATCACAGATTTACCAAGAACACATCCTTTTTAAGTTTGTTTCCCAGGGCAGAATCATAAGTTCAATCATTCTCAAATGATCAATATATCTCAACAATTAGCGGCAAATATGCAATTTTCACTGTCACCCCAGGTACGTTGGTTCAATAGAATAATTAACAGGATAAAAGAAAATGACAAATGTATGTCAAATGTTTATAATTGCCAGCCTTCTATGTATCTCATTATTTCCTGAAGATTAAGAAGTTGAGCTTCAAGTATTAATTCTCCAATCCCACAAAGACCTAATCCTTTCAGCACAACCCATGCATCTTGAAACAATCTAGAGACCACATTGAATAACTCCATTAATGAAAACTCAGATGTAGCCAAAAGCAGCATAGTCCATAAAATGGGCGTCAGTATAGTAGAGATTTTCCAAAGAATTTGCTTTTAAAGAAGTCGAGAAAAAGGTCAATTTCTTTATAATCTACACTTAAAGATTATGAGTAAAAGGCTAATAGGTACCTTAGTATTTTATTATGTCAAATTTTAAGCAAAAGTTTTACATTTTAATTTTGTGACCCAGAACCACGTACAATTTTAGTCTTCATTTTTTAATTGGTTAATTTATTTTTTTACATTTCAAATGTTATCCCTGTTCCCAGTTCCCCCTCCACAAGCCCCCATCCCTTCCTCTCTTCTGCTGCCACTATGAGGGTGGGTACTCCTCTACCCTCACACCCACTCCTGCTTCAGTGGCCTAGCATTCTCCTCTCCTGGGAAACCAAGCCTCCATAGTAAGGAACTTGCCTCCAAGGCCTCTGCATTAGCTCTTGCTTCCTGACATGCATTAGTTCCAGTCATGATTTCCTCTGGTAATGAACAGCAATATGATAGTGCAAGCTGAATAAACTCTTTTCCCTTCAACTTATTTCTTGGTGATGATATTTGTGCAGGAATAGAAACCCTGACTTAAACAAATGGCTATAAGTTGTTTATATGTAATGATACCTTACATAACATACTGCTTTTCAATGTAATTCGATATAAATTCTGTTCATACTTAAAGTAGGTTTGTTGACTTATCATGGATTTTTGTACATATTGTATTGTTGCGTCATAAACATATGCCTCCAAAAACTGGAGTGCTTTTTTCATATTAATGTGGGAACCAAAACATAAGGGGAGAAGAAAGTACTGTGTTCTGTTGAGTTGCAGTTTATTTGCTGAATATATTATATGCAGGCACAGCCAACTAGACTAGTGTGTGGACCATAAAGCAAGAACCTGGTTTCATTCTATTATCTATTAATTTCTAGCTGGAGCATTTACTATTCTTGAGAAAGAGAATATAGGTAGTCTAATTTACTTTTCCATACAAATGAGGCTGGTCCTTACAGAAGATCAACTTAACAAATATTTTGTCTTCAAGAATTCGCAGAAAATTAGGCACTCTATGAGGTAAATACAAATTACACCTGCCATGTTTCTCCCAAGGTTATGTTGATGCATTAAAATGTTTTCTAAATTACTCATTATCTTACTATATAAATAAAGTCATAGAAAACTGTTCATATGGCCTTCGGATATGACAGTGACTCTTTGGAGTACATCTGTGCTTCCACAATCCTTCATAAGTTACAGATGTTCCTACTAAACTGAGAGTGGAGTTTTAAGAAGCATATTATGTCTTTGGTGTTAGTCTCAGAGGAAATGTGAACAGAAAATGAAAATACATACAATGCCATGACCGAGAAATAATGTATCTTTTTGCCAGGACATTGAGAATAAGGAAGCCTTTATGGGCAGGGTAGCATCTTTATAATTTGATTTGGGGAACTATTATATAGACTTGAGGCATGTATGACTGACTACTGAACAATTGTCTCCAGAAAAAAAAAATTTACCAAGTTAAATATTAGGAACACAGTTTCTGACTTAGGGCAAGTTGAGAGCTTGCTTTAGAAAGTGTGTTTGCCTTATCTTGCAAAGCAAAGCAAAAGCTGTGTAAGCATTTCACCCATAAGCTCCAATGTGTGAATATACATCAAGGCTGAAACAGCAAGGTATTGAGTGTCAAAGCCATGTTTGTCCAGCATAGAACACAACTAAGTATCTCAAAACAGAGTAGAATGTGGTAACAGGGGAGCAGTTTAGTGACACCTTAATTTGAAGTTCCCATCTGAGTCTGAGAAGTTGCCCACCATACATAGGAAATAAAGTTAGTATTAGTCACAGAAGCCAGAATACATGAGTTTTACTTTTTTCAAAATAGATACCTCACTACACATAAACATGATAACTGTGCTAATTAAAATCCAGAATTAATTACAAAGAGAACATTTTTCATGACCTTCAGCTCTTGTAAAAGAACAGGAAACTTAGAGGTACAATTTAACCTTTCCAAATAGGTTTGGCCCATGAAATTCCAGATTATTGTTGAGTGGGTATCCCCTTACTAGGGTATATATAAGAATATGTGGCTTGCCTTCCAAACCACAGCTGTCAGGGACTTTTCGCAAAGCTGACTTCCCAGTAAGAGTGAAAACAATTACAGGCAGCTTGGGGCTGTGGAAAACATCCCAGCAAAGTCTCCATAGCTTGGAAGGCATGATTGCTAAGTGGATGATGGGATTCAAACTGAACTTGAATACATCAATGTTTTTAGTGGAGCACAATGTTATTCATTGAAGACCACAAAAATGAAGGTGTGTAAATGGTTACTGGAAAATGTCTTCAAAAATTCTTAAGCCAATAATTAATAAAATACACGCGGGTATAACTAAGTAGAGATATTTATGATAGGTTGTATAAGTGATTGCAGCATAACCTAATAGAAGAATAAGCAGTGTTTTACTCATAAGCCCTGGTAAAGGTAATTCTAGATTTTCAAAGCTGACAGCTACATTCTTTATTTTTAAATTAGACACCCACTAAAGCTTCATCTTCTTGGCTAGTACTAATAAGATTGTAGAGCTCTTTTCAGAGCCTTAAGCATAAACCTCTTTGTGAAGAATATGACTGCATTTCTTGTAGAAAGCACTGAAAAGCTAAAGACTATAAAATGAATGAAATGCTGATGGGCCAGGAATAAGTGGGGATATGAAATCATGGGGATGTGGACATGGTGGTTCTTAGTTCCTGGCATTTCTACTACCTGTTAGTGTTGTACTATTCTAGGCTAAATGTTATCACTGACTACAAAATTTTAGGAAGTGCCACATGGGCCCTGTTTTCTAGTAGAATCTGCTTTGAGTTCTGAGAAAACTATACAGAGGCCTCACACTGCTGATCACTGTCCCTGAGCCTTGTGCAACATTTTGTAAGCAATTTAAGGTCATATCAACTCTTTTTTGATAAATAAGTGTGAGATACTTGTGATGTTATAACTATGTCTCTTATAACTATGAAGATTCCTCTACATAACTAATGAAAATGTCCAGTATTTGGAATCTTCATAAGTTCCTCAGTGGTCATAAGAGGTCCATATTTGATAGAGTATTATGTAACAAATAACCCTGTACTAAGTTTTAAAGAGCAGGAAACACAACACTTAGTTGTACCAAACATGTAATACAGGGTGATGTGAGCTGGGTTTATAAAGAATTGAGGGAGTAGGTGTTGGGATAGCCTAAGAGAAACCTGTTATGAAATTGTGTAGAAGGATTAACTAGGCATCCTTACAGGCAGGGTCTTCTAGGTATCGAAGGGATGGATACCCTACTGAGACACTAACTAGCCAGGTTAAAATTTCCTAAGTATACCATTCAGAAAGATAACTTTAGACACATGGGATAGATGGGATCAGGAGTGTTAGTTATAAAGATGGCAATGTATTCTTGATGAGTAAAAACTGCTTTGAATGTAGGCAATTCCTCCATGCTTCTAAATACCAAGTACCTTATGTTATTAACAACTCTATTGAAAGGCAATTTTTCTGCTTAAGTAAAATTCATTAACTGCAAGCAGTTCTCCAGTTAGCCCAGAATTTAGCATAGGACCAGAGCTCAAGGAAGATCAATAAATGTGTTTGGATCCAAGATGTTAAGCTCCTGCTAGCACTGGAGATGTCAAAGTAGAGAAGGGAAATTTCATCCTAACATTACAAAATTAAATTACTACAGAAGTCCGTAAAATTTAGGGAGTCTCAATTTCTTTGGTTCTTAGATAAACTATAAGAATTGTACTGAATAAAGTGTTGATCTCTTCTGGCCTTTAAAGCCTTTCATTTCTGCTCTTCTTACTGACTGCAAACTACAACTTAAACACACCGCATTGCTTGACTGCCTGATTAGAATCAAGTATGTTGCTGTGCCTTTGCCAATGTTTTTAATTCTGATAAATGATATGGGTAATAGTCGCAGACCTTAAGGTTCAAGACTAATCAAATTTCCTCGATGTTGGGGATCCCAAACAGCTTCTTTATATTATAAAATAATCCATTGGCATGAAGATCACACTCATGGCCACTGAATTGTAAGTACTTTGACAAGAAAATTGTGCAATTATCTTATAAATTTTGCAGCCTTGAACTTTTGTTTAATGTATTTTGAGTTCATCTGAACATTTGATTGTAAGAAGAGTGACATCAACAAAGCATCCCTTTCCACATGTGACTTTCTGTAATTACTGTCACTTGTCAGAGCCAAGATGCATCATTTTGAAACCTAAAAGCAAAAGAAAACAAATAAGTAGTATGGTGTATTAAAGAAAAGAAGACACATCTCCGTGTTTTTATGGGTAGGCAAGCTTAGAATGAATTATACATAGCTCGAGCTCATAATCCTTTTTCATTGTGTGCAAATAGAAAAATAATATATAAACCTTGAGATTCTTTTGTCCCTCTGCCTATTTAACTTTCAAGAAGAATTTATTCCAGCTGGGAAGCAGCAATAATACAAGGATGCATAAGTGGATGGAAAATTACCCATCTCTGTGGAGAATATATAAATAAACAATCACATCCAAAATGTAGGTAGCTTAGAATACTGACCTACAGAATATTCCAGATTTTATTTTCTTCTACCACCACCCTCCGATTTAATATATTACCATAGAAGAAACCTGTGCAGCTTTCAGCAAACAGAATCACACTATGAAGAGAAGAGTTGGGCACACCATCTGACCCCTAGCCATGGAACCATTGGTGTTCAGTTATTGGAAGAAGGAAGGGTAATTTTCTTTAAGAATGTAGTCCCTGATATGTTAACCATGCAATAGTGTGAGTCCACATACCCAATAATATTTTGACAGCACAAATTGGTCTTGGTGATGCATAAAGATACAACATTGGGTGGGTAGAGATGAGAAAACGGACCTGGGACGATACACGGAGGGGTTATTAGCAGGAAATTATTAGCAGGAATGTTTATTATGGTTATCAGTCTTTAAGCATTCAAACCAAAACAAAAGTTAACACATTCTGCTGTAGGAAAGAAGAGTTTCTGCTGAGGATAAGCAGGCTGAAACTGACATGTTCTTTGTGGTTTCTAGGGAGTAGAAACATGAGTATAGGAAACAGCAAAGAAGAACAATTGAATAAGTTCATTTATTAAAAAAATCTAGTCTTTTTTTCCCAAGTGAAAAGATAAAATTTGCACAATACTTTGTCTAGACCTCACACATAAAGATACAAGCTTATATTGCTAGAAATCAGAAAATATCTTCATCCTAGAATCCTGAATTATATTTCAAGTTGTGGAAGATACTCATAGCCCAGGAGGCAGTCTTGAGTTGTCAGATTATTCTAGAGGACCAGAAGGTGAGCAAACTCATTTCCAAAAGATTTCCTTCTGAAAGAGGCCGACAGAAGAGGGAAGGTGAGGGAATGGTGTTTGAAAACCACCCGACCTGACATCTCAAGCAGAAAAATAGGTAAGAACTTCACAAGGTAAAGATTGTCAGAAGCTTTCATAACCAGAAAAATCCAAAAAACAAGCACACACAAAAAAAACAAATAAATTTTTTCAGAATTTTATGAAAAATTAACCTTAGACACCAAGAGTCATTTAGACACATGGTCTCAAAATTTACAAAAGAGCAAAATTATGTGATCTTTTTAAGACTCTAAATGTGTAGCAATTTGTTAGAATATCAAGTAACTACAATTTGGATCATTTCAAATGTATTTTAAATATTGAATGATGATGTTTTAAGCAAGTATTATATTTATACTTTTATACTTTTAAATAAGGTTATAATTAAAATGTAATGTGCTAACATTCACACTTCTTTTTCTTCCCTCCAGCCCCTCCACATTGCCCTTCAACCAATTGCTCCCATAGCTCCCAAGTTTCATATTTATAACCTCTTTCTCTTTCATGATTTTGTTATATGAGTTTTTATATATGAACAAATATATAAATACAGCCTGCTGAGACTGTTTTGCTGCTTATATGTATATACAAATTAAGTATCTTTAAGTGGTTAATAACTCTCTTACATACAAGAATATGATTTTTTTTCCAAACACATAATTAGAAAAGCAATTGCTGATATAACTAAATATCACCTGAAATAAGAAATTTCTTCTCATTTACCAAAATAAAGGTAAAAGCTCAAATATTTTTGTCTAAGGTAGGGGGATAGTACAGACACTCTACACACTTGATACCAGCCCTGAAGATAGGAGTTTGATTCCTGAACCCATGTAGTGGGAGAAAATAATCAATTCTGGAAATGTATGGTGGCTTTTGTTTGTTTGTTTGTTTTTTGGTTGGCTTCTTTTTTTAAGACAATGATTGAAACTGCCCCCTCTTCTTTAAAATAGCCAAACAATGCAATAAAATAATATATGACATAAATAATAAGGAACAGGAAACAAACACTGTAGTGAGCACATTGAGTACTATAGAAAATGCAATGGTTAGTTTATCCAGAGAGTAACTTTGCTGTTGCTTGATGTAATGTTAGCATCCATCATTTGTCCAGGTAACCATTAATCACATGGATATTCCCTAAGTTTAAAATAGGGAGTGCTTCATGTCTGAGAAATTATGACTGCCAGCGAAGACCTGTTCACTTTGTTACACCAAGCCGCAGTTTATTCACTGACTGGGCTTGTGAGGGTTAGCTGATCCTAGGCTTACTATGTCTTGGTATCTCTGCAGCATTAACCAAAGCAGCTATATGAGGGCCAGTTTCAGAAAAAATAACAGCTTAGACACCACCTGAGGACTGACAAACTCACAAAGGAACTGCTCACTTTGCTTTCATGACATTTTTTTGTGGGCTATAGGGTAAGGAATCACACCTTTATTTCAGGTGGGCCATGGCAATAGTGTAGGTTAATAACCTAGACAAAGATGCACTCACATTGGGGTTAAAGCTATCATGTAAAAAAAAAAGGAGCATGATAGTACAAATTAGACTGAAATTTTACCCAAAAGCCTCTGTGGTGATTACTGCTGCCCTGCCTGCCCTATTTCTTGTCGCAAGATCAATTTTAACAAACAGAAAGGCAGAGTTTTAATTTATATCATCATTGGAAAGAATTAAATAATAGGAACAAATTGAATGAAAGTAGAAAACGTGGATTTGAAAAAGTAAAAATGTAAGCTGAAGGACCCAAGTGAGGATTCCTCAATCTCACTTGGGAGGGACAACAGAACAATCACAGGAGGGGAAGGGATGGAATAATCTAGGTGAGAAATGGAACATGAAAGAGAATAGGGGAATATGAGCAGGTGTTGTGTGGGAAGAACAAGACTAAAGCCCTGAAAGTTAGCAGAAAGAAAGGTTCCCAGGCAACCTTGGAAGGTAGAAGGTGGGGGAACCCTCTAGAATATACCAGAGACCTCGGATGTAAGAAACTCTTAGGACTCAAAAGGCAGAACCTTAGATGACATGCCCTACAGTAGGGAGTGGGAAGCTGTAGAGCCCACTTCCAGCAGCAAGAAAGGACATGGAGCAGGCAGATGAGGTTGCCGTCCCACAGTCAATATTTCTGACCCAGAATTGTTCCTGTCTGAAAGAACTGTAGGGGCAAAAATAGAGGAGAACAAAAGAAGTTTCAGGGAAAGCCTGGAATTCAGCTCAATGGGAGGCTCCAAGGTCTGATGCTGTTACTGATGAAATGATGTTCACCAAAAGGGGACTATCATGACTGCCCTCTGAAAGACCCAACAAAAAATCTGAAACAGTCAGATGCAGATATTTACACCCAACCCAATGGACAGAAGCTGGGGGGCCCATGTGGTTAAATTAGAGAAAAGCTGTAAAAAGCTGAGGAGGAGGGTGACCCTATAGGCAGACTAGCAGTCTCAACTTAAATGGACCCCCAAGATTTCTCAAGACACTGAGCCACGAACCAGGCAGTATATACCAGAAGATATGAAGCCCCTAACACACATACAGCAGAGGACTGCTGGGTTTGAACTCAGTCAAATAAGATGCACCTAACCATCAAAGGACTTGAGGCCTCAGGGAATGTGGAACCTGGTGGGGTGGGGACATTCTTTTGGAGACAGTGGAAGATACGTGGTGTGTGGAACAGTCAGCGGATGGGCAGTCAAAAAGAATAAAGAATAAAGAAAAAAATAAAAAGAAAAGTAAAAATGTTTCTGAGGGGAATTAAAGACATAAATGATCAGGAGAACATATGTACTCAAGGATTTGGAGACTTAAGTTTTCAAAGATACTTTCCCAAAAAGAAAGTAAGAAGAAGAAAAGGGGTAGGAAAAGGAGATGAAGGAGGAGAGTAAAGAGGAGATGAAGGAGGAGAGTAAAGAGGAGATGAAGGAGGAGAGTGAAGAGGAGGTAAATGAGGAGGAGGAAGAGGGAGGAGGAAAAGAAGACAGACAGACAGACAGACAGACAAAAGGAGAAAGAAAGCATCATAGATTTAAAACCAGGCCTGTCAAACTTTTTCAGATAGAAAATATCTATAGTATATATTGAACACAATATCAAAAAACATCATAAATTAAAACAATATTGAAAAAACATAATTTAAAAATACTACAGTGTCATTGTAATCAAAAAATATGATAATGACATGAAGCCATGTTTTTGGATGGCAAGAGTAGATATGACAAGCAATCACTAAATGATTTGTGCATGATCAAATGACTGTTCACAAGGAGACCAAGACTTTTAGTCTAGGAAACCAAAGTAACTCAACATGTAATTCTAGGGAAAATAGATGATCATTGGTCAAGAAAAGATCTGTTAGTATATATAATGTAAGTCAGTACTTAAGTAGAAGATGGATGGAACACTTAGATCATCATGTGATATAGCATGTGATGACTATTCCCTGACTAGGACATAAAAAGAAGAGATTACTGAAGTGAATATCTCTCCACAAATATCTGAAGAATGTGTGTGAAAGGCCTCAAATGAAGAAACACATAGCTTGAATAAATGTCTTCCAAAGCTGCAAATCAGAACTCAGAGGAAAACATTGTCTTCTATTTTAGTTATCACATAGAAGGATACCATTTCAGATGCAGCAGGATCAGTAACTCATTTACACACACACACACACACACACACACACACACACACACACACACACCCATTAGGGTAATGAGAATGAATGACATGTTCTGAGCAGTAAATGGAGAGACTGTACTGCTTGTGGAAACACAGAATTCTATATTGATATATACTGTTGAGTAGAATATGGTTGTTCCTCAAAAGCTAACTTACCATCTCCTCACAATACATCAGCATTGAAGCTAAGAACCTACAGTGATAAAACGGCACATGTGAGCTGATATTAATATCACATTTACAGCACCCTTTTCTACAAAAACAAAATATAGGCTATTACCAAAGCATCTTTCAGCAAAGAAATAGTACAGCTAAACATAGTGCATGTGTGGGCGAGTGTCACTCAGCATGGTGAAGCAGTCAGAATTGCACACAGTATAACATCTTTGACAGTATCCCAACTGAAGTGAGTTGGACAGAAAAGAAAATAGATGATATGCTTTCACTTATGGTCAAATAAGTGATTCTACCATAATAAATACAATACCTATGATCCAGGAGAAGGCATGGAGTGGGATCATTCAGTGTTTAGTGTTTTGAGAAAAGAGACATACTTTCAGAATTAGGTAGTGCTGATGTTTTTAAACATTGTAACTATATGGCACATTATTGAACTTGAAATATTTTAAAAAAGAAATATGCACACATTTGGACACTATAAATTACATTAATTGGAAAGTAAATTTTAAATAATAAATGTTATTCATAAAGTGTTAATTAGTGACTAAAAAATAGCTAAACATGTTAATATCGTCCCTACTGTAAAACACAAACTGATTTTGATGACTTCCCAAAGCTTATTCTGTAAGAAGATTTGGGATGGAGGTAACAGGTGTTGTACATTTGAATCAACAAACTTTATCTATTGAAGCTAATTTTGATAGGGTCTGTTAGATCTTCAATATATCTAAGTTACTGGTAAGTTCAAAAGTGTAATGATAATGTTATACCTCAGTGTAGTTAGAACATTTTTTGATAACCAATAGTATTTTCCTATATGCCCTGAAAACTTATTCTGAGCTTTAGATTTTAATTTTAATTCAGCATCTAAAGTAGAGCTGATCAAACGGTTCTACTTTTTTCTGTTACAAGGTCTTTGTTAGATGTAATGTGATCTTCACAAATTTAGTACAATTGTGCCTCGGGAAGGTGAGAGAGAGATTCATGTCTCCAAATTCCCTTTAATTACTTCTAGGACCTTCCAAATGGTCCTCTAACAATTTTAAATGAATTGAATTCCACATTTATATGTCTTAAAATTTGTCTGTGGTAATCAACTTTAACTGTAAACTTGACTAGAAGGAGGAAGCTTGAGAACATAATCAAAGATAGTCTGCACACATCAGGGCTCATTTGTACACAATGGTTTGATCTAATGATGAAGGTATGTATCATTTAATGGACTATGGGAGGTGCAACTTCATTGAAAGAGACTCCTAGAGGCTGGATCTTACATTTCTCTTTGTGATACTTGGTCTCTGTCTACCAGTGTATATTGTTATACCCTGAGATATCCTTCCCCCAAAAGCCCTGGTCCTCTGCTCCTCTCTCCTTTCCACTTCCTCCCTCTGTGCTCTTCCTCATAATGCTCTTCCCCACTGGGTCCATTAGGATGATTCTGTCTCATTGTATCCTTCACTTATGACACTCTGCCCCCATTTTGGCCTCCCACCTTATTCCCTGTTCCTAAGCAACCTTTTCTATATGTCTGTGCTACACTACACAAATACAGACCCAGCCACTCAACACTGAATCATCTGAAACAAAGTAAAATCTTGATCCCTTGGGTTCTGTAAGGAATTTTGTGAAAGCTGCAAAAGTTCTGAGTAATGCACACCTCCATCAAACCTTCTGGCAACACTTCTGGAAGTATTTGTCTCTTAGGCTGCATTTCCCAAAATCATTAGCAACTTTTCAAAGCAGTGACTGTCCCAGTGGAGGCTATTTCCTCACTGTGCAATAGGAAATGTGACTTCTTTCCTCTTCTTGAAAACAGACATATGCCATTTCTGCAGTGCAGATGAGTCATGCATCCTATGCCATTTGATATTTCTCTTTGTTCTCCAGCGAGGTGGCTCAGGCTCTTAATTAAATGATTTATCTCCACAGCAGTATTTGGAACACAAATATTTGCATCTGTAGAATGAAGGAGAGCAGGGCAAAAGGAACATGAAATTCAAACTGGATATGGAAACACCCCACTAATCTTTTTTGAAGCTTGGTGGAGTTTCAATCTCCCCTTTAAATGTGGATTAAACAAAGTTGCCCAAAAAAGGCATATGCTTTTATATAAAACATTCGAATTATAAAATGAAAACAGTTTTACAGTGTGCACTGAAACCATAAGAGGAAGACCTGACTTTCTCTGGCTTCTGGGGGGGAACCCTCATGGGTGGGTAGATGAAGACATCCCTGGAAATGATGGACTAGGTTTGATGCTGAAAGTGTTGTACAAGATTGACGATGGGGCCTACCATGAAAGTGCAGTTTGTTAAAATACTGGTGAATTGAGATCAGTGACCAACATGGAACATTTTCAGGTTTTGAGGCTTAAGATCAGTCATGGTACAGCTGACTTCATGTTTATTGAAGGGTCTCTTATTTATTGAATGCTTATTTGTAGTCAGATGGAGCAGAGGCTGACCCCCTGTTTGCAAGCTAAATGCTCTAAATGTGTTAGTTTAAATTGTAACATTCTATATCAGAGTCTTTTGAGGTTGTAAGGTAGAGGAAGGAGGACATAGAATTCTGCATCCTGTCATGGATGCTGCAGAAACTTGCCTTCTCCATGGGGTACATCCTAATCGCCTCTAACCCTGAGGGTGTCTCTTAAAGGTCTTGGTTTTGGAGTGATATTATAGTTTAGCAAATGCTGAGGGAGTAATTGTTTTACTCATATAGCAGAAACATAATGGTGTAATTCTTTCTAAACTGCTGCCTTGGGGTATGTGAGACACTCATTTCATCATCCTGAAACTCGGTTGATTTGTTTATCAATAATATGCCTACCCTAGGTTTTTCTCAAATGTGTTTGTATGGAAAAATAAAATATGCATGGCTATATGAAAATAATCTGATAAATTATGTATTGTCCTTTGTAGTGGACTGAGATTAAAAAAAAAAAGTATCTAGGAATGACCTAGCAGAATCTTAGCTCAAGGATCTTTAGAATAAAGTGATCATGTTCTCATTTGCAGAGAGAAAATAAAGACTGAGAACCATAACAGCGTGTCCTGGATTGCTGCACTAGTACTTGGTACAAAATGAAATAGAGCTCAGTGGTTTGTGTTTGAGATCCTTCTTCTATGTGGTCATCTGCCATTAAAAATGGAGTGACATTTTCCTCAGCATTCACTTCTAATATACTGAATATCGAAATCCTTTTCTTGATCTATTTTTATGCCAGATAGATTGGTGGACAAAGAGTACAATTGGATGATCTGCAAGTCAGAAAGTATTCAATTAGAGCCTTTATTTCTCCTTTGCTCTGTGATACATTGTAGTCGCATTAAATGAGTCATTAATCCTGAAGAGATTAGAGCCTAGAATTCTAAGTTTCACTCTGAAATTGAGTGCCATATCTAAACTCTGCTGAAATTGTTCAAGTGATTTACAAATCATACACTTCTGTGCAAACTGGAAAAGGGCTTTCTAAGGTCTCTGAGGATTAAATGGCTACCCATAGTTCTTCAGATGTGTTCTCTATGTATCTAGCTCTGTGAGGCAAACAGATCTATTCTTGTGACTCTGTGTACTAAAATCTTTTCTGTAGTGTGACTACAGTTGTCTTACCCTTTCATGCACACTCAGTCCTATAAGCTATAATGTCCTCACTGCCTAGAGTCACTTACAAGGGACTATTTTGTCTTGCATTTAATCATTAGGGATATAGCCTGCTTGCCTTTTCAGGAAGATGATGCTTCCTTGGCTTCCACTGCTGCCATGGAGTAATTTCATCTCATAGTCTTTTGAGTACTATTTTTTTAATTCTATCCCATTTCATATATCGTTTGTAACTCTGAGAAATTTCTTGTTGTGTCCCTGGAGACCTCTCTTGCATTATCATATCCTTCTTTCTGCCTTTGTAGAAGATCTGACATACAGACACATGTGTGCGTGTGTGTGTATGTGTATGTGTGTCTTTATGTAACTGTGTGTGTCTGTGTCTTTCTGTGTATGTCAGTATATGCCCCAGTCCCAGTTATCTGATAATAAAAAGCTTCTTGTTTGCAGACAAAGTATCAATTTATTTTGTAATCCAACCAACCAACCAACCAACCATACATACGTACATACATACATAAAATCCATACTCAATATAAACAAATTTTGGCTCACAAATAAATGGTTATCATTTTAGAATGAGTTGATCTATGGTATTGTATGACTGAAGTAATATTGCAACCAAAATTATTGCACGTTTCTAAGCAAAGACAAATTTTAAAATGCCAAACGGTATACCCTGAAAATCAACAGACTATATCATGTATTCTATTTAGACACAAAATTTCTTACAGGAAAATTTAAAATAATAAGAGCATACCATGATAGTTCAATGGATGATACCAAAACAAGTTCTAGTGGAGAGATTCATGCCACCTGTTTTCTAGTCTTGATTGAAATGCCCATGTGGTCCTAAGGACCTCAGTATTATGAGAATCAGAATCACAGACTTCAGTCTGCCTCAAATCTGTGCAGTTCTATAAATTGCTGGTTTATATATATATATATATATATATATATATATATATATATCATGCCCTGGCCCAGTAGACATTTTCTTGATTTACTATATCTTTATAACATGAGTCTTAGAGTTTACAGCAGATCTTAAAATACTATTTCAAGACATACTGTGACACTAGAGAACATGGCCTTTAGAGATTCACACTGAAGTCAACCCATAACCCTTTATTAGTACTAAGTATGAGCACTATATTGTTTTAAGCATAGTGAACATTTCCAAAATAAAATGATATCCAGTCATAAGTACTCTAAAATGCAACTGGAGAAGTAAAGAACAAGTGGTAGGGGAAAAGGAAGAGGTTCTCAGATATTGCCTGTGATTGGTGAGTGTAAAACACTCTAACACATATGTGATGGTGGGACATTGAAGATGGTGGGACAGTGAGGTCAGGAGTTTAGCTGGGGCACTAAAGACTGGCAGGAGAGTAGGGGAACTGGAAATAGCAGTTTCCAGACAATCTTGGACTCTCAGAAGTGTACCACACAGAGAATGGTTGCATCAGATCACAACTCTTCCCAAAATGAGAATCTGTTCAAGAAAATGGGGACAGAACCAGGGGTTAGACTTGTAGACATCTGGCAACTGTATGATATAAATATAATGTGGCAGAGTCAGAACAAAGCTGTGTTTAGCAAGGAGAACTCTCCTTCCAAAGTAAGGAGGTAGAGAAATCTTAAGTTCAGAATAGTAAGCTTTCCCCACCCTGATTAGGGCAACTTATAAATTAGATTATGCCTCATTGAAGTAATATGAGTCAGACTTGCATTTTTATTATCCAGCCAATGTGTTGTGATTCTCGTTACTACCCCCACTTTCTGCTTGTGCCCACCTCTGTAGTCACTAAGTAAAGAGTGACACCTGTGATAAAGCTCCCTACCTAAAAATCAGCAGACATCCATAGGAATGCTGCTAAATTATGCTGTGTTTCTCTGGCTGATTTCCTAGTTTCAAACCAAGGACAGTTCTTGTCTGCTTTCGTTGTTCTGGAAGACCTTTCATTCTGCAAACAATACCTCATCCCAGGAAGAGGATTACATGGGTGGATGTGTTTTGTTTCAGTGTAGCCCAAATTTGAGGCTTTTATCTGAGAAAAAAAAAAAGAAAGTAAAGGAGACATTCATCTCTTCTATCTAGAGCTATAGTGATGTTTTAACCCGCTGAAATTTAGATTTATCTAAATTAGATTCAGTTAAATCCTCTCCTCTGTCATCCGTGTTAGAAAACATGCAGGCTTGCTTTCTAGTTGATGAAAGAGCTGAGATTTAAAGCATAGCTCTTTATTCCCCAGCTTCCAATCCCACTTTCTCCAAACAGTACTCCCCACCTCACTCTGACATGCTTACCCATCCTTGACAGGGAGGTGGCCCAACCTCAGTAGAGTAGCATGGAAGGAGAGGTGGGGAGCTGAGAGCTGATATTAATGAGCCGCTTCCCTGGGACACCATGTAGGTTTAGCAGTGATTTTCCTCAAATGTGGTATGATTGAGAATTTGTAGAAGTTTATTCTTAGCTCTTCCCTTGGCTTCTGCAACATGTTAACAGCTTGTGCATTTTGTAATGCCTTTTTCCCATTGCCATGGTAACCATTAAAACTTAAGGTATATGTGACTGGAGAGCTGGCCCAGGCATTGGTTGCTGGTATACTGGAAGACAGTTCAAATGAAACTACAACTGGCAGTTTTTTATTTTAGGTGTGTCTTGCTGAGAGGTGAGATGTAAAATGCTTGATTAGGAAACTATTAGGCAATGGTTACTCATTTCAGAAAGAGTAAAGCAGTGGAATCTTTTTACGGAGAATATTCTTTGATTGGCCTCACACTGGATTCTTTCATAATTTGCAGGATTGTTTTTGGAAACTCAGTCCTGAGTTACTGGGACATAAAAAAGGATTACAAACTGACTTGCTACCTGGACCTTCCAATATTTTGATGTGTTTGCTTATGTTAAATAGAATGGCTGGCTACATCAAGATGGCATCGTAGGTGATTAACTGTTAACAAATTTAGTTGATGTTAAGCAAACCCAGTTGTATATATTGAGCAAAAATTAGACAAAGAAGCAAATAAGCCCAGCAGGAACAGCAGAAGAACAGGAGAACAGAAACCTCAGTTCTGCAAAGGCTGGTGACTGCTCATCAAAGCTTTACTCTAGTCTACCTCCATTTTCCCCATTCAGGGTAGCTCGTTTCTTTGAGCATCGCTATATTCCTGTAGGAGGAGTTTGTGTGCAGATTGTAGAAGTGTAAGTCCATGACTTGAAATTCAGATTTTAATAAGTGTCTATATGTCTAGAAAGAACATGTGAGAAAATTAAATAGAAATAAAATAGTTAGAAAACAATGAGCATTTTTTTTATGTTACAAAAGAGACTGGTGAGCTTGGTTCCCATGAGGTTCTGAGGGTACTGTGTGCATTCTCTTCTGCAAGTCCAGAAGAGACTCGGCTTCTTGCAATGACATAGCAGGAGCAAGATGTTTCTCAATATGCTACTTCTTTTGGTATGACGCATGGGAATAACTAATGTGATTATTCAGTGTGGGGCAGTGTGCATAGTTGATGGAGAAACCCTTAAACCCCAGCTGAAGATGATATTTTGTGGCAAACATTGAAATTCCTGAGAAGTATGCAAATCTTTCCATGTAGTTCATATGCAAGTGACAGCCACTCCCTTTCTAACGTGAAGATAACGGATTTGCATTGAGCTCCTGACAGGGTTTGATTCAATGAAATATTTAAAGCAGGGGGGCAGGGAGAGGCTCCAAACTACAGGGGGCTCATGAAAACTGGCGTGCATGGTAAGAAAAGCACACAAAGCACAGAATTGTGTAAGGAAGGATTTCAGACACAGCGTTCCTCCCCCTCCTGCCCTTTATGCCACAGTTGTTAAACTCAGAGTCCTGGCTCAAAGACAAAACAACAGAAACATTCCTTATTCCTCTAGGGACATCCTGTGTGGACGAGACACCGCTTCCACGGTTGCCTTTCCCTTCAATGGCTTCCCAGTGTGGTCAGTGGATTTCCATTCTCAGGTGTTTCCTTAATCAGAATTTGTACTCATGTGAGACACTGAAGACAGCATCGTGTGAAAACCTGCCTTGATTCAGAAACTGGCAGAGCTGTAGTTCTATCGGAACAAGAGTGATTTCAGCAGTGTCCAAGTTTCCCTAACTGACCGGGACACTTCTGCTTGGCCAATACCCAGAGCAGCAGAGCATTGAAGTCAGCCATAAAGCAGAAAATGTCTAACCAATGTGTAGTTAGTTAAGGGAGCGCTGATGACATAGATCTGGAAGAAGCAAAGCCAGTGTTGTAGAACTGAAAGGGCACGGAGCAGCTGAGCACAGGTGCAGTTCCGACATGCTTTCTTTAGTGAATGGACCTGTCAATCATCCTGACTCTGCTACAAACACCAGGAAAAAAGGATGTAGTCACATAGCAGACACTTAGACACATAGACTTGTGCACACACACCCCTACATACACACATACACACTCATACACTCATACACAGCATGCCCTAAGATACAGTAAGCATAAGCCACACATCTAGACACAACTACACATACAATTCTTGGCACATACTATACAAAAAACACACACCTCTATTACATATACACAGGATCCACTTAGATACTCCCCACAGAGCATGAGCCTATAAAATCAGATACAGCATACACATACACACACACTAAAAACACAGCAAACATCTAAACACACAGCATAAAAGTGGACATATATTAAACATATATCACACCTAGGCACACTCTATACACAGAGCACAAATGTAGACATATAGTGTGAGCACACAGTATGCAAGAAGTGACACACTACACACATACCACATACTTAGGTCCACACATAGTACACACAACACACGTAGAACACTCCTAGAGACACACATCATACAACTAAATATACACACTACATCACACGCACATAGACACATATATTACACTACACATACCACACATACTACACACAAAGAGCACATACTTAGATACTCACAGTACTACATACAATCACTACAGACCTAGAAATTCATAAGTACATTACAATACAGAGTAGATACATATATACACCTTATTATACCCACATATATACACAAACACACAACACACACCTAGATTCCCATATGGCATGCTATACACACAGGAAAACATATTCACTTGACAGACTTATATAACACACATAATCCACAATACAACATTGAGGTTACACATTTCAATACATACTCTACACAATACTATGTACAACACACAACCCAACAAACATATAGACATCACATATCCCCATACACACATTCACTCCATATACACCACATATACTATTTACCTAAATGAATAGGAAAACTCTCTCTCTCTCTCTCACACACACACACACACACACACACACACACACTATAATGACGTTCACATAATGCAAACCCTTCTTTCAACTTATGTATGTATGTATGTATATATGTATGTATGTATTTTTGCTCTCTGGAGCTTGGGGGTCCACTCATATCTCTTCGCAGTTCAGTGTTCATTTGCATGTTGCTGCCTCTGCTGTTGGAATGCTAAAACATAAGACTACAAGTTTCATCAGTGTCTAGTCTCAGTGGGAGAAGTCTATCATAAGTCAGATGCAGTCTGTGTCATTGGGTAAAAATGCACAAACATCTCACAATGTCTGGGAACACCTGTGACTGCTGGACTGAGAGAAACCCTTGTCCTTACTACAGGCTTTTCCCAGTAATCTGTCCTCCTTTTCAAATAGTTATTAACAGATATAAGAAAATAGGTAAGTTGTTATTCCCATCTCATACTCAAATTTGCTGTTGTCAGTAGCCAAATCAGAGGTTCAGTATTGCTATCATCTGCAAATGGTCCCCACATTCCTACCCCTAAGGTATACACATCACTTGCCCATTGGACAGGTAAAGAAATTTAGCATCTGTTATTTCTACTTTGTACTTCTCACATGTGGAGGAATGGAATGTATGTTTGTGTGTGTGTGTACTTGTGTGTGTGTGTGTGTGTAAGGGGGAATCTCATGCATGGTACATCGTGCATGTAGAGGACCATGTTACAGAATGCTGGGAGAAAGCTCAAGCACTTCTAATGAAGTGTCTACTGGGTCACACAGCACACTTTGTGGGTGACTAGAAGGAAATGGATGAGATCTCTGGGAAGTGGGCAGCTGAGATAACAGTGGGACCTTCAGTCTCAGTACTGCAATCCAGAGGAACCTGCTGGTAACCTGGGAGGTTTGAAATGCATTCACTACCTCAGAAAGAACTGTATCTTCATCTGACAACTGGACTAGACTCTAAGCAGGGACCTCAGTTAATCCATCCCAAGATGGTTGAAAAAATAATGCTGAGTGTGTGTTACTTTAGGCTCTTTCTTGTAATAGTGTGCATTACACAGTAAGAATAAACAATAATATCTGTCACTCATTTTAGAGTATTATGTTCACATAATCAAGTGTTACTATCTGGCAGAGGTAAAGATGATTCAGTCACAAATGACAGAAACAATTAAATCAAACGGAATCTGTGACCAAGCTCACTAGCTGAGAGTTATCTCCTATTGGTGTGTGTAGAACTCCTTTAAAAGCCAGATTCAGATCAAGGCTCTTCTCTTTGTATTCCAACATGCTGAGTGCACACTCCAGTCTGTCAATATAAGGCCATGTTGTATGCTGGTCATTATCTGGTAATGAGTTGAATCAGATGTTTTAGGGGAGGGTGTTAAATCTCTTATAACGGATATAACTGAGTAAGACTGTCAATGGGGACATTTCCTCCTGACCTCGGCTGGTGATCATACTTTGTCCTGAAACATAAGAACAGATAGGCCTTATAATTTTATCCAAATTACCAGAGCAGCAGCTGCTGTCCTTGAAGCTTGGTATCTGATTAAATCCCCAAATTAGACATCACATTGTGTAACCTAAATTCTGTCATGGTAGTAAAATCTGATAGTATAGGTTCCTCATTTTTCCTGCTGCTGTGATAGAGGTTTCTTCAGTAGCACACAGACCAACTCAGCACCCACAGGTTACTCTGGCACTATATTAGTATTTGGGACCTTGCAGGCTTCCTAATGTAAGGAAGAAAAGAGGGAGACCTATTCAGTTGCAACTGTACCTACCTCCTGGGACACATCATACAGATTGCCATGAAAATAAATCAGGGTTTACAATTTCATATTTTTGCTTACTCTGTACTGTTTCACAGACAAAAGCAGATTCCATCCACCCTATCACCACCAAAAACCCAAGAAAAGCTGCCAACACTTTTGCTCCTTCCTGGAGAAAAACACATTAACATCAGTACAGGCTACAGCCTTTCAGGGGGTCTGTTGGTATTCTGTTTTATGGAAAATGATTTACTATTTATTACTTTGTTTCTTCACGATTGTCTTCTTCATTTCGTCAGGGAAGGAGCTGTTTACCTCCAGTATCCAGAATAAAGGTTTTCAGCTGCAGCCTGCTGCAAATTCCACCCTAACAGTCAACTAGCAATTAGAACTGTTTGTTACAGTGACAGCCAGAGAAGCATTTCAAGCAACAAGGCAGAAGCCTGGGGAGCCAGAACAAGAGCTGGTTCATTTGAAGGGAACTATCGCCACACAGCAGCTAATCCTGGGATAGCAGGAAATTTGGGGCACATGGATGCCTGGAACTTTTGAGAAAGGCTTAATCTTGATTTTGCTGGAAAGAAAGAAAAAGAAAAGGAAACCTTATTAGAGGTGTTTAGAAAGAGAATATCCACAGCTCATTATGTGAATCTTCTAACCTGATACGACATACAAAGGAATAAATTGGGAACATTACTTGTTAATGTTGGATTTGAGACAGTGGTGCAGGAACCAGGAAACATCTCAGAATAGGAACCTTGTAATAGAGTCCTGTTTCCATATCGGGGGAGCATATTTAAGGTAATATCTCGGGTATCTTTGTCTGTAATGAAGCCTTTTGATGTTTGGCCAATTATATTTGAGTTTAGTTAATATCTTGAACAGAAATGCTGTGTTTGGTGTGACCATTTTCTCCCTGTTCTTTCTGCTTTTTTTCTTTCTATTCATCTAGTACACACTTTTCAAAATTATAATTGGATTCTGTTCTTGATTTCAGCAATTAAAAAGAAAAAAATTTGTCACTCCTGACTTGTAAGTTGTTCTTGGAGGCTATCTGTATTTTTTCAGATACAAGAATCCCACTCCTTTCCCAGGAAGACCACTGAAGGCTGTGAAATACTGCAGGGGTTTTGATGTTCTCAAAGAGAAATATTTTTCCTCCTTTTTTCCAGAGCCCTTATTAAGTTGAGATTCACCAAATAGTGAAGTAAAGATATGTCTTAGAGTTTGCATTGAATAAGTATTTTGCTAGTATTTTGGTCCCTATATTTGAATGTAGTATGATTTCTATTCTCAAATAAAAAGAGTCAGGTCACAATGCAGAACTGTGAATAAGCATTGCTCAGAGGGAGCTGACATAAGGCTGGGTGGTTTGCACAGGTTGTTAGGCATGTTTCTGTTAGCTTCCAGTGTACTCTCAGTAGTAGATATTTCAAATGCAAAAACAAAAACAAAAACAAAAACAAACAAACCAAAAAGACATTGGTATTTTTCCATTTTGTTTTGCTATAGATGCCCCTATTCCCATTTCTTTTGCAAGTATACAGCCTTTTGGTAGCAATTGTTTCTCATGTCAGAATGTCAGAGGGGAAGCCATGCTTGACTGGAGACATACAAGATCAATTTGTTGCATTATACTTAAGCATTAAACGCAGCTTAAAGTATAATTGTTGTTCTATGTACTCAGCTCTTAGGAAATATTCCCATATACAGAACTGAGAGCGTGAATATTGGTGATAAGCCAAGACATGTAACCTGAACCAAAGCTAACCAACATTTCCAGGCTGAGAACTATATATCCAAGGAAGAAAGATGAGGAGGAGGAATAACAAAAGTCAGAAAAAGAAAGCACAAGGACAGAGCTTTAACACTCTAAACACTGATCAAGTGTGGTAATTTACAAATAAAATGTTACATGTAATTTATTTTCTTTATTCTTATTGATATTTAAACCTTTCCACAACCCCTTTTTTTTCCAGACAGCTTCACAAACCCTGCTTTGCAAGAAAAGCATCCAGAGCAAGTGGCACCTGCTTTCTCTTTTGACAGATGCCGGGTTACCAGCAGACTATTCTGAGAGGAAGCCAGAGGAGAGTCTGCAGGGCAAGCAGAGTGACTAGGTCACTGTGATCAGAGTTACGAAGACTTTTCCCACTCCTTTAAAATCAAGCTTTCTAATCCTGCCTATCCTCTCCCATGAAAATCTACAAGGGATTATTTTAAACAAAACATAAACATACCATTTGCAGCTTCATAAACTAAGAGGAGTCCAGACATTATGAATCTGATCCTGTGGTAAGTCAATTCTGTGATAATGTACAGTCACAAGATGGAGAAGATACCTTTTTATTAAATATAGCAGTTTCCTGGTTATATGATCTTTGGGGATATGGTAAAATTACTGGATTTATGTTCTATCTGCCCCAAAGAAGAGTGACTATGACCTCCCATGAGAAAACACACATGGCAAAATGTCTTGATTTTTCTGGTTAATAGTAGTATTTCACAGCAGCCTGGAAGCAAAGAATCCTGGGAAAAACAAGATGTTAGGGCATATGAACTTGCTTTATCAATATATACATTGAGACTTCAGATTTTTGCATCTCCCATAAAACTGATTTGCAGTTAGGACAAGGGACACAGCTCTATTTATAGTTATGATTTGTAATATAATGTTATCAGTACCACAGATTGCTCTTTAAAATACCCAATTTGTAATAGCTCTACAGACAACATACAAATATCCTAAGTATTTCTCTACTCTTCTGGGTTACTCATCATGTACGTGGTTGTGACACATAGCCGTGGGGTATGGTATGACACATAGTATGGGATTTTGAGCACAAGAATCTTCTTATATCTCAAGCCTTTGGATCACTTCATATGCAGGAGTAAAGGGCTCTTCTATCACCCTTGGATCCTGTCCTGTGTACTTCCATCTGAGTCTTGCTAGCTTTCCATGAGAGAAATCAAATTGGCCTGGATCTCCAGTGTCCCAGTTCATAAATAAGCAACATAAAATTAAAAAAAAAAAAAAAAAAAAAAAAAAAAAACCTTAAGTGCTGTAGAACCATAGAGATTGAAGAAACCCTACAAGCCAAAACTGCATTGAGTACTCACCAGGTATATAATTCACACATGAAATCCAGGACTTTGGAATCCAAAGCTACACAGGAATTAGGGCTACACAAAAATAGCTAAGCTTCACAAAACAGAGTTGAGGAAAGAGCCCACAAAGTACTGACAAGGATGTCTGTAATCTATAAAGCCATAGTCTCATAAGAGTCTGTAATCCTATAACCAGAGTAAGCAAATAAATAAAACAAAACAAACAAACAAGCAAAATCACTGACTTGAAAGAGAAAACCTAAGACAAGACAGAAAAACCCCGTGAGTAAATAAAATAAAGTAAAATTTAAAAATTACACGAGGACATGATTGCTTCTAGGAATGATGGAGAAGAGAATGCTTGTTGTAAATATGAGGTAAAAAAAAAAAAAAAAAAAAAAAAAAAGCCCAGAGGCATCCATAAAGGTTCAGATTGAATTGTGCCATGAAGAAGAGCAGCAGAGAAAGAGAAGGAACCAAGAGGACATGAGTGAGCCAGGAGATCAAGAGACCCAAAGTTTTCAAAATGGCTAGGTTATATAGGCAAGAGAACTTGGTGGACAGGACCCAGGTCAGTCTCTAGGCTGGTGAGTTTAGTGTATTTGGTGTGGTGGGAGGTGCTGGGAGGATTTTCAGGTACTGAGGAATGCTGGGAGGAGTCAAATGTACTGAATGGTTCTGGGAGAGCTGGGAGGAGCCATGGGTGCTGAGGAATGCTAGGAGATCTGGGAAGAGCTATGGAAAGCTCGGAGAACTCTGCAGAGCCACAGTTACTGAGAAATACTATGGAAGCTGTCCAGCATCCTCTTTGGCATGTTAATATGCACCTCAAGCTTATTATTCCTGCATAGCTAGGTATTTGTGTGTCTTTTCAGATCTATGTTTTGAAGCAGGAAATATTGTTTCTCACTTGACGTACTTGACTAGGAATCTCACTTGTGAATCCAAATAATTTGTGTGGGAAATTGGCCCTGCACAGGGCATCCGGCCCTGAGTGTCAGAGCATGAGAGCTAGGGCCTATATCAGGTTCACACCACCTGTAACTATTGCTTCAAGGATTATCTGACACATTTGGCCCCCATATGCATCCACATGCACGTACACACACTGCATATGAGAGACCATGAGGTAGACAGACTCCCTGCTAACCTGAGAGGGGTCGTAGCTAAGTAATAAAGGATGTGGATTTCCAAGATGGCGGGCTTCTTCCTCACCTTTTCTACTCAAGACAAAAGACTGGGGTATATTACAAAGGGTTTGTGGGCTTTTGTTTGGCATCAGTCAGAACAACGCTCAAGAAGTATGAAGAGGAAATGTTCTGGACAATTCAACCATCCCGTCCTTATCCTGTCTAACTGATCAACCATAATTTAGGGATGGAAAAACTCTTCAGAGACTTTTAGAAATCTCCCGCCCTTGAATAGAGGCTGGATTTGGGGGCCTTTCTACAAGTGCTGGCTCTGTCTGCTGCTGTGTGGTACCTGCTGTGGATTGTGTTCTTCCTTTTCTAGTTCTCTAACTGGCAGCAGAATGAACCTAGTCAAGACCCCTGGCCTTTAATTATTATTATTCTCTTATTTATCACCACAGTTAACTATCATGGGATTCTTTGAGACCTAACAGAAAAGAAATAATTGTTTCTGACTCAAAGAAAGAATGACATGGATTGAGCCAGTTCTACATGGGCATACACAAAAACCAGACAAGGATAGCTTAATATAAGCATCTCTGCACTGCCCACTTGATTCTGTGAGTTTACAGGATGAAGGAGTCCTAGATGCTCCTATCAATTCTCAGCCTGTGATATTTCCCCCTGCTCTCCCTACTCTCTTCCCTAGCCTTTTCCCCCCTCCCATTGCCTCTTTTCTTCTTATTCTATTTATTTTTATTCTAGTAAGCAGAACATTCTCCCCTTCTTTGTTTCTTCAGAACCTCCATGAAAACAAGACTACAGAGTAAACTGATCTACATGGGGGTAGGAACACTGAGATTTCCCTAATCTCCCTGCCTGTAGGACACAACACCTGCAGATTTATTCTCAACAGCACTATCTACAATAATCTGCAGTTTCTGACTTTACACTTTTAGGACAAAGCTTACTACCCACAAAGAATGATGGCTGAGTTACACGGGCCATGAAAGAAAAGCCAAGGACAACTCATCTCCCCAGACGTGGTCAGTATAACTCATCTTCCTAGACATGGTCAGTACTATCAGGAAATACGAGGTGCAGTACATAGGGAGACTTCTTAGTGTAGAAGAGAACTAAATATTAAAAGGAAGAGAAAAAGCAGCCAGGGAGATGATATCAATTGTACCCTCAAATCACCCTTTTTTTCTGCAGGCATTTTGCCCATGGTGGACTGTACCTAATCAAATTCATCAGATAGATAAATTTTTTCAGAAATGTCCTTGCTGGCCATCGCTGTTCAACCCAGGGTAGTAAGCTTAATTGTCGTCATACAGTCTAAAATAATGTCGTACTTGTGGACTGTTCTTGTACTTAGAGTTCATGTCCACACATATGTGCTCATGCACATACACATGTATGCCTACATGCACATGACTGTGCTTCCAAAACACATTATTTATTTCGCCAGGTATCAATGACAAAGTTCAATAAAATATGAGTCAGTTGTTTTAGCAGATTGAATATTACTCCTCTCTAGATGAAAAAAAAATCTGTCATGGAAGACAGCTAAGCAGATCAATAATCACACAACTACTCGTAAGCGAAAGGGCTTGTCCTCAGTCTTTTGATCCTATATTCTATTTCTTCTAATACATCAGTCTGCCTTTGATATTATCTTACCTGATTATCAAGGATCTCGTTCAAATCTTTATTTCCTTATGATGTCTTTCTGAATACGTCGCTTTACACAATTCTCTTCTTTGAAGTATGTGATAATAGTAATGATAATTTTCACAAGATATATATTGAGAGTCTTTTTCAGTGTATAATGTGATGTATAATTAATTATAAAATTTTGTATTAAAATATTTATTACTAACCATGGAGCTGAATTTTTTTGTTCATTCAAATAATTATGTTTCTGAAATTGTGTTGTAAACTTTGGAGGGCATAAAATATCTTCCACATGCCCTCTTAGTCTCTGCAAATTCTAAGTGTTAGTTATCTACACTGAAGCTAGCCAGGTACATAGTACCTGATCAGTTTCATCAGCTCTGATTTAAATACAAGTCATTAGCTGTATCACTGCAGTCTGGTCTAGTTTTTGTGACTAAGAATTCTCAACTCAGAAATTCTTGTTTCTGAAATGCTTAGAAAATGCCAAAATTTTCAACTCCCAGATTTCTCAGTCTTTATTTATGCCAGCTTTTCTGGGAGGCCAAGGAAGCCTAATATGGAGACTAATTTTCAGAACCTATTTGTTCAGAGCTGCTATGTTGCATTTTGAGCCAACACATAAGCAACATTCCACCAGCCATACTGTAATAGATTATAAAGTTGAGAATTACATTAACAACAAAACCTAATAGGTGTTTCTGAGATAGGATGAATGTGCATGATCACATTCTAAAGCACATACTCGATATTCCAACCACATGGACAGAAATGGAAATGGGGATAAAGAGAGAAATTATCCACCTTAAAGGAGCATCTGGACTCCTTTTTTCCATTCCCCTCACCCTCTCACTATCCTGCATGTGTCTGGGCAGCACTGAAATCTGAAAATGTTCATTTCTGGTTATTATCTTCTAGCCTTTACAATAAAAACCAAGCTCCCACATCAACTGTGAGTACAAAAGTCCTTTTGGAATGGCTCTGATTCTGTTAAGGTAATGTCTTTGTCACTTTGTTATAATATATAGTATTTAAGGAACTTTCTTCATATTATATGAGAATTAAATGATAGAACCCATTTGTAATAATTTTATAAAAAAAAACACAAATGAACTACTTAGTCTACTTCACTTAAATCTATGGTTCTGTGAAATCCAGATTAGGAGTAACCCTCTAGAACCTTCTCTCACAACTGTATCCATATCTTCATAGGTATGGCAGAGTGGGTAAAGACTCAACATTGGCTCTGAATATTCATATTAAAATGTGATGGTGTGAAAAATAAAACAAAACAAAACAAAGAAGTGTGTTAGGTTGCTTCAAGAGCCAATACTTCATGAATGGGTCTCAGCACTGAAAATGTAGAGGTAGGTGGTCTTTGAACATTTGGATGTATAATAAGAAATATCAATTTTCATATTTATAGATCTCTGCCCTTCACTTTCCAATGTCTTTTTCTGGTCAATAGTAATAAATATAGTCTGAAAGGCAGTGAAGGGAGGTTATGGGGGAGGCTGTGTCCACACTTAAAAGACAATTTGACATGATATTCAAAATTAGAGTGGCATTTTAGTGCAAGGCTTATATGTGTCAATACAAAGGCACATAATCATGCCTTCTGAATCTAGAGTAGGAGTTTCTATCCTCCTTAGACAGGACTGTGCAATGGAAAAAAGCAATGGCTACATAATGAAAGTAGATATTTTTATGCAACCAATTGTTTAGTTCTTTTACATTTAGAAAACATAAAACAGGCTGAATATCTTTGCAACAGAAAGAAATTCTTGGCAAAGAGAGGGGACTACAAAAGTCACACTGAACACACAGAACTACACCCAAACTCTGGAAAGACCCAGTAGCTGTATATACTAATTTGTACTCTGATGCTAATATAAAACATGGACCAAAGCACATGATGGATGAAAGGATTTATTTGTCTCATAGTTTATAGAAAGGGAAGGCAGGTCAGGAACTCAAGGCAGAAACCTGGAAATAGGAACATAAGGTTAGACTATTAAGGAATTCTATTGCTTTGCTCGTTATCTTTATTATGTGACACCCAAGTCCATTTGCCTAAGGTTGTCACTCACCACAATGGACTATGTGCTTCAATAATCCATGAACAATATACTCCACAGTCATGCCTCCTGGATAATCTGATAGATGCAACTTCTCTGTAGTGGTTTCCTTCTCTCAAGTGTGTCACTGATAACTGAAGGTAACTGTAACACTGTCACAATTAGGATAGAAATGGCATAAAAGTAAGAAAACAATAGAAAAGTGAAACGAACAGAGCTTCTGTGAGGTATGTTCCCAGAAATTATCCATTGAGGTGAACACAACAAGCAGAGGAGTAGGTAGAGATGAGAAGAGAAGACCTCAAGTATTCCCGAGTGGAACTCAGAATTCTGAGCAGTGAAAGAAACCAATCGTACAGGGATCATCAATGGACATAATACCACAAATATTGACTGTTACATACTACAGAATCACTTTCCAGTGTCTCATTTACAATGGCCAGGACATAGAGGTAAAAATTATAGACTAATATAGACATTTCAGTTAATGACTTTGTACTCAGATCCCTTAAAATAATTTTGTAAGCCTTTGGTATTCACATGGACCAGGGTCAGAATAATGAAATTTTATATTACAGAAGAAGCGTTATTAGATTTATGTCCATGTAAGTATGATCTATGTATCCCAACTTAATTACCAGAGAGGGAAGAATAGTCAGAGCTACAGATGTCTTCTAAAGTTGACCAAACTGTAATTTAAAATAAATGTATTCAGCACAGGAGTGGAGAATTTATTTATGATGCATTTTCATCGGGAACAGAATTATAGTATTTAAAACTGTGGGTATCAAAACATCTCTAAGTGACTGAAAAGCACTAGTGTGGTAAAAATCTCTGAAGGTCAAGAACCTGGTACTACCTCACACATCTAGGACGCTAAACACATTAACAAAAGGCCCATAGCAGTCCTCACACTTAACGTTAATCAATGTTGCAAACCTCTTCCTTTTGTTCATATGAAGATAAGACACATGAGGGGTTACAGCATGCCAGTATTCAAAGTTACAAGGATCACTATTACAAATCAGTGTAGTGAGCCCTATCTTTTAATCACCGCACTTAGTAGGCTCAAGAATTGGTGATCACAGTGAATTTAAGACCAAGCTGGCATAAATATCAGGAATTGTTGTGTTCTTCGAAGTTTTTTTCATTTTTCTACAAACAAACAAACAAAAAAACCAAAAAAAAAACAAAAAACAAAACAAAACAAAAAAACAAAAAAAAAAAAAAAAAAAACTAAACCAAACCAAACCAAACCAAACAAAAATCCACAAGGAATCTGAAACTGAACCTGACAGCTCAATCTTTGGTAATTTATACATGGAAACATTTTTATCGCCTGTGTTAAGTTACTTCCCTTTTAATAATAATTATAGATTACATTTACAGATATATCTCTATTCTTATTTTTAAAAATGACAATATCTATAAAGTTAAGCTTAAAATTAATTTAAAATAACAACAAACAATATTTGTGATAGGTACTTATGCCCAAATCATGAATTCTCCCCTTTAGGGTTGCCTTCAGTAAATTATTTATAAAAAATATGTTTCAGACATTTTAAGTTCCATATTATTGAAATGGAAATTACCTAGAGAAACCAGAAAAAATATTTGTTTTTCTCATGTTAGACATATAATTCACCTATTATTATTTTGTGCACAGGAGGCAGGATAAAAGAACTTAATTTTAAGGAGTTGGTTTTCTATTCCCAGTGTAGATTACAGGACTTGAACTCAGATCACTAATTTGCTATTATGATGCATCTTAGCAACCCTACCTTAAAGTTAACTAAGCCTTTATTTCCAAAGAAATACTAAATACTGTAAGATAAACTATATCAATGGCTATCATAGAATTATATAGTCTTTACTCTTGGCTACTAACACATCTGTCAATCTAATGGTATGAGGTTGTCTTACATGGCTCTTGAGCTGTGCACACAATATGCTGCATACACTGTAGCTTGAAAACTGTTCTACTATCAGTTATGTGCTTAACATACTAGGCATTAATGCCACCGATGAGTATCAGGAGTAGACACATGTGAGTTAGAATGGATTCAGCACTTGAATATGTGGATATAGAGTTACTAAATTCAATAACAATTAGGATAGTCCATGTGAATTTCTCGGAAAGCTGTGTAGACTTAAAAAAAGTTATCAGGTTGAACATAGGTAAAGCTTGCAGATCATATCTAATTGTCTACTAAGTGTGAAAAGAGAATTCCAAGCCCCAGTGAATCTGAGTGTTACATGTTGGACTTCCTATCTCTCAAAATCCCATGAAACATGAATTGACTGTTGAATATTGAGTAAGCATCATATATGGTATAGCTTTATAAGAGTGGTGATAATACTAGCAGGGGATCATAGCTAGAGTTTCCATTGTGATGGTAAAACAATGGCCAAAAGAAACTTGGAAAGCAAATGACTTTCAGTTCCAGACTCTCAGAACACACAGCATGACTTAGGAACATCAGAGCAGGAATCTGGAATCAGAAACCTAAGAAGCCCATGAGAAATCCTACTTACTTACTTGCTCCTTGTGGCTTGCTCAGACTATTTTCTTACATTCTTAGGGTCACCATTTCAGAACTAGCAACATCCACAATGATTTGCAAACTCCAACATCAATCCCTAATCAAGAAAATGACAGAGAGACTAGTTTATAGGCCAAACTTACGGAGACATTTTCTCTATCGAAACTTCTTCCCAAATGACTCTATCTTGTATCAAGTTGAAAAAACAGTACCAACCAATATGCAGGCATTCTGTGTTAGTTCTGTTGCTGGCAAGGTAGGCTGTGTAAGGATGCTCTCCCAGTTAGCTTTAACTGTCCACTATATACAGCTTAAAGTCAAATGAGAGGTTGTTTTAATTTAAGGAATTATCAGATGAGATTGTTCTGTGAACACATTTTGGGGGTATTCTTTAGAGTATAACTTAGTTTAGGAACACTTAGGCCACTGGGAGTAAAGTCGTTCAGTGTGTAGTTGGCCATGGCTCTACAAGAAAGCTAGAGAAGCATGATTCTAAGAGCAAGGTAGCAATTAGAGTACCTGCATGGTTTGTGCTTCAGGTTTCTGCTCAAGTTATTGCTCCAACTTCCCTCTATGATGGCCTATATACTGTAAGAGGAAATAAACCCTTTCTTACCCTAAGTTGCTTTTGTCGGAGTTTTTATTACAGTTACAGAGATGTAACTAACATAAATGGGAATGGAGTGACCTTGGGGAAGATAGGCATGTGACCTTAAAGATCTTTAAAGGACATTCTGATAAATTCAGTGAGTTGGATGATAATGCCTTATTTTGAACACACACAGGAGTCAAAATGAATAGATTGAAAAGCAACGCTTCTCCCCCCAGCTGTGCAGGGATCAGCAAGACCATTATCAAGACACTTACTCTCTGTGAAATGGTTTTTGTTGAAATTATTTTTTTAAGGGCATCATTTCTCTTGGCAAAACTTCATTACTAATTTGCCAATTGAATATCCCATAAGATATTGAAAGGCGTTAGTGAATGCAGAGTGAGTATTTTGATTTAAATAACATGTGCATCCCCGTTGTTCAATAATAATAGGATGGATAACATCTACTTTAGATTTTCAAATGTAATTTATGGTGATAAGTCTGTTAGACAGCAGATGGATGAGATAATGGGTGAAGCACATACTGCTGGAACTCAGGTAATGATTGTGACATATTTTGCATAAGGTTATGATAATCTGAAAACAAAGTAATGCTTCCTTAAAAACAAACTGCCAAGGAGATGGATTAATGAAACCCTGATATCAGATGTGTTCTGAGACTTGTGCTGCAAGACTTGAGTCTAGTGTGGAAAGTTTCCTTCCAAGCAAGTGCAATGTGGCTTTGTACAGGAAAGGTGGGAGCTGAGGATTAACACTGAGCAATCATGAAAGATTGCACTGTCCAAAGAAGGCAAATAACTCCCGCTTTATTCATTGGATAATTTGTGCTACTACTTTAACAAAAATCAAGTCAGATATTCAGTCTCATGATGCACTAAGATTTTCTTTCTTCATGGGTTCTTCTATTCCTGGATATTTTGCATATTTACCTGATAGGCATATTTTTTCTGTGATTTTAGATTGCATCTTTTATTAGTCTGTGGGTACAAACATTAGCCAACTTACCCCATTATTTGAAATAGTCATAGACTAAGCCGTGGAAAACTTAACAAGACCTTATACACAATAGGTGCCATGAACATACAAAACAAGGAGTTGTCCACAAACTTGGGGCCTTCTGTGGTACCTGCCTGTTAGAAGAGGGTATTAAAAAGTGTTCCAGTTGATATCGAAGGAAGCCAATGGTTACAATAAGGTCAAAGGGAAAAGATATTATCCCAAGTAGCTGCTGTTGAAATAGTGTTAAAGATACTAGTAAGACCCTTTCTTATAAAATGAAACTGAACTAAACAAGAGAACAAAACTAGAAAGAAAACCATTGTGAATTTAAAGAAATCTCTTTGCTGCTTCACACGAATTTCATAGACCTCCACAGGCCCTTTCATCTTCTGAATAAGAATGAATGCATGGACATCTGCTCCCACCAGCATCCTTCCCAAGAGTTTCTCTTCTAGACAGTGAAAGCAGCTGTGCCTCCCTTGCTTCCCTCCCTTGTGCCCAAAACCCTCAGAGATTCTAGAGAATGAAAAAGTAAGACATCAAGGCTGAAGTCTTATTCAACTCTATGACGGTGATAACATAAAGAAATTCATTTTCTGTTAGTAAAACCTCATTTCCTGAAAGATAAGCCTCCTATATATTGAAATGTCCTTCAGCCCCCAGGTCACAAGAGCCAAAAACTTGCCAGTGATAGGCTCGCTCTCCTGAGTGGAGGCTCTTAGGAAAATCTGTGAATGTCTCCATGCTTGCCTTTGCCTTCTACAAATTAATCTTGTAATACCCATTTCAAAAAAGGGATAGGAAGCTTTTGACATGTGTAACAAGGACTTGGAGATCCTCAGATGAAAGGATTCTCACATGTTTGAAAGCATTATCCTTTCTGCATGTGTATTTTCTCCTATGGTCTAACTGAGGGGAGGGATTAAGGGGATTAATTGCGCATATGATCTGTCTAATCGGTTACAGAGAGCACAGAATGCTCATGACCTTCAAGAGCACCAAATAAAACAGCCTATGCCAAGTTTCCCTAGCTAAGTGAATTGTATCAGTGAAGGCTGAGCTGGGCAAGTGAAGGCTCAGCTGAATCCTGAGACATTAAACTAAGAAAGAACACGGAAAAGCATCAGCCACAGCAAACCACAGAGACAAAATGTGACAAAAGAAAATAGGTTTTAAATACTACATCTTCCAAGCTAGTGTGGTTTAAAGAGTGGATATGTATTTATATATTAGTTGTGAGTTTTTTGCATTCCCTTAACTGATTCAACCCCTGGAACATTTAGTTGTTCATCTGCTAACCTAGTCCGTTGAGGGGGATTTATACAATACCTACACAGAAGTTCTCTTATAGGAAAAGCCAGAATTATTATTGCAAAAGCCAGTAAAGCTAGGAATTGTTAATAGCAGATACTTCAAATGGCAGGAGGAGCCCTCACTTCAGCTCTGAGCTTTGCAGTGAAGTCCTTCAACCAATTTAAAGAAATGTATCGCGCTTTTGTCACTTAGTATATGTTGAAAGTGGCAGTGCTTTCTGCTTCTGTCTTTAGCAATAACTTCTTTGTTTCGCAACTTCCTTAAGGTATCCATTTATATATGTAATAAATTACTTATACAATGCCAATGTGGACCCAACATCAAGCAAAGTTGTAGTCAGAGTTAAGCCACCTGTGCTTGCCTTGTTTAGTATGTGGGTTGGCAGATATACACATTTTTGTTTACTTTTTAAAATGTGTGTCTGTGTGTGTGTGTGTGTGTGTGTGTGTGTGTGTGTGTGTGTGGTGTGTAAGAAAAATCAGTAAATCAATTCTCACCATCTCACCATTCCCCTTACTTTGAAGCAAGGCCTGATTGATCCTTGATATTACGTGATGAACTCCAGGATATGTAGCCCATGAACTTCCAGAAATTCTCTTGCCTCTAACTCCCCTCTTACACTAGGAGTGACTGGACTATAGATGGTTGCATAACATCTGGCTGTTACATAATTTCTAGACTGCAAATCAAAGCTCACCAGTATTTTGTGGAAAATACCTTAGCTTGACCATCTATCTACTTTGCCTTCTGTTTTTATGTGCTATGTAAATGCTTTGAGTCCCAAATATTGAAAGTATGTGATATATATTTCCCACAATTCTGTAGTTCTCTTATTATTTAACAGTAATTGAAATGACATGCCCCTTCACAATGCATCATTTTTAAAAATAATGTTTTATTAGACAAAAGAACCCTGAAAAGTTATGAATCTTGATGCATCATGCTTTGATATCTTTTAATAAGAAACAAGAAACCATGGAATACTGGGGCTATAGGTTGATAACAATAGAACCATTTTCTTTTCAGGACAAATGATGGTATTATTATTATTTGAGTATTCAAAATAGAGAGAGGTCTCCAATGTCTTTGGCAAACACTGTCTGTTCTTGATGCTTCTATCATACAATATATTATGGATTGTGCATACTTTCTTTAATAAATTTTTTTCAGTGAATGTTTTAAAATTGTATACAGTATGAGGTGTTGCTATTGAAAAGAAAACTACCAAATGAAGCATGATGGTCATGTATACTTGCATCCCAGATGATCCATTTAGTTCATGTAATTTGGCAGGAAAGAGAGATGAAACACTGCTGTGCTTTCAGATGGGAGTTGAATATGGAGTAAGACAAGCAAAGAAGCAGAGATATCTAGCTGGTGATCACATGATTGATCAATGCTGTGCAGTTCATACCTTCTGAAGGACCTCATTTAGTTCCTCTCCATAGTGTAACTAAACCAAAATACCCAAATCACACATTGTTGATATTGTCAAGCAAAATTTAATCTTTGAACACATGTATAAATAATGAACAAGGCACACATTGTCTATGACATGAAAAAATTCACCACACTATAAATACACAAAATGTACCACATTTTATATGGTACTTCTAAGATACAGGTATGCAGGAAACCTCATAAACTTCCACCTGGCTTCGCACCTACAAAACAACTACCACAAATGGAATTTTCTGGAGACAGGTAAACTGGATGGGGTAAATCATTTGGGTTTCTTGGAAAACTGTCTCTTTCTGTGTGAAGGAGTTAGCAGCTTAATTTTTCTGAAACTGAAAAGACAGGAACAAGATCATCCCTTTACAACTATCATGGCTTTCACAGACATATCCCATGAACATAGTAGAGATCTAACAAAGAATGAAAATGAAAGCCTGTTAATAAGAATTTATTTGTAAATAAAGATATGAAAGTTATTATGACTATGATTTAAATAGATTATTAAACAGATTAAACACAATGAAATACATCTAAGCTTGGCCAAAGCTCCACATTCTGACACCTATTTACCCTGCATGCACATTAACTGTCATCACCAGTAAGTTCCCCAGCACCATCATATACATGGCATGACTGTGCAGAAAGACCATCTCACATTCCATTGTCTTAAGACTCAGATATGAGGTATAAGTTGAAGACTTTGTCTATAATATCTGTCGATGCTTAGTTATAATAAAAATAATGGTGAGTTCATACTACGGACCAAGTTAAAAGATGAGAAAATAAAGCTTAAGATAGTAAAACAATAAATACAAATGTTTACATAGCCTTCTAGGAACTCAAAAAGATGTACTGGACCATGAATTCTAGCTTATCCATCCAGAGATCAGTCACTGAACGTGACCACATTTTCCAGCACAAAAGAAAGCTAATAGCTTTAGCAATCAGAAATGCTGAATGTTTACAGACTGGCCATCTCTACAATCTACATCTAAGTACATGTTTAGAGACAGTTTGGTAAGACGATGGCAGAATGTGCTATTTCTGGGTACCCACTTAGTATTGGCAGAGCAGCACACTACAGTTTGACTTCATTTGATTGTCTGCCTAGGCATTATAGTGCTTTCCTAATTAATATGAGCTCAGTGTTACTGTCTCAACCTCCAATCCCCAAAAGATGTTGTACTCTGTGCCTGCAACCCCACCATTAATGCTTTATTTATATGTGTTAAGTGCTGCCCTCTACCTAGTTTCTTCATTAGAATGCAAATTATACTGAAACAAATATCACATTAAATAAATATGAACATATTTACTGTGTTCTTTCTCTTTTATAAAAAAACACCATGTGAAAAAGGGATGACTGGGTGGCAAGAATGGGAGTAGACATTTATTTGGGGGTAAAAAGCTTACATGGAAGGTTAACATAACCTTGGTGGCAGAGCAAGTGAAATAAACAGAGACAGCAATGCCACCCTAAGCTACAATATCTGATATGGTTTTGTTGTTTACACCTCTGAGTACCATGGCCTTATTTCATTCCCTTCCGCTACAGATCCATTTCAAAGTCCAATGAATAAATATCACAGTCTTTGCTTTCCGCTTATGGTACTGACTCCAGTGTCCTCCAAAAATATAACAATCAGTTAGCACACAACATTTATAGGAGTGAAGTATGTGTTAATGAATATTAAATAATAAGATAAATTGGCAAGTACTGGGCCGTTTTGATTCATGCAAGCGATAAGGTTTAGATATATGCATATATATGTTTATATTTCAGGGTACATGAATCAGAATACATAAAAATGTTTGTAATTTATCTTGATTCCTAATATTTATTAATGTATGATACTAATAAATTTTAGTACACACACTTGTAAATTTTTAATATATATTTATACTGAGGGTTGAGTAAAGAGAGGAAATATTAAAAATAAAAAAAAAAAGCAGAGTGAAAATGCACTGTTTTACCCTGTTTAAAGTTTGTTTTCTGAATAAAACCACCTTGTGGTGTCAACATACGTTTTAATTTCTATCCTTCAGATATTCTTTCATCTTTATTTTTCTTCTTTTTCTCTTGTAAAGTCATTACAGATGTGCTGATATTTCAAGTGACAGGCAAACACTGAAGGGTGACTTAATCCAGACCTTGAAAGCCTGAGAGCTATTCCCTTACTTCTGCAACTGGTTCATGAGAAAAGGAACAGACGGCCAGTCTCGCAGGCAGTCAACCCATTATCCTTATCTGTATGTTTCCCACCTTGTACTAATTGTTCTTACTGATCCAAAGGCTTAATCTAAGTCGGAAAAAGTTATTTTCACTGTGGGGCATATGATAATGAGAAGGAGCAAAGGACATCTAAACTGTTTAGGGACAAAACTTAAGAGGAATCATATAGAATTATGTGAACTAGGTTATTGGCTTTGACTAGAGGAAGGATACTTCTTTTAATGGTCAGGAGTAGGGGGACCATGTAGACACTAAATGGTCTAGTTTTTGGAGGCTATTATAAGACACATAACTGGCATTTTCTACTCTTGCATCATAAACAAATTTATCTTATACTTTTGTCAGATATGATATAATTAGTCATTAGAGGGAGTGGGGTAAAAATCGGTTCATAAAATCTGACATGTTCTTGTAATATATGTGTAATACTTATGGACAGATAGGTGAATATATAGCAAAACTGGAATTACTTATTGGTAGGAAGTATAAGATAGATACTTAAAGGAGATGAACTTCCAATTTGGAAAATCATATTCTGTTATTAAAATTATAATGACAGGTTCTCAGTACATACAGGCGAGAGTTTGTGTCATTAACTACATTGAGACACTTTGATGTTTTTAATAATTCAATATTTATTTTGCACATACTGTGTCCATCTTATTTTTACTTAGGTGTAAGCCATAGGTCAGAGAAGACAGTTTCTACTCTTCTGTTATATCTAAGACCAGTATACCCCATTCTAGTGTTCAAAACACCATCATATACACTGCTTTCTTCTCTTTCAGAGTGGTTTAGGTAAGGAGAAGGTAACTTTATGCACAAGGACACTTCGGTATGAAGTAAAGACCTAAAATCTAGTAAGCTGGAGAATTCAGAAAAACCCAGAACTGTTCACTGCTTTCAACAGACCTCACCTTTCTCACAGAAATAGCTAAAGCCTTCTATGTTGATAAAGAGGAAGAGAAAGGAAAAAGAGTAAATTACATTTATTTGACCCATTTAGAACACATTGGCTAAATATCTTTTGATAGGGCTCTGTTTAAATATTTTTATATTTATGCATATATTTACTTATATAGAACAGATACCATATTTTATCCCTTACACGATAAAATATTCAATGACAGCAGAAAGGCTTTTGTTACCTATTCATAGTACTAAATCCAAACACATACTTGCAACTTAAGCTTTAATATCTTTGACATACAAGTGGAAGCAAATGATGACATCTTATAAACCATGCTTTCAGCTGCTAGTATCTTTTTAAATTCTAAAGTTGAGCTCTTGTTCTTATAGGTATTGTCCAGAATACCTATGAGTACACCCACACACTCACCAATAAAATTCAACTACATGTGTGTACACCAACTCAATGGAGCTCAGAAAGGACAGAGTGTACTGCAGAAACTCAAAAATGCTTGCTATACTTACATAACTTTGTTTTCTCTCATTACTGCTTAGAATCTCTTAAAGGACAACAGCACAGAATGTATGTAACTCTTCTCAATTTGAACATATGGCTTGGCATTGCTGAGAGTGACCTTGTGTTAGAATTTGCCTGCTGGCCAGCCATTCTTACGCCACTGCGGTCATCAGGACCTAATGCCTCCTTAACGACAACCTTGTCTCATTCCTGGCATGCTAATGACCCCACCTCAAGAGACAGCTTTCATATCTTAACTAGAACACAAACTCCCTTGGCTTCAAATATTAATCAGAAGCCTGTAGCTAATAATAGACTGTCCTTCTCTCTCCTGATTTTATTGCCTGATGATTGCAGCAGATTGGTAAGTGCTAAGAAATCATCAATTGGAATGATCCTTACCAGCACATTTAGCCACCCCTTCCAAAATTTACATATTGGCTTCCCATCAACTGGATATTCTCTTGTGGTAGCCTTTAAAGTGTCTGTGTTTCTGTTTTCCTTTGGAAAAGGAACAAAAAAAAAATGTGTACAACAAAGTCTTATACCACGAAGTATTTTCTTTCAGGCATTAAAGTCATGAAATGAGTATCTATTGGCCCTGACTCAGAAGTCATATAGATAAACAACAATACTTTGTTTCATATTATAAGCTATGATATTTCTAAGGAAAAGGCTATTCAAATCTCTTTATTTTTTTTTCACCCACTCATTTTCTCTCTCTCCCTCCTTCCATTGTTCAGTCTTTCCTCTCTCAATTTATTGATAAACAAATATGGTAGAAAAAGGACATGATCTCACACAAAAGGGCTTGTCATCTATCAATTGGAAATTTCATGGAAAAAAATCTCCATTTAAGAATGATATAAATGTTAAGGGTTTTGATAGATATTAAGAAACATATTAAAAGCTTCTTATGTTTTTAATAAGAGCAAAAATCAGCAAAGAGGTTGTCAAGTGTGATTATGTAAGAGTATGCAATCTGAGATGTTGCCAGATTTCTTTACACAGTATTTTGCTTATCTGTTTTAGAAATGGAAGTTGGCCAAGTAGTCTCGAATTCAATAGAGTGCTAACCTTCTATGATCAGTTGCATAAGTTTATTATATACAGATGTATAAAGGTATCCAAATAAAAAACTAAGAGTAGCCACATCAATGTAGGGTTCATCTTTCTCTTTTGTCTTTATTTAGGTAAGAATGTAATAAGGGTGACTTCTAGGTCTGCATTTATTTTCTGTATCTGTTATTGTTTGAACTGTTGTGCTGCACATTTATATTTAGATATTTTTATCACAGATCTAGTATGTGATTCTGTGCCAAAAGTCCATTAGAGATATAACAAGTAAAAAGAGAATTTTAGGAATTCCCAGTTTAATATGACTGTGGCCTTCATCAACAAGGAAAGTGCAGATAGTAGAAAGCAGCCAACAGAGATGGCTGAAATGGTACAAAGAGGAGGACAAAGGGGACTGGCTGGCAAAGATTGCTTAGATGTCTAGGGAGGAAAAAAATCTATAATATCTGGACTATTGTGTTGCTACTGAGAAAATAAATTTACTTTGGTTAAGCCACAAAATCTATAATATCTAGTTTAAAGACCCAGAAAACAATATTTTTTTTAACAATTGATAGACTGTTTCAGATTCATGTGATAGAATTCTTTCCTATGGTGTATGACAAAACTGCAAGAAATTGTGATTTATCTTACAAAATCCTTATAAAACAAGGAAAGAAAACATCCCTTATTGGGAAGTGGGGCTCATGGAGTTCAAAACTCATGGGTGTCACAAGAGTCCTTATATCCCTTAAAATATACAAATAAACAACCACTGTGCAAGAGATTTCTAGTGTACTTAACTGCTTTTCCATTCTTCATGTTCCTGTTAATAAGTCCTAATGTCTGTTTCTTGGATGAAATTTACAAGATGAAACAATGAAGCCTTTAATTTGGTTCTGAGTACCAGGATGCAGTCTATAGTTTGGGACCAGCATGACATCAAGACATGGGAAGGCAGGTGGTCACATGCACCTATGGCCCAGAGGAAGGTGAAAGTGGATACTGGATCTTCGATTGCTTTCTCCATTTTATGCACTACATAACCTTAACCCACAGAATAATTTCACTCACATTCAGAGTGGAAGTCTCTACCTCAATTATCTATATCCACATAATCTCAAACAGAAATTCTCAGAGGCTTATTAACATAATAACCCATATACACAGTATGTCTTGTGTTTCCCTATGGGAAACTAGATGCCTGTTGGGCCGACAATCAGTGAGAGCCATTATTCCAGATTACTCAGTTCACCAAGGTTGATTAGTATGGTGCAGTTTCTTCTTCCTGCCATTGTCTGTTTTGTCATGAATGAGTAAAAATAAACTTACTAAAACAGTCATAAACCAGGGGACTTTGGTGAGGGTTGATATGTCATTTAGAATGTTGTAAGATTTGTCCAGAAGTTTTACAAGTATTGAGTTACTTCACTGAAATTTCTGTTGGTGCTTTGAGTTTGTCTCCATCTGTCATGTGTGATGGGTGTGGAACAACCATGCACCCCTTAAACAACATGTGTGCATGAGTAATTTAGGATAATTTACAACAAGAGAGAAAAGATTAGTAGGCCATCAGATGCTGCCCCCACTGGTAAACTAAAACTCCTCCAGGTAATAACATGTTCAGATGTATAATTTTTTTATGCAGGACTTATTCATTATTTTATCTACCAAAAGAATATGTTATTTCACTTGAACTCATTTGGATGATGGTATCCATTACTATATCATGCATATCCTCCATGCTGCTTAGTTTTCATCAACTTGATTAAAAAACAAACAAACAAACAAACAAAACTAGTATCACTTGCAAAAGAGAACACAAGTGGGCAGTTACTTCTACCAGATTAGACTGTTTAGATGTTTTTGTTGTGGTGTTTTCTTTTGTTTGTTTATTTTTGTTTGGTTGTTTTGGTTAATTAGTGATGTGAAAGGGCCCATCTTACTGTGTGCAGTAATACAACGGAGCAGGTAATTCTGGTGCTATAGGAAGGCTGATCAAACCATGAGGACAAGCCTGTAAGTATCATTTTTTTCCATGACTGCTGCTTCAATTTCTGACTGTAGGTTATTGCCTTGAGCTCCTACCCTAAATTCCTTCAGCATTGGACTTTAGAGTGGAAATGTAACTTGAAGTGAAGCTTTTCCTCCACAAATCAGCTTTAGGTCAGTGTTCTACCACAGAAACAAGACACCATGCATGCCAGGTGGGCAGTGCATGATGAAGACATAATCTACCCAGCATCATCCAGCCTTTGCTGGAAGAATAAGCTTGAGATCATTTCTAGCTGGTCCCACAGGATCTGTAGAGGCAGAGTATGTTTGAGAAGAGCCCAGCCAGGTAAAATACAGCTCAGGAAGGGCATTATATTCCAGAGACAACCTGGAATATAATGAAATTGTATGGAACCCCAAGAGTCACTAAAATAAGGATATGGATGGCTGAGAGATGGAAGAAAAAAAGAAGCAGAAGGTGTATTGACAATGAAAAAAGACAAAACTGTTGATAGGGCGGTATTGTGAAAAGTTAGTGAGACCACCCAAAGACTTGATGATACAGTGCCACTAAGAGCCATGTCTGAGTCTCTCACCCTATATCAGTAGAGGTCTGGTACCACCAAAGGTCATGTGGATGTCTCTATTAAGGGCTGCTGTCTAGGGCCTTGCTGGATTCTGAGTGCTGTGGGGAGCAGGTCTCAAACCTTGTAAGTTTCAAGAGCCTGAGGTGCTGGTATTGTCCTTTGCTGGCTGAAACACTCAGGAGAGCCGGTCTTTTACCCCACCTAGACATCACAGTAGAGCAGGTCCTAGTGGCATGTTCTCTGGTAAGCCAGCTGTGAAGAGGTATACACGAGGAGGGGAGAACTGGCCCCATCAGTTTTCTGCCATACACTGGCATGGGTGAGGCAGAGATGGGACCCCACCATTATTTTCTCAACATCTGAAGAAGGTGGAAGAGCTAGAGAGCTGGCACTGGCCCTGGATAGATGTATCACTCAGCAGAGTAAAACTTGCACATTGCTTGAGCAACACACTGGAGGGGAAGGTGCAGGTGAGGTAGCCAAAACATGAGAGTAAGAATGGGCAGTGTATGTATTCCATGTATAGGACAGCATTGGGTAAGTTAGCTGAGGAAGTGCCGGAGAGCTTATCCATTGGTGTGGCTGTGTGAGAGAGGGAACTGGCATGCTCACCAAATCTGTTACAACCTAGGCCCAGATTCAGTGCTTAGAGTTGGCCCACCACAACATCTGTCCTTATATAAACTGCTGGAGTATGTGAAGGGGTGAGTCCTGTAGATTCAAAGCCATAGACTCTCCATGACAGAGGGCAACTGTAAGATATCCAAGAGGAGTTGCAAGGAATATCTAGTATTGGTGTTGTAGCAGAAGCCAGAGGCCTCAAACCAGATCACTAACTTACTGCAATGAAGGTTTGCAAGGAAAGCTAAAAATATGTGGATAAAAAGGTATACCGTGTGACAAACTGTAACACACTGCACCTTCCAAAACACATTATTTTGAGGGAGGTGGAGACAAAGGAAACATATTAAGAGATTGGTAGATGAGTGTGTTTGGAGTGCATGATGTGAAATTTACAAAGAATCAATAAGAGGTTAAATAAAAATGAAGAAACTCAAAATATCCTCCTTTTCAATGCTGTGATTTTAGATTTACTTTAGATGACAGACTTGACCCCTTCAATTCTAAAGTAGAGATGTGTATGAGTTAAATCTATCTTTTTGCAGCTCTCCAAAACATAGCCCATCTTTCTCCTGATGCACTTTGTGCCAGACAATAGCTAGCAAGTAGGTGAGTGTCTTGGATGCATCTATCACTTCAGATCCTAGCTCGCGGTTCATTAGGTCAGCTGCTGAAGGTATTCTAGTGGTTTAAAATCTGTGCTTTCTTGATATTGTGCATACATAGAACTTATTTTCACTCCTTATATGAAAAAAGATGTCTAAACTCATGCATCACTTTTGCTGGGCTGTTTTCTAAGCATTTCATGTTTGCATACATTTTTCACACATGTATGTAATTATACATGTAGACAGTTTAATGTCTTTCAAACTGTTTCTCCAAGTTAGAATCTCGTTTGTATCTCCTTTTATGGAGTTAATGCTGCTTTTAAATAAAAATTATTCCTACTAATGTATCCTTTTAAATGCTCCCTATTTGGGTAATTGTGGAAAGGATTTTTGCCCTTTGTGCTCACACAGACTCTACAACATGTGATAAAAGTATTACGATTTTGCTGTTCACATTTAGTTCCCCCATTCTCTCTGCATCTATGCTTTAATGATACATATTACTACAAGATGATGCTGACACAGAAGTTGACATGGACACTTCTTCCTTAATTCTTCCACCTATTCAGTGATTATCTCACACATTGACACCAGTGTTGGTGGTCATCTGATTAACAAGTATAAATGCTTTAATAAATGCTTTTCCATTGACCCTTGTAGCTCATTATGCCATGTAACCAAGCTTCAGGCTCATTCTTAGAAAACTTAGTTCCTCTAAAATTAAATACTTATTTTTTAAACTGAAAGAATACTTATACATATAACTGCATATGAGAAGAGTAATATAGGAATTCAGTTGTTAATTGAAAAAGATCTACCTGCTATAAATGTCACTGTCAACCAGGTTTTCCAAGACCACTGTTATATTACTTTTTATCAACAAAACATTTTTTAAAGTAATTTATGGTGAGTTGTGATAGTTTGGCATAGGAATTTTATATTATCTTTATAATAGATGTAAAATATTCCACTGAGTGATGGGAACGAGAAAAGCTTCACCCACACTCCCTGCATTTCTCTTTGTTTCTTTAAATTCCTGAGAATCCAAATGCTTATCATTATTATTATTACTTGTTTCATCTACTGTGTGCTTATCAAACTGCGCCTTTCTGTCACAGCTGGAGCAATCAAGACTTCTTTTGTTGCTTATCATAAATAAATACTCAATTGTAAGAATGTCCTCAGGGAAAGTTCATTAAAGAGAAACGAAACCGCTGGGAAATAAATGGTTATTGTGGCTGCACTCGTTTTCATATCATATGCAAAAATGTAATTTTATTCTGTAATGTTTGAAATGCAAAGAAAAATTTGAGATGGAGAAATGGGAAAGACGCTACATTTGTTATGTTAGTTCAATTATCATTTTAGTTCTCAGGGTGTGAGAATTTAGATTCAAAACATCATTTTGGAATAAAATGTGCATGTAGCAAACTGAGGGAGGAGTGAAATACATAACTAGGAATATTAACTGATAAATGGATAGAATTGGGCACACTGCTAGAATTTCCCAACAGATACTTTTTCTGACTTAATGGCTGTGCATTTGTATTTTTCTCTTTGTTTTGTTTAAAATCTCTATTGGCAGTATTATTCTGCAGCTTCCCAGGTTATTTTGCCTTCTCCTTGCTTTGGCTCAATGACAAGTAACAATTAACCAGTCAGAGAGCATTGTAATAAAGATGTGAATGGCTGGAGGTAAGTGCCTGATATCAGAACACAATTCTCTAGGTAAAGCAGTTTCTTTTGGGGATCCAAGATAGAAGAATGAAATTAGATCTGTTCCTCTCCACTTTAAATTCTCTTCACCTCTCCACATTTCTTAAGTCATTTTCTCTTTTATGTCTTCAATGTGGATTTACATAGTAGTTTTGTTTTTTTCAAACAACGAAAATGGTGAAAAAAGAAAGAAGTAAACAAAAAAAAAAAAAAAAAAAAAAAAAAAAAACACATAGGACAAATAGATGGTATGAGCCAAGGTGCAAGATTCTAACGGTAAGATATATAAGGCAGATGAAGGTGGATCCTTGAACTGAACTTGAAAAGCTACAGAGACCAGTGAATGTCAGCATGTCCAGAAGCCTTAAAGCTAACAGTGCTCTCACACTTACACACACACACACACACACACACACACACACACAGAGAGAGAGAGAGAGAGAGAGAGAGAGAGAGAGAGAGAGAGAGAGAGAGAAAGAGAGAAGGAGAGAGAAGGAGAGAGAGAGAGAGAGAGAGAGAGAGAGAGAGAGAGAGAGAGAGAGAGAGAACAGAAGGCTCAAATATCTTAGTTAAAAGATTTCTTTAATTATGTGACTATCCAGTAATTGTAGGACAACTTTTGTTAGCTACTGTCAATCATCTTTCCTTTAATTTCCTTTACACTGAGTCTTAGACATATGCCAAGAACAAGTCATGCTGGAGGAGTAGAGTAGACCACTGTGATAAAAAATAATTGGGACTGAAGACTAAAACTGAGATTAGAAATAGATGATTCAAATGTCTCTGAAATTAAATGGAATGCAAAACACCAGGCTTTAATTTGTGACAAAAAGAGAAATAAAAAAAAAAATACATTGTACATACATTCTTTGGTTCCCCTAACAAATTACAGTTAAAATAAGAGATATCTCATTACCCATGACTGAATCTAAAGCTTTTAGGTAGCAGAAGTACACAAAAGAAAACGAAGCAAAATTGTAGGGAAAGGAAATGGATGGTTCTTGATTGCGTAAAGAAGAAGAGAACACAGAGCAGCATAATGGCAAAGAGGGATGATGGAGAAATGGGTGAGACTATAGTACGCAACATTTTGAGAATAATGAAGGGGAGAGGCTTACCTTGCTAAAATCCTTTTAAACCTGTCCCTAAGCAACTACTTTAGAGCATATATTTGTAGAACGTTTGAAAATATTTGTTGTAGGTTAGTCATGATCATGTAAATACGCACGAAATGGCTCTAAGTTTATTGCCCTGTGAAAGGGAATCTATCAAGATCTGACATATGACTGATGCTTGAAACTGAGCTATCAGAATCAATCAATCCATAAAATGAAATAGTGAACACGTACAGCATATTAGGAGATTAGCTTGGCAACTGTAAGGAAATGGGGAAGTGGCAGGAGGTGAAGCAGCTCATAAAAAGCCACTGCAGGAAACCAGAGGACAGGGGAGAAAAAGTGTAACCAAAATGATGCCAAGAAGCAACATAAGGCACACCTGGTATTCCCTGAGAGTGTCAGGATATCTTTACTGTTTAGATGAAGAAATGTTGAAAAAGAATTATATAGCTTGAAATAAATTGTTGAAGTGTTTCTTGATGGTGAAAATGAAGAACTTTTGGTTTGGAACACAAGAGTGGAATTTGGTACCAACACTAACATAGCAATCTTATCTCATGGTATTAACAGAAGCAAATGGAGGTTAGAGTGAAAAACAAAACTCAAAGCTGGAGATTTGCTTTTGATTCATTCACTAGACACAGAAACAAAATGATAGAGACATTTATACCTCTTAAGAAACATACAGTTATCATCTGCTGTGTGCAAAGCTGTTGCGAAAAACTTTTTCTGCGGAAATACAACACTCTCACCTACTTACCTTATATAGGGAACCAATAAATGACCAAATTACCACTAAAAAACAACTTGATGAAACAATTACTTATAGGAATACGGATGAAGGGTTACAGAGACATTAATGACTCAAAACAAGTTTGTACCATGAAAGCCCTCCTAGCATGAATGACAGCTTACAAAAGTTGGGTAACTGAAACAAAATTCGCAGTCTTCATTCAACACAACATTTTGGAGAGTACCTTTTACAAGCAACTCAAGTTGGTCTAAATCTCCTCAGTCAAGTCTGCTAGTTTCTGCTTTTCCCAAATAGACAGCATAGCCCCAGAGACTTCTTTGCAGTTTGACTTGCCTGAAAGGTCTCAGAAATCATATATATTCTGCTTATAGAAATAGAATAAACTGAAGAGGAAATATGGGGCTCACTGTATATGGCCAGTTTCAGGGACTTCCTGAAACCTTTGTGAGTTGTTTACCTTCTTTGTTATGGTGCTTCCTGGCAAGTCTGATTGTTTCAGGCTCAGAGGAATCTACTGCCCACAAGACTTGTTCAGGGAATGCTGCTTCTAGTTGATAGTGTAGAAGACTAATTGTGCTTAGCATATGAACCATGTCACCATCCAGTTTCTAAGCCAATCAATCATTTATAATACCAATGATCTTGCTTATTAAACCTCTGGATTTCTCCCATGGGAAGAGTTGTGGAGGTTCAGTTGTCTTCAATTTTTTTGGGGGGGGGTATTGTATTTCTTGCCTTTCATTTTAAGTGAATCATTGCTCCCTTCATAGAGAAGCAAACAGCATGAAAGAGTACATTTCATTTTGGAGGGGAGAAGTGTTGTTTTGAATACCAAAGTAGTTAGATTTGGCTATTTACATGGTACAGGATTTGCCATAGAAATGCTTTGAACATAAATCTCCATTGACCCAAAATCTGTAGGCAATGGGACTTTAGTGTTAATCATCTATCTTCCAGGAAACTTTGAAAGAATCAACTTGAATAGCTTCACCCACTGAAGACAGCCAACTTACATACACTGTGCTTTCCCCACATATGGTTCTAGGGAGAAAGATAGATTTATTTGAGGCCCAGCAAGATCAAAACAAAAACAACTGATTATAAAATTGAAGAAATAAAAAAAATGCTACAATAAAAATCTCTCTTGAAGAAGTCAAGAAACTACTAATAGTTTTGGATCATATTTTCTTTAAAGAAAAAAAAATTTGGAAACAGGAACTACATGGCCAAATAGATTGGAACTGTGTTTGAAAAAAGAGTCTTGACTATATTGTTTCTTGGAAAGCTGAGTGCTGGATGGTACAGAATGGAAACAGCAGTGGCAACAGAGAAACATCTCTGTTGTTATACTACATGTGGTTTTCTTGGTAAATCTAAATCTGGGTGTATTACTGTCAGTTAAACATAACTACTGACTAAGTATCTTCAGTTCCCTTGCATAATGAAGATGAACACATGGAAAATGTGAACTTATCTTTATTGGTTCCAGTTAGCTAAATTAAAAAAAAGATTACATTGTGACCAAATCAAGAAAGTAGTTTTAGTTGTACATGGTAACTACCAAGTCCTCCACCTCATCCTTTCACTTAACTCACAGTGAATGCAGATATATAAAGGGCACACTGACAACAAATGTCTGCATCAGTTGGTTCCATTCTTTAAAACCTGACAATACATAGCAATATTGCTTTGTTGTCCCAGGGTCCAGGAAGATGCCTTGGCTCATCTACATCTCATAGAGCCACTGAATGCTCTCTTATTGCATGACTTGCATGAATGAGATCTTTAGGCTTTTTTCTCTTTATTATCTGCTTAATGGTTTTTGGGACTTTGAAAGGCCATGGTAGCAAGTTACTCCTCCATGCAAGGGTTGGTGTATCCTCCAGATTTCTGGTAGCTCAGCCTTAATTAGCAGCACAAACAGGTGTACTCGGGGCCAAAGGTTGGGTTAACATGGATTCCTCTCTTCCTGAGTCACAATGTCATCAGCAGCATTTGTAACTAACAGGGTAAAGCAGCAGGCGGGACAAGGTTTCTTGCTTCACTATCCATTCTTCTTCAGTGGGTAAAGTGATATAATGGAGAGCACAGTTTAGATTTGATTTCTGTCTCTACTTCAGATGCTTGGAAATGCCTGGGACTACCGTTCTTTTTAACTTTCTGGTTTCCTAGAAGATACATGGCCATTGCTTGGACTCTGTGACAATATCGTATTTGTACTCATTTCTACAAGAATATATTTCTTTGTGTGATAAACAGAAGCAAAAACAATCCTACTTGTCACATGGATCTGAAGATTGTAGAGGAACTGGGTGCTATGTGACATGTTAATTGTGTTCAAGTGAGAATAGTGACAGTTGTATCGATTGATAAATATATGTTAACACTTGCTGATTGTACTCTTGAACAGAGTAGGTTTTATGTTTCACAAATAGACAATTAAATTTATTCAAGAGTGTTACCAAAAGTCAAAGCTATCCAACCTTTCCCTAAGGTAAGAAAAAGACTCAGACCACGTCAAAGAGATAGTTTCTCAAAGAGTGATCAGTAAACAATCTTGAATTGAGTTCAATGGAGTAAAGAATAACACTGTAGAGGAATGATGAAGAAAGCATTAATCTCTCCTCAAGCAAAATTATACATTTAAATGTTTTTTTCTATTTTCTTCCAATACATACTATTTCCATCATTTTTAAATAAGGGTTAATTTAAGTGGATTCAGTGTGCTTCTCAAATATCCATTTAGAATGATACCCATTTCCTATACATGAAACAAGTGGTTCAGTAAACCAAGTGTTTAAGGCATCAGAGCTAGGGGAGTATAAAACATCTGAGCCTTGGTGAAGCAGAAGACCAAGTGGAACCCCCTCTGAAAGGTCAGCTATTTGCAATTTAAAATGAACCTCTCAGATATAAGAGTGTATGTGGTAAATCTCTGAAGTTTGGGCCACAGTCCAACAATCGGAGAATCTTATAGATCTTAACATCTTATTCATACTCTGCAAATTTCTCAAGGGTGAATCACAACTAGATTAGTACTTGTTCTATCCTCTGTGATATATGATAAGTGTGTGAGATACAGGGATGGAGCAGCAATCAAAGTGTAGGCTACACAAGAGTAAGGACTGGAGTTCAGATTCAGAGATCCAAATGCCATGTGGTTGTGAAGTCTTGCTTGTCATTCTAGCCAGAAAGAGAAGGGTATATGGATCAAGACTGTGATTATGACTAGGAAAACACACCAGGTCTGGATTTGAATAAGATTATCCAGCTTAATGACACCTGCTTTAATAAGTAAGGAGGAAGGCTGATCTAACCTTAATTTCTGATAACAGCAAAGGGCATATATGTGTACACAACATTCACACTTACCCTTTGAGGCAAGCATGTATATATAAACACATGAAAATGAACAAAGATATATGTAAAATATGTCTACTATCTATGTAAATACAGCAGCATCAGAATCTTCATTATTTCTCCTGTGAGTCTTAACTCTAATTCATTCCTAAAGTCACTATTGTCCTACAAGTTCAATGTATAGGATTATAGAGATAGTACTAGGACAAATAAAAAGCTATATGAATTTTTTGTAAACATGAACTGTTCAAAAGATAGACTGTCAAAGATCAATCATATCAGGCAAGAATCATTCCTGAATCCACAGTTGCTACCTCAGTAACTTTCCATTCACCTAACTCAGAATTCCTAGGAGAGGTAACCTAACTAATGATGTTCTCTTGACAAGTAGAGTGGGTTGGAAAATTCAAGGCTACCAACTAATTTAAATTTGATTTTAATAATGAAAAATAATTTACCTTTTCTAGTATTATCATTATATTTGTATGATAAAAACTAGTATCCTTGATAAGAAATTCATTATTTTATGATCACTCTGTAGTAGAACCCTTCTTTATGTTTGTAGGCTGCTAGAAAATAAGTCAATATAAAATATTTTTAAACTTTTCATTTAATTATTTTTGAGAGATGTCCTGGAATTTGCTATGTATACTATACTGTTTTCAACTCACAGAGTTGCCTGCCTCTGCCTGCCAGTTGCTAGAATTAAAGTGGTACACTACCACCCCTGGCAATACATAAAACTCTGGTGATGTTACCATGTGCTTGGGAGTAACTGTTTTTAAGAAAGAAATTTTATTGTGTTAATTTCATAGTAACATGATGGTCTGAATGTATAAGGTAGCACATGTGATCTCCAATCAGGAATAAGAAGATGAAGGCAGGTTGATTGACTTGAGGAACATTAAGACAATGGTAAGATAAAAACTCTCTGAACAGTTTTCCAATGGTGAACTGAACTCCTACAGCTTGAAATTCTCACTTCTTCAGCTATGGTTTTCCCTGGTCTTCTGTTCTCAAACTTAAGAATCTCCTGTCATCTAAAGTTTTACTCAACAATACATGGCAGTAATGTTTCTTTATTTTGTGCCTACCCAGATGGTGGCCTGAGTGAAATGCTTTCCAGTAAACAGCCATTGTCATTTCTAAAACCCATTTATACATTTATTGCCAATGACCTGACTACATATAGTTGCTCTATGGGTCCTATCATTTGTTATTCTAAGATTACAAAGCAGAAGCTGAGACACACTTATAGGCCACTTGTGTCCATAATTATTCAATCCAATACTTTCTTTAATAAATAGCCATTTTAATTCTCCACACTCTGCTGTCTCTGTGACTTAAAATACCCTTAGCTGAAAATCTTAGAATATTTTATAATCTGTTGCCTTGGGTGTGATATTACCTACTATGTATCTTCAGATTCTTAATGCTATAGAAATATAGAAGAAAGCAACAATCAAAGAGAGTAATTTGGATAAAGGACCATTATCTTTTTCATTCGAATATAAACAACTTTGCTTCAAGTTTAGTATCTGTTATATTGAGTAATCAAAATCTATATTGTTTCAAGATTCAACTAATGGGGCAGAAGTTACCCAGTCTCCAAAGAGTTCAGAGAGAATTCTAATACATCTCCTGGAGACAGAAAAATAATAGATCACAGAGAAGTAATTTTTGTTCTTTCTTTATTGTGGTGTCAAAAGTCACTTTACATATTGTTGGAAAAGGAGCTTCAAAAAAATCCCCCTAGCTGTGATTAATATTTGAAACCAGATTTCATCAGAAAAAAAACTGTTTTTATATATGATATTAGAAGACTTTCACATTTATCTTCCATGGAATATATTGTGTCTTCTTTTCTCAAAGCCTCTTTACCACACATGTGACTTATGTTGAAAAGTTGGTCTCATTTTTAGCAAAAAAAAGTTCTTTCTCCAATTTTTAATTAAATTATATAATCCACCATAACTAAAGAGAATGTTATAATATAAGTAACTATGAGAGGTTAAAAAACACTTTTAGTGTGGCTCTGTAGGGGTGTTTTATCCAATGCCATTTTGATTTTAATGGGAAATAAAAATGAATTCATAGTGATCAGTACTTAGAATTGAGAAATTAGCTAACATTTAAAAGCAAGATACATATCATGTGAGAAATAACCTAGTTTACTGTAAAACAAAATGTCTGTCTTGTTGAATTGAACTCTCTGAGTAGATATCTCGGGAGCCCTTTGATTGTCAGAGATGAGGCACATAAACATTCATTAATATAACACTATAAAAACATTTTTCCCTTTCCAAAACATTGCAGTATCTTTAGAAAAATACTTTTCATATCAGAGCGATAAATCCTAATGTTTGAAACGATTAAAGGCAGAAGAAAGACAATAGTTTGTAAATGTTATCAATATATGGGGGATGAAGGGGAGGTGGTAAAGGAACTCCACAAGGTATGTACAATATTTTTATTGTCTTCACGATAAAGAAAGGAGATCAGCAGTGGTTTTCATTCACCTTTTATGATCTTCTTTCAGTGTTCTGGTATGAAATTAACATAGACTTATTATTGCTCTATGCCTTTAAAAGCGAACAAATATAACCAATGTTCATGACTTAAAGTACCAGATGAACATCTCCAATCACTTGTGATAAGGAGCTTCACCAGAATACAACAAATTGAGGCTGGGTTATTTATAATATGACTAGGAGACAGAATATTCTGATTCAGTACAATGTGCAGTGTCTCCCTTTCATGATTCCACAGTAAGTCACATGTAAAGGAGGTGAATCTTCAGGATTAGATTTTGCAAGAATAAGAGACTCACTAAAAGTAAGTCAATGTCAGTCAAACCCATGAGTTGGATTCAAGACTGTGGTTTTAACATGAATCCTCTTACATCCTATGCTTCCAGGCATAGCCATTGTACAGATGGTAGAGATTATTAGTGCAGAATTCTGATAAAAGCAGGGGAGTTTCCATCAAGCAGGTACAGAACACCCCATACTCTCTATACTTCTGTTATAAACAAGGCAATCCAGAAATCACAGTAAGAAGTGTGGTGGCTGGTGTATTCTCATGTGTGCAGTGCAGGGAAATGTAATTAGAAGGAAATAGAGTTACAACAGTGCATTGTGTAGCAGGATACTCACAGAAACCCTTGCCAAGAAGAAGCAACGTAAATAAAGACATTTGGAAGGTTTGGAGCAAGTGGTAGGTATAATGATGAAAGAACGTATGGAGAGACAGGCAGTTGATTTAGATGGCCCAGAGGAGAGGGAGACATGGGATATAACAAATAGCAGAAGCTTGAATGCATCTAGGGGCACATGGACTGTACCTGTCCTGCAGAATTATAAAGAAATTGTACTTGTTTTCTGAGTGACAGGAGGTGTGGTAGCAACTTACTAGGCAGAGAATGAAAACATCTTACTTTGTCCTAATGTTACTACCATGCATTATGATATAAAAACAAAATAATCATAAACAAAGACTATGCAGGGTCTTTACATTGGAGGCAAGACAGTTAGTTAAGAAAGCACTCCGAAAACAGGAAGGAGATAAAGAGATCAGCAGGAAGTACATTTTAAACTATCCTATGTAGGAAAAAAATCAACATACATAACTGACCAGGATTTTAACCATATACTTCTAAGGAAGTTGTTGCTGTGAATAGAGGAAGATTATTGGCAAATCGAGTAGAATGGACAAAAAAGATTTCCTCCTGTTAAATTTAAGTTGTGCACCAAAACTCAGGTAGAGCTATGAGAAAATGCAGATTGGATTTGAAAGAAAGGGTTGTTTTGGAAGCAAAATCTACTCAGTACACAAGGTTGAATGGCATCCCTTCTTCACACTGATCCTTTTATTAGTTATAATACAATATCAGTTAGAAAACAGTCTAATGAAAAATTGTTTAATTCATTATTGAATGGGAAAGTCCGTTATTTCCACAATTTATCTATACTTATACAAAGAGTAGAAGCTTGTTATAGGTTGGCTTCAGCATGTTCTTTAACACAGATATGTAGTCATTGCCGTTCAAGCCACAGAAAATGGGGTAAGCATCTTGAATTTGAGTGTTTTACTTCCAGAGTCATTTAATAATAAATTTTTATAACTTTAAGCTATATGATATAAGGTATTATGCATTGTGCCTACAGAAAATTAAAAATTAGGTGCCTAGAAATAATATGTAGTTTAAAAAAGTGAACAAACCCCGGTATTTAAGGGGGTGTGGGGGTGAAATTAAGCCTTTCATCCCTAAGAAGCAGATACAGATTAATCACAAATCTGAGGACTGAAGATAAGACAGGTATTACCCTGTTTCACAAACAAGAAAATCTGGACAAATCTTCTAAAGAGAAATTGTAGTAAAAGCAAAATCAAACTCAGGGTTTGAATCTGATGAGGGGTGTTTTTCAATGACCATAGAGGAAGGGAGCCAGGTGCACAATGCAAAGTAACAGGAGGCCATCTGTTCCCTGCTCTGGATGACTTAAATAGACAAAGCTTGACAGATCATTTCTGCCAACAGAGAACTCTCTGCAGTCCTCTGCAAGAACAACAAAGTCTCTCAACCACTGAATCTTCTTTTGAGCACATAGTTAATTTTTGATATATATTTTATTGAATAACCAATCATTGTTTCTTCTGGTGAAGATGCTATCTTCAAATCTCTGCATTTTTTAGTTGTGAGGAGTCTTCTGTGTAGGCTAGGGGTCTCTTGGATTTTTTCTGTCAAGTTTCGTATGTCTGTTGTCATGCTTGTTCAACTCATGTTTGGGAAGTCATGATCAGACGTTATGAGGACTGCTTCTAGGGGATACAACATCAGAACAAACTCCCTGATCCTCTGGCTCTTACAATATTTCTGGCTCTTACCCTCCTTCTTAAAATTCACGCTTTCTCTCTCTCTCTCTCTCTCTCTCTCTCTCTCTCTCTCTCTCTCTCTCTCTCTCTCTCTTTCTCTCTCTCTCTCTCTCTCTCTCTCTCTCTCTCTCTCTCTCTCTCTCTCTCTCTCTCTCACACACACACACACGTAACATTACTCTGACTGAGAAGGTTGCATTAAGCAATATATATGATAATGATTATATATTATTATATGATTATATAATAATAAAAAATGGCATTGAATTTAAAAGAGCAAGGGGAGTATATGGAAAACATTGGAGAAAGGAAAGAGAAGGGAAAAATTTTGTAATTATAATATAAAAAGAAAAGAAAGAATTAAAATTAAAAATTAAATATAATACTTAAAGGATGTCACTCATCACTATAAAGACAACTATTATAACAATCATTTTATTTTGTGTATGGGTCTTCATGTGTTTCTGAGAGTCTGTGAATAGGTGTCCCTGTATCTATTTGAGTTCATGAATATGGATGTAAGAAGAGGGCATTAGTTTTAATAAACTCAGATTTTCAGAGTGGTTTAAACCACCAAAGTTTAGAGAGACATGCCAACTCCAGTTCTAAGGATGGAGAAGCAAGTATTTTCCCTCTTGTCCTTATGATAGTCAATGTTGATTGCAGATTCCTTGTGGTTTATTATCACCATGGAAACAATATTCTTGACATTTCTGTTAGGGGACATTCATACTGAAAACTCACACAAATCCTTTCTTACTTAATATTGTCAGGTTTGATTGCAACACAGAACAAGGGATTTTTCCACTGGTAAAGCAGGACATCGTACCACTCACATGGGACAAAACCTTAACTCAGGCAAATCAACTGTCTATACCTGTCTGCAGGGTTATCATAACATACAGAGTTGAGAAAAAGGTCTTGAAAACTTTTTTTGTGAGGTTGTATATTATAGGAGAGGTTCCTGCATTATTAGCTCCCCCCTCCATTATTGCACAAAAGGCAAAAACACAATTGTTGAAAGACAGTAGAGAAAAGGAGGTTTAGGTGGGAAGATCTTGATGTCCTCGTAGGCTATTGGTAATAAAGTAAGGCAGAATGCCAGAGGGACATTTTTATCCAAAGTTCCGAGATTTTGTAAAAGGCTTTAGTGGTTTGGTCAAATTGACTTTAGGATATTTTCAATTTGTGAAAATACAAAACCTTCCTTTTTTAAAATAAAACCCCCTTTTTAGAATAATGGAGTCTCGCACACTCAAATATAGAAATGGGTTAGTAACATGGAAGTATATCCTATAGATAAATGGAATTATGTCAGAGATTGCTGACAAGCTAAAATTACTTTGCAGTCTTTGGGCTATTGGTTTATGCAATTTCCCTTTTATTTTCAGCAAAGTTCACATTCTAAATTGTAAAAGCTTAATTGTAAATAATTTCTTTTAATGCTGGATATTGTTGGTCACAATGCTTCTAATGGAAAGTATTTTTATCTTGCTTTTATATATCTCTGTATTTTTATTTATTTACTACATTTTGTCCTTCTAATAAATTAAGTTTGAGATACCTATTGTAAGCATTAGTCAGATATAGAGATATTCATTTAATTTATAGTGTTAGATGTACTGTGTTTTGATACCAACCTCTCCTAATTTATTATATTTTCTCCAAGAATTTATCATGTTTCTCCTCACCTCATCCTTTTCTTTTCTCCTTCTCTTTGTTTCTGCTTTCCATTGTGGTTACGTTTTTTTGTATCTTGACTGTTTCCTTTTTAAGTTAACTCAATAGTGATACATAATTTTACATTCCACTCCCTTGTTTTAAAGTGGTATATCTAAATATTTGGGATTTATACTTAACTAAGTGCTACATCTAATTTCATCTTGCCAAAAATAAGGGACATTGAATTCTTGTGCCCCTAAAGCATTCTGGACAACCCTGTCACTGTCCATCTTTCTTACTAGAAATGTTAGTGCTAACTAGGAGTCCTTTACTCTTTACAGATCTACTGGGATGGTTCTCAGTAGATTTTGTATTTTCTGTACCTGAAACTAAATGGAGCTATCTTTGGTTTCACATACTGGATGTTTCAAGTACTAGGGTTATACCTTGTTATCCCCAGCATTTACCACTCTTACGCTGATGCCACAGACCCTGAGTCTCCTCCAGCTTCGTCAAGGAGTTCCTTACACATGCTTCACACAGCCCTTACCTCCACCATAGTTGTGCTTTTAGCAACACATTGACTTAGCTCTTCACATTATCTCTGAACTGCATAGTTTCAAAGTTTCTAGCACACTTGTATGATTGACGTAACACCTGTGACGAAGAAACACAAACAGAACAGCATTAACCACAACAACCTGATACTAGTTTAAAAGGTGGCAGAAACTTGAATTATCAAAAAAAATCATTACATGAGGAATTCACATATGAAGAAGATTTTTGTTCTTATAGCTAAATGTAACATCTTTAGTGCTTATGACAGTTTTGTTCTTGCTTATCTGTTAATGGGTATCATGTTGTAAGTAAAAAAAAACAAAAAAAACAAAACAGCAACAACAACAGACATATGGAGGAGACATGTTAAGTGATATAAGTCAGACTGAGAAAAATATCATATTTCATATGCAGAAGTAGATCCCACATTTCTTCATGTATACATGGAAACACTATCATCTTAAACTAAGCCTCTTGCCTCTTGCATGTTTGTGACTTTTAAAAATACTTGGACGTATCAAGGAAATATACAGTATATTTTTATCTGAATTATTTCAAGAGGATAATGTTTTTATGTGTACATTGATCTCCTGAGATCTCTCAGACACTGAACCACAAACTAGGCAGCATCAACTAGCAGATGGATATGAGGCCCCGACACATAAACAGCAGAAGACCACATTGTCTGGCTCACTCAGAGAAGGAGCACCAAATCCTTGAGAGACTTGAGGCTGCAGGTCTGGATGAGGGGTAGAGACATCCTCATGCAAACAGGGGAGAAGGAATGGGATGAGGAACTGTTGGAGGCCAGACCAGGTAGAAAAATAATGAGTAATCATAATAATAATCATCAATAGAAAAAATTTACATAAAAGGAGATTACTTGTGGGGATATTAGTAACCAGTTGAAGGGAAGGCACCGTACAGTTAATGCAGGATATCTTATCACATTTTGAACTCCGAGATTCATAATTGTTATATGGCTTGTCCTTGATCCTAGAGCTTTCTCTACACTGGAAGAAGTGACTTGTGGTATGCATCAGCACTAACATACACACCTTTATTCCCATGTATAGGAGCTAAAGCCAGTATTCTGATGGCGGGGAACTCAATAAATGATCAATTTGGCACTGTTTTTAAATGAACCTCAAAATATTAATCTCTTCTACCAAAGTTTCTTTTTCACAGAACAGCTCTGTGGTGCATTAGGATACTTCTTTGTTGTCCTTCACATATTCATTGTGCAGGTGTGAGTTCTCCTTTTTGTTTAAGATTCAATGACACTCTACTATATAGTTAATGCAAGATATATTCATTATACAATACAGCAATAGAGTAAATTGTTCACTTTCAAGTTTACTGCTGTACTATGACTAAATAACACATATAGTTTTATTTATATGTAACTACACTGCATACACTGGTGTAAACATTATTCAAAAAATCCTTGTAAAACAAATATTTTTATTGTTAAAAGGTACTAATGAACTTAAAAATCATTTGTCAAATATGAAGTACGGTTCCCAACTGGAGTAAAATAATAACCACTCAAACAATATTGCATTTTTAAGGTTGCTTAAGAATTTAGAAAATTCCAGATGCTAGAATTAAAAGCTCTGAGCCCAAAACTGATTGATCTAATACCCTGAAATGGAAAGTCAACAGATAACAATAAATATAAAGACTTGCCTGGTCAGAATGATGGTTTATGATGAAAAAATCCTGATGAAACCAGCTAAGAATGGGGCACATGCGAAGCTATTTCCTGAGTATATCGTGAGAAGCTAATTTATGCCTATTTTCACCTCTATGTGAAAAATTAAGACCTTGAAGCTTGGATTGCAAAGACAAATAATGAAATGAGCACATGTAGCAGGTAATAATACACAGACTCTGGCATAAATAAATAAAACCTGGGAGAGCGCAGTCAGTGCCTATGTGTTCCTGTTCTTCGCTGAAGGTGATTTTAGACAAAAATTAATTAAAACAAAAGAGCACACCTGCCATAAGAAAGAATACCATGAAGTAAGTCATTTTGTTACTTTAGTATTCTCTGGCAATACACACACACACACACACACACACACACACACACACACACACACACATTAGTGAATGTTGATTAAAGAAAATAATGGATTTCATTGTGGTATTTTTATCAATGTGTATTATGAACTTTGATCACATCCACCATATTGTCTATTGTTTCAAAACCCCAAAATACCAGATATTCAATTTTACCAATGGAGGCTTATAAGCCAGATGCTGTGGAGAAAGGCTCCTGCTGTCACAGAGAGGTAGATAAAGAACCAAGATGACCTTTCTACTCCACAGAGCCCCTGGAATGAAAAGGCCTCTTCTCCATGCAGTCACAAATACCCATCTGAGTGCCTTTCCTTTGTTTACTCAGGTTCATTTTCATTCCCTGTGGACTGGCTACTTGCTCTGCCTCTGGACCTAAGAGGGTGTGTGTGTGTGTGTATGTGTGTGCGTGTGTGTGTATGTGTGTGTGTGTGTGTGTGTGTGTGTGTGTGTGTGTGTCTGGTTTAGGTATTTGTGATACTGACTTAATAGAGGAAATTTATGGATTTTTCTTTTGCTTATATTTTTATAGATTAAAAATTATAGTCTGTAGATCTTTGAATATCTGGCACAATTTGGTTGCGATTTCACCTTGCTCTGAATATTTCTGCATGGACTGCTTTTCATTACTATTGTAATTTTTACATTTATTGTGCATCTGTTTAGTGTAGTGACTTCTTGGTGTAATTTTAGCATTTGGCTGACTCTAGGAATTCGTTCATTTCTTTAAAGTTTACCATCACGATTCACTGGGCCACGAGCTTGTCAACCTTGTTTATCTTCTCAAAGACAAATTCTTAGTTTGTGGCTACAATAATGTATTTATAATCTTTCATTGATACCTTCTCTGATTTTTAGTATTGATTACTGTTATGTGGAATTGTATTTGATTTGTTTTTATTTCTCCAAGTTTTTGAGCTATACCATTAAGTCATTTTTTTCTTTTTTTCTTTTTTTTTTTTTTTTTTTTTGTGGTTAAAGCAATATATTTCTTGTGGGACAAATTTCAATGGATCCTGGGTGTTTTTCTGTTGTGTTTTCATTTTCATTTAATCCCAGAAATTTTTTCTTTCTTCTTTGATTTATTCTTTGACTATTTATCATCCAGTAATGACCTGTTAATCTACATGAATTTGTGTATTTACTGGAGTCTTTTTTGTCTTTTAATTTTAAGTGATGTTTGGTTGTAGACAGAGAGAATATAAGAAGTGGATTCAATCATTGTGAGTTTGAAAAAGCTTGTTTCTTATTCCAGGATGTGGTCTACCTTAAAAGAGCATTAATTTGTTGTCAGTCCAATGTGAATTACTTGATATTTGAGTTGGATGTTTAATACATATCCGTTTAATTTATTCAATGTATGATGTCAATTAGTTCTGATATTCCTGTTTATATTTTTTGTTCTGAAAACATATCCAAGAAAAATGTCTGATGTTGAAGTTACCTATTATTAATGGATCAATGTTAACCTGCATCTGAAAATTCAGTAGGAATTCATTTATATAATTAGATTGGCCAGAGCTTAATGCTCACTCACACCTCACACATGTTTACACATACATAATATTGGCTCCTTCTTTGTTAACCATTTTTTGATCAGAATGTACTGTCTCTCTTCATCTTCTTTGATAAGCATTACTTTAAGTTCTATTTTGTCACATTTTCTAGTTGAGATTTAATATTTCCTTTATATTTTTTTATTTTTTAAATTTTTAATTGGTTATTCTCTGTATTTACATTTTAAATGTTATCCCCTTTTCCCCCACTGCTATTACCCCTCCCCCTTCACTTGTTTCTATGAAGGTGTTCCCTTTCCTAACCACCATCTCCATTTCACCACCTTGGCATTCCTCTACTCTGAGAAAACATACCTTCACTGGACCAAAGGCCCCTTTTCCCATTGATGCCAGACACTGCTATCCTCTGCTACATATGCACCTGGAGTCATGGGTCTCTCCATGTGTGCTTATTGGTTGATGTTTTAGTACCTGCGAAATCTGGAGGGTTTGTTTGATTGATATTGTTATTTTTCACATAGGGTTTCAAACCCTTTCACCTCCTACAGCTCTTTCTCTAGCTCCTTCATTGGGGACCCCATGTTTTGTCAGATGGTTAGCTGCAAGCATCCTCAACTCTAACTGTATGACTCTAGCAGAGTCTCTGAGGAGGCATCCATGTTTGACTCCTGCTTGTAAGTACTTCTTGGTCTCAGGAATAGTGCTTGGGTATGGTAGCTGCAGGTAAGGCAGTCTCTGAATGATCTTTTCTTCAACTCTTGTTCCTCTATTTGTCCCAGTATTTTCTTGCATTAGTGATTTATTCTTTCTTCTAAGAAAAGCCAAGGCATTTACATTCTGGACTTCCTTCTGTTTTGAGCTGCACAAGGTCTGTGAATTGTTTCTTGGATTTTCAGAGTTTTGGGGGCTAGTATCTGCTTATCATTGAGTGCATACCATGTGTCTTCTTTTGTGACTGTGTAACCTCACTCAGGATGAATGCTAGTTCCATCCATTTGCCTAGAAATTTCATAAAATCATTGTTTCTAATAGCTGCATAATACTCCATTGCGTAAATGTATCACAAATTTTGTCTCCATTCCTCTATTGAAGCACATCTATATATGTTCCAGCTTCTCGCTGTTATAAATAGGGCTCCTATTTTATTTTTTTTATTTCAGGTTGAGTCCTATTCAATGTTTTTATATGCTTACTAAATTCCATGCTCAAGTCTTGAATTGTCTTCACCATTTTCAAAATCCTTGTGGTTGGTTGTGTTTTCTTGGGCATCACTCAGGACTTTATTTTTATTTAGCTTACTACCTGTATTTGATTGAGACATTTCTAAGTGTCTTTAAAATCTTTGAATTTTTTCATAAATGTTATGGTTCTCATGTTCAATTCAGTGTTATGGAGTTCCCTCTACATAATTCTCATTGCCAAACATCTCTACATATTGAATCGATTTTAGAGAGAAGATACATGCTTGATATTTTCTATTGTCTATATTTTGATGAATTCTTTTGTTAGTCTTGGGACTCTTCTTCACATGGAAATGAATAGATGTATGGCAGTAGGTGAAGTCAGGTGAACAGAATTGACTGGGCTCTTATATAGGAAGTGATTTATGTTGCAAATCTGCATTATAACATAGATATGCCTGGACAGAATGCTTACATATAGATTTGCAGAATTCTGTGATTGGGACTCATGCAGCAATGATCCTGGCTGAATTCTAAAGCTAATATTGGATACAAGCAGAGGAAACTGATGCCGTAGTTCTGGTACCCACACTGAACCTGTGGATTGGGGAAAAAGTATGGATGACGAGGTCACAGAAAATGATTGGGTTAGAACCTGGAGGATTATGTGAGATGTCTGGATACTGTGTTGAGAAAAATGGCACAGAAATGACTTGTAGATGGTCAAAGATAGAGAAGCAGCTGATGAAAGTCTAGAAGTTATGTAAGGCACGTAGAGGGTCAGTAGATAAAACAAGTCTAGTTAAAACAAGTCACTGTGTAAAAAAAAAAAAAACCTGATCTAGTGAGTTTTAGAAAGTAAGTGGATGAAAAGGTGAGAAGGAAACAGCAGAGTAGACAATAGAGGAGGGTTTGGTTTTTCTTTTTCTTTTTTCTTTTTTTTTCTTTTTTTTGGAAATTTGAAATACTTGATATTATTTTCTGTTTTTTTTTTTTCTTTAGAAAGTAGAAAGATTGATAAGGGTTTATTTTTTTTTTAACGACTTTATTTTGCAAAACAAAGATAAATGTAAAGATTTTAAACTTTTTTTGCTTAAAATTATATATTTTTGTCAGTACTGTTTTTTCAGACATTAAAATAAATTTTACATAAAACCATGTGAATATATTTTTTAGTCAGTACTTGATTTTTTTCAAGGGCTTGACAGTATGCATTGAAAACCTACTAGTTGTAATAAGCGTAAAGTACATGCAAAACAAAACGCAACATGGAAATAGTCAAAGTCTTCTTGTTTTGTGAATATATGTATATTTTTTGTTTTCTTTATTTCTTGGACTTCATACAGTCTGTGAGTTGTTTCTGGGGGAGTGCAAGCCTCTGGGGTTAGCATCCCACTATCAGTGACTGCATATTATGTCTGTTCTTTTGTGACTGGGTTATCTCACTCAGGATGATCTTCTCTAGATGCAGCCATTTTCTTAAGAATTTGGTTAAGTCATTGTTTCTGGTGAGCTTTATTTGCTGTTAGTCATTCAACTACACTGTACATTTCAAACATGTTTCAACTGTTGCTGTGAGGCTACCACCTAACATCAAACCATTCAACTACGTTTTATCCAGAGTTCACAGAACAACTCATTTGTTCTTTCTTCCACGAATTCCTATTTTTTCTGAGCGTGGAGCCATCAACTTCTCTTCCTACACTGGAACACAAATAGAAAAACTGCATTTTTACTTCATTCAATTGTACCATTAACCTATGACACTTAGCTTAAAACGAACAGGATTTTGAGTTTATTTAAAAAATGATACTTCATTTGAATGTTTTTTGTTTATGTATGTTTTGAACAGCACTGCCCAAGAGTGTCTATATTTGTACTGGGTCTGTATTGAAGTCAAGCATTTTGTAACAGTCTCTATATTTTTTTCTTGGAAATATGCGTGAAGCAATAGACCTGTCAGGGAAATATGAGAAATATCACTAAGTATCATTGATTCTCAGTACATCCCACAGAAATATATTCATGAGTTGTACAGGCAAGACCTCTGATTACTGCTCCTACTTTCTGTACATCTTTCTTTTATTTTCCCATTCCACATTTGTATTCCTTGATATTCTTTTTATTCCTCAATTATGTCACCTACATACTAAAAACTACTTGTGGTATTTTGCTTTATTTCCCTTTGATATGTTTTTATTTACATTCCAAACGTTACTCCAATTCCCTCTTTCCCCTCAATATATACCACCTATCCCATCCTGATCAGTTTGATTCTATGAGGGTGTTCACTCACCCATTGACCTCTTCTTGCAACTCAGACTTGACATTCCCCTACACTGGGGCACTAAGCCTTGGCAGGATCAAGGTCTTCTTTTCCCATTGATGCCCAACAAGGCCATGCTTGTCTACATATGCATCTGGAGCCATGGGTCTGTCCATGTGTACTCTTTGGATGGTGGGATGGTACCTGGAAACTCAGGTAAGTTAGTATTGTTGTTTTTATGGCATTGCAAACCCCTTAAGTTCTTTCTTTTTTTTTTTTTTTTTTTTTTTTTTTTTTTTTTTTTTGGTAACTTCCAATGCAGACCCCATTCTCAGTTCAATAATTTCGTGTAAGCATCCACATTGTAATATGTAGGTCTCTTAAAGAGCATCTCAAGAGACAGTTATATCAGTCTCCTCTCAGCATGCACTTTTGAGCATAAGCAATGTTGTTTAGGTTAAATGTCTGTATATGGGCTAGATACCCAGGAAGTACAGTCTCTGGATGAACTTTAATTTAGTCTCTGCTACAAACTTTGTCTCTATATGTCCTCCTGTGACTATTTTGTTACTCCTTCTGTAAAGAATTAAAACATCCACACTTTGGTTGTCCTTCTTACAACTCACGTGGTCTGTGATTTGTATCTTCAGTATTCAGAGCTTTTGGGATAATTTCCACTAATCAGAGAGTGCACATAATGAGTGTTTTTTATTTTTTGACTGGCTTTCCTCACTCAGAATGATATTTTCTAATTCAATCAATTCTCCTATGAATTTCATGAGGTCATTGCTTTTAATAGTTAAGTATCATGGTGTAAATGTACCATGTTTTCTGTTTCTATTCCACTGTTGAAGAACATCTGAGTTTTTTATAACATCTGGTTATTATAAATAACACTGTTATGAACATAGTAGAGCATATATCCTGTAATATGTTGGAATATATTGGGTATATGCCCAAGAGTGGTATAGCTGGGTCCCCAGGTATTACTTTGTCTAATTTTCTGTAGAATGCCAGACTGATTTCCAGAGTGGTTGTAACAGCTTACAATCCCACTGACACTGGAAGAGTGTTCCTCTTTCTCTACATTCTTACCAGCATCTGCTGTCACCTGAGTTTTTGATCTTAGCCATTCTGACTGATGTGAGGTGGAATCTCAGTGTTGTTTTGATTTGTATTTCCTGATGATTAAAGATGCTAAACATTTCTTTAGGTGTTAATCAGTTATTTGATATTCTTCAGTGGAGGATTTTCTGTTTAGCTTTGTACCCCATTTTAATAGGATTGTTTGATTATCTGGAGTCTATTTTCTTCAGTTCTGCCTATATATTATATATTAGCCATCTATCAGATGTAGGATTGGCAAATATCTTTTCCCATTCTGTTCATTGCCATTCTGTCCTATTGACATTGACCTTTGCCTTACAAAAGCTTTGCAATTTTATTATATCCCATTTGTCAATTCTTGTCCTTAGAGCGTAAGCCATTGGTGTTCTGTTCAGGAAAATTTTCCTTCAAACTTTGTATTCTATGCTCTTCCCCACCATATCTTCTATTAGTTTAAGTGTATCTGTTTTATGTGGTGGTTTTGATCCACTTGAACTTGAGCCTCATACATGGAAATAAAATTGATTGGTTTGCATTATCCTACTTGGTGACTGCTAGTTGAACCAGCACCATCTGTTGAAGTTGCTGTCTTTTTTTTCTTTGAATGTTTTCGATCATTGGCAAAGATCAAGTGACCATAGGTTTGTGGGTTAATTTCCAAATTTTCAATTTTGTTCCAATGATCTACCTGTCTGTCTCTGTACCAATACTATGCAGTTTTTATCATGAGTGATCTGTAATACAGCTTGCAGTTAGAAATGGTGATTAGACCAGGAGATCTTTTATTCCTGAGAGTAGCTTTCACTATCATTTTTGATGTTGTTTTTCCAAATGAACTTTCAAATTGCTCTTTCTAACTATATAAAAAAAACTAAATTAGAATTTTTATATGGATGGCATTGAATCTGTAGATTGCTTTTCTCTAGGTGGTCATTTTTACTTTATTAATACTGACAATCCATGACCATGGGAGAACTTGTCATCTTCTGAGGTCTTTTTAATTTCTTTCTTCAGAGACATGAGTTTCTTGTTCTACAGATCTTTCATTTGCTTGGTTAGGGTCACACTAAGATATTTTATATTATTTGTGACTATTGTCAAGAATGTCAATTCCTTATTTTTTTTTTATCAACTTGCTTATTTCTTTAGTAGAGGAAGGCTACTGAATTCTTTAAGACAATTTTATATCCATTCACTTTGCTGTAGTTGGTTATCAGGTTTGGAAGTTCTCTAGTGGAAATGTTGGGGTTCCTTAAGCATACTATCATATCATCTGCATATAGTCATGATGTGATCCTTTCCAGTTTGCATCTCTTTGACTGTGTGTGAGTGAGTGTGTGTGTGTGTGTGTGTAATTGCTCTTGTAGGGACTTTGAATACTGTGTTGAATAGGTAAGGAGAAAAAGGACATCTTTGTCTAGTCCCTGATTTTAATGCATTTGCTTCCAGTTTCTCACCATTTAGTTTGATGTTGGCTACTATTGCTTTTACTGTGTTTAGGTAAGGGCTTGAATTCCTGATATTTTCTAAACTTTAAACCAGAGAACTAGTAGAATTTTGTCAATTTTTTTCTCAGCATCTAATGTGATGATTTTTTTTTGTTTTCTTTTTCCTTTGAGTTTGTTTATATGTGTATTACCTTGATGTATTTCCTTATAATGAACAATCTCTGAATCCCTGAGATGAAGCCTTCTTGATTATGATGAATGATTGTTCTGATGTGGTCTTAGATTTTATTTGGGAGAATCTTATTGAGTATTTTTGCATGAATATTTATAAGGGAAACTGGTCTGAACTTTTCTCTTTTTGTTGGGTCATTGAAAGTTTAGATGGTTTATCTGATGCTAATTTAACTTTAGTATCTATCTAGAAAATTTTACATTTTATCCGGATTTTCCAGTTGTGTTGAATATAGTCCTTTGTAGTAGGATATGATAATTTCTTGATTTTCTTAATTTCTGTTGTGGTGTGTCCCATTTCATTTCTGATTTTGTTAATTTGATACTGTCTCTATGCCTCTGCTTAGTCTGGGTAAAGATTTGTCTATTTTATTGATTTTCTCAAAGAACCAGCTCCTGTTTTCTTGATTATTTGTATATTTCTTTTTTTTCCTATTTGGTTGATTTTGTGTCTGAGTTTTATTACTTTTTGACTTAAATCCTCATTGTTATATTTGCTTCATTTTGTTCTAGAGCTTTCAGATGAGCTGTCATGTTGCCAATGTACATAATTTCCTGTTTTTTTAGAGGCACTCAGAGTTATTAGTTTTCCCCTTAGCACTGCTTCCATTTTGTCCCCTAAGTTTGGGTATATTTTGCCTTAATTTTCATTAAATTTTAAGAATTTTTAAATTTTTTTTCTTATTTCTTCCTTGACCAAGTTATTATTGAGAAAAGCATTTCCCACCTTCCATATATGTGTGACATTTCTATTATTTTTGTTGTTATTGAAGACTTCTCTTAGACCATGGTAGGATATATGGCATTATTTAAATCTTCTTATATTTGTTGAGGCCTGTTTTGTGACTGATTATATGTTCAGCTTTTGAGATGGTAACATGAGGAGCTAGAAGAATGTTTATTATTTGGTTGTAGGATAAACTGTTCTATAAGATATTTTTTAAAAGAAAATAATTTGGTTCATAAGTCCTTTCAGTCTCTCTTTTTCTTTGATTAATTTCCGTTTCCATGGTCTGCTCACTGATGAGGGTGAGGTGTTGAAGTCTACCCCTATTAATGTGTTAGGAATAATGTGTACTTTGAGCTTAAGTAAAGTTTCTTTTATAAATGTAGGTGTTCTTTCATTTAAAGCATAGATATTCAAAATTGAGAGTTCATCTTGGTGGATATTTACTTTTACCAATATGAAGTGTTCTTCCTTATCTGTTTTGATAAAGTTTTGTTGAAGTCTACTTTATTCATTATTAGAATGGTCAATCTAGCTTTTATTCTTGGGATCATTTGCTTCGAAATTTTTTTTCCAGCCTCTTAAACAGAGATAGTATATGTATTTGTTACTGAGATGTATATCCTGGAAGCCATAAAATGTTGGGTACTTTTGACATATCTACTGTGTTAATCTATATCTTTTTATTGAGTCCATTAATGTTTAGAGATATTATGGACCAGTGATTGTTGTTTCCTTTTTATTTTTGTTGTTATAGAAGTAATTATGTTATTGTGGCTTTATTCTTTTTGTGTTAGTTTAAAGAAGATTATTTTCTTCCATTTTTTGTAGGGTATAGTTTTCCCCCTTGTTTTGGAGTTTTCCATCTAATACCCTTTGTAGGGCTGGATTAATGGAATGATCATGTGTAAATTTGTTTTTTCATGGAATATCTTTGTTTCTCCATCTACATTGAGAATTTTGCTGGATATAGTAGACTGGGCTGGCATTTGTTTTCTCTTAAGGTCTGTATAACACCTGACCAGTATCTTCTTGCTTTTATAATCTCTTTTTAAATCTAATGCCTTTATATGTTACTTGCCACTTTCCCTTTTCTGATTTTAATATTTTGTCTTTTTTTTTTTTTTTTTTTGTTCATTTTGTGTTTTGACTATTATGGGAAGGGAGAACTTTCTTTTCTGGTACAATCTATTTAGTGCTTTGTAGGCTTCTTGTATGTTTATGATCATCTTTTTCTTTAGGTTAGAGACTTATTTTACAATTTTCTTGAAGATATTTACTAGCCCTTTAAGTGTAGAAACTTTACTCTCTTCTGTACATATTATTTGTGATCTCATCATTGTGTCCTAGATTTCCTGGATTAGGATTAGAAGCTTTTAGTATTTTTCAGTTTCTTTGGCTGTTCTGTCAATGTTTTCTATGGTATCTCCTGCCCCTGAGATTCTCTTTTCTGTCTGTTGCATTCTGTTAGTGATGTTTGAGTATGACTCCTGATCTTTGTTCTAAGGTTTCTATTTCCAGGGTTGTTTCCTTTTTGTGATTTGTTTATTGTTTTTATTTCCATTTTTAGATTTTGAATGGTTTTGTTTAGTTCCTCTACATTTTTGGTTGTGTTTTTTTTTGTAATTATGTAAGAAATTTTAGTAGGTTTTAGTGTTTCCTCTTTAAATGTGTCTACCTGTTTACCTGTGCAGTCTTGTATATCTTTATGCTCTTCTTAATGTCCTATAACATCATCAGGAGTTGAGATGTTAGATCAGATTAATGCTTTCTAGAGTGTTGGGGTACCCAGAGCTTGCTGTTGCGGGGGATCTGGGCTCTGATGATAGCAACCTGCCTTGGTTTCTGCTGCTTAGGTTTCTGTACTTCTCTCTTTCCATCTGCTTATTTGTGGTTTTAACAGGTCTTTCTGTTTCTTACAGTGGTTCGACTATCCTGTAATTCTATGTGTCACCACTCCTGGGAGACCAGCTTCCTCCCAGTTGGATCTGGGTATAGAGAACTGTGACACAGAGCCAGCTCAGGTCCCAACTCTGTATTTTGTGAAATAAGATCATTGAAACTGGTTCTCTGATTACTTATCTAGTACAGTCTCTGTCACCAAAGCCAATCTCAGTAAGCACAATAAACTTTTTGTTACTTAAGGATTTTTATGTTTGTTGAAGACTGTATTTTCTCAAATCTCAGAATGTCTGGCCAGTAGAATCCTCCTGTCTCAGTCTTCTGTCTACTGAAATTACAAGAGTGTATCATAATCTTTAGTAATTGTTAACATTTGTGAATCCAAAAATTATATGATTTAATGGTGCTTTCTTAATTAATTGAAGACACAAAGAGATGTGGTTACTAGTACTAACTGCTGTTGGCACAAATTTTTGACAGGTGTATGGAAATGTTCACAAAAATATCCTTTCTTTAAATGAAATCTTTTTCATTTAACATACAGATGCATTAAAATCTTGACTTTTCATTCTAGTTATTCTTTAAGTAAATTAATATATCTATCCAGGCTATAAGCTTCTTCAATAACCAACTTGAGTTTTGTCTTCTTTACAATGAACCTAATATTCAATAGACTGACTTATAGATTAAAATCAAAGCATTTTTACTTCTTTTAAAACTCAAAGATCTCTGTCAACTTGGGGCTGTTATTGGTACACAGCAACCTTTGAACTGTTTCTCTTCATTTCTTAATAGCTAGAAACTCTGTCCTTTCCTTGGTTACCTGGTTGTCTACTTATTTTCCTACAATAATTACTGTTTGGGAAGTTTTTGAAGCCTTGGCTAAAACCAATTCTGGCAGGTAAAGCATTTTCAGCTAAAAAGTGGAAAATAGATTTAGAATCTCATCTTGTGTCAGCATATAGTATTTTAAAACTAATCTATTCGGTTTCATTTTTTCCATTTTGTCAAACATCAAGGACACTCAGGGAAAGTCATTTCTCTCCATATTTATTAGATTCCCAGTTTGCTGAATACAGAAAAGTGATATTTAACTCAGATTCTTTCAACACCACAAAAATCTAGATTTATTACTTACATTCATAAGAATAATTGCACAGCTTTATGCAGGATTTACCATACACAAAGTACACATATGTTTTGAAATAAGAATGGTAAATAGAATATCTATAGTTGTGAAAAATGGGAACAAGTGAGTTTCCATCATTTATCCAAAATTCTTCGGGCACTGATAGAGGAGGTTTAAAACCCCGTTTTTCTTAACTTCCTTCCAAATCATATTTCTGTTACCTTTTTACTCATGTATGTTTCTAGAAAAGATATATTTTGTTTTGTAGCAGACATGGACTGTACTGTAGACCAGGATCCTACTAAGGATAAGCTGAAAGTTTTCTGCACACATGGGATTCTGCTGTAAATGTATTAGCTTAAACCCTTTCAACTTCTTTAATCATGGTATTCTTTCACCAATGAACTCTTTTTACTGTGTTAGTTATTAACATTTTACTGAGTAGAATTGGGTGAAGAAGGAAAAAAACAAATCATAAAGCTTGCAAGTAGCTAATAATGATTTCTAGTTTTCTGGCTTAAGATATTGAGGGGATGATGGAAGAATTCAGTAGGTTTCTAAAACACTTAATTGCTAAAACATTTGTTCATAATGCAGTCTTTTAGATGGTAGACATGGAAATACAGTCTTAGTGGGAAGGCTTCATTTTCATGTACACTTTGACATGAGTAACTCAGGAACATCTCTCTTGTTCTTCATGCTCTATAGATCCAGACTTCTATTTCTTTCATACAGTAATGCATTCTGTAAAATTTCAATTTTATTCTACTGATAGAAAACTCATTGCTCCAGATTTTCACTTAGAAACCTGTCTGAGACCACCCAGCAATTTTTGTACATCTCCCATCTTCTCTACTTTCATCATTATTGTTTAGTGGCTTCTATTCCTTCAAGGATCAAATACAGCAAGATAACCTGCTGCCAAATTATAACTCAGATTATAGGCTTCTGACAACAACAAATCTTAATACAAGGTTCATCAAAAGCCTTGCTACTTTTGGTCTCTCATTTATTATCTGATGATGGAAAAGTGGTTATTTTCTGTTTCTGTCTCACTTAGTAAAGTCTTCCCAGAAATATTACTATAGATGATGGGGTTTTTTTTGCCTACATATATTTTTTTCTTTATCCTCATGTAGTTCTTGAGCAAATGTACCTTTCTTCACCATGTGCTCTCTCTCTCTCTCCATACATATAATTTTCATTTATTTTTGCAATTTTAGCTCTCATTTCTGCACATGGGTTTTATCTGCAACAAAAACAGAATGCCAAGCAGGATCTACCCTTGTAGCTACTCATCTAATGCAAACTAATTTCATTTTTTGTCAAAAAAATTACCAAAAAAGGCAAATCTGTAATTAAACTATTTTTGAAGCATTCCAAAGCTGAATAGAAATTAAGAGTACACACTGTATTCATACAAGAACATCCTCTCTACAAGAATGAATAGGAGAGTATTTCTGGTTCTTTATGGTGTTCTAAATAATTACTATACTTGTCTTATTCTAGCAGAGAACGTACAAACTGTCAATGTTTCTACAACTTGCTATTACTATGTTCTTGCACACAGTATATAAACGCAGTCACAATACAGGTCATACTCCTGCCTTGTGTCTCACTGAGAGCAAGTAAAACCTTTTAAATAGATTCTTAATTCATTGGCATTGCTACTATCAACCCACTATCAGTCATTAGATTATTGTTGTTGTTGTTATTGTTGTTTCACTTTAAAGGGAGATACTCTATACATCCTTTGTACATTTGGTTTTAGTTTAAAGGGATGAAAGGATAGAAAGAGAACCGAGAAAAGTATATGTAACTCCTACAACACAGAGTTGCTGAGGGAGCCATTGGTTATATATACTGGATTCAACTGAGACTAGTCTGTATGTTGGGTAATTTTATGTCAACTTGACATAGGAGAGGATGAAACCTCCATTAAAAACATACTTCCATAAGAAAAGGCTGTCAGAAAACATGTTGGACATTTTAATAATCAGTGATTAATTGAGGAGTGGCTAGACCATGGTGGGTGGTTTCATATCTAAACAATCCATTGGATGCCAGTCTGTAGGAAGCATCCTGCAATAACCTGCAAATTTTCTCCTACCCCTAAATCCTGGAGTGTTTGAGTTCTGTTCTGGCTTCCATTGATGGTGATTAATGATGCCAAAGAGTAAGGCAAATAAAGGCCTTCCTCAACTTGCTTTTTGTCATGGTGTTTAAACACAGAAATAGTAATCCTAACTAAGACAGTGAAAAAATTTCACTTGGATCACAATTGTCACGAGAGGCAATCAACTGGCTACGTGAGTATGAGAATCATGCTTCATTATATCAGTCATGTTAATGATCATTTTTCTCATTAAAAACAGTCTACTGAATGAAGATTTTATTGCTGAAATATAAGAGTGCTGCTTCACAATTTTGAACTAAAAATTCACATAGCCTTTTAAAAGTATGCTTATCGCATCCTGACATAGTTAATTGAAAACTTGACCTCTGAACTGTGTGAGGGACCAATTAAAATTCTTTAGCACTTCCCAGAACTCATACGAGTAAATGTTGGAGAAAACATTCTTAGAAATGCAAATGATTGAGTGATTGATATCCATGTGTTGTTATGTACTCGGGAAACCAGAATGTGGTTATCAAATTTAGCTTGAAGGTAGCCTAGGATGCATAGAAGACCCTGTATGGGTGGGACAGATGGGAGTGGAGAGGGAGAGACAGATAGAAACAGAAACAGAAACTCAGTCAAAAGATAGATAAATAGAAAAAAATAGAGAGCTGCAATACTCTTACTCAAATAAATTTCAAGAAGAATGTATCACAATGTATATAGTCTACTTTATTTCTCTATACAGTTCCTGACCTATCGATGCTGAACTCTTTGGAGGAAAAAGTTTAAAGCACTTTTAGAAATCTTAAATCTACATTGTGTCACTCAAAATTTCAACCAAATCCTTATGTCACTCATTCAACTTCAAAGGTTGTATCTAAGACTTCCTTTGATGCAATTGCTGTCATTTAATGACACACCTGCTCCAAAATATAAGACTCAGTTTTAGAAACATAACAATTCTGGGAGTTATAAACACAGCCTCTGAAGATGTTTTCCCATCAGAGTCAGAGACTGCTGAGATAACCAGCTGGTGTGACTTACTTTCCAAAACCATAATCAAAATGCATCCAAGGGGAATACATGAAAACATTTTATTATTAGTTCCAAGTTAATGATCATTGACTTAGCAGAAGGCCATGGGATTCTGTCCACTGCATTCAGGAATGTGCATAAAAGAATACAAGGGAAGACTAAGAATGAAGTACATGCTATTGTGATTAAGAGAGCTACAGATAGCACAAACCTTCTCATTAGGAATCTATCCTTCATGCCCCAGAACATCAGTTCATGATCCTTTGATGGCACTGTGGTTACTCAATGCAAATGTACTTTATGTACTACAAATGAACAAGCATGAGGGTAAAAGGACATTTCCAAGGAAATTATATTAATATAAAATGTTATCAATAATCTGTAAATCTGCTCTTAATTCCTATATAGCCTATTGTCTAGATTAGGGACTTTGCATGTATTGGTATGCTATTGTTGAACATATAAAGAATAATTCCACTATCTTGAGGAAAGGGGTTATGTAGACAAAATGTGACAAGATGAGAAACAGAGAACACTGGCTTCCCTGAGGAAACATTTTCAATATAGTTTTGTGTAGTGAAAACAAATCCTCCCTTTTCCCCCAACCTATAGGAGAAACAGTATGGAAGACTGTGATAGAGGTAATAACCAATATTTGTAGTACCAAAACAACATTGAGTGTTAGAGTTCTGTGCTAAAATCACCTGGCTCTGGGATATTTTTTTTTTGTATGTGCTGGAAGACTTTTAATGACTGCATCTTTTTCTTTAGGAGTTGGCAGTTATATTCAGATAGTTTGCCTGATCTTCAATTAACCTTGTTATTTGGTATCTGTCTTGGAAAATTATTTATTTCATTTAGAGTTTCAAAGTTTTTGGAGTACAGGCTTTTGTAGAAAGACCTACTGATTTTTTGAATTTTCTTATTGTTTGTTGTTATATTTCCCTTTTCATTTCCAACTTTGTTAATTTAGATACTGTCTCTCTGCCTTTTAGTTTGTTGGGCCTAGGGCTTGTCTATATTGTGGATTTTCTCAAAGAACGAGTTCATAGTTTCATGGAATATTTGTACTGTTCTCTTTGTTTCTAATTGGTTGATTTCAGCTCTGAGGTTAATTATTTCCTGCTCTCTAAATTTTAGGTGTTTTTTTTTTGTTGTTGTTATTAATAGAACTATCAGGTGTACATTTAATTCACTAATATGAGTGCCATTAAAGCTGTGAAATTTCTCCTTAGCATTGCTTTTATAGAGTTCCAACATTGGGTACGTTTTGCCTTCATTTTCATTGAATTCTAGAAATTATTTAATTTCTCCCTGTATTTTGGTCCTGATCCGGAAATCACTGAGTAGAGTAGAACATATGTCTTTCTGTTTTTATTTGTTTGGTTGGTTATTTTTTCTGTTGTTGAAGTCCAGCTTTAATCAACGGTGTTCTGACAAGATGCAATGGTTCTTTTCTACCTTTTGTCTGCTGAAGCTTGCCTACATAATCAGTTTGGAGAAGAGTCCATTAGATGTTGTGCTAAGAAAAAGTATATACTATTGTGTTTGGGTAAAATGTTCTATAGATATTTGTAAAGTTTATGTGAATGATAAGTTCTGTCAGTTTCATTAGTTTTTTAAATTTTTGTCTTTACATGTCTACTGCTGAGAGTGGTATGTTGAAATCTGCCAAATGTATATAATCTTATAGTTCAGAACGGAGATATTCTCTTGATGTATTTTTTCCATTCATGAGTCTGAAGTTATTCTTCCCTTACTCTTGATTACTTTTGGATTAAAATCAAATTTTTTAACTTTATTTTAAAAATCAAAGATAAATGTACAGATTTTTAAGCATTTTTGCATAAAAGTATACAAACACCTTTTTAATAAGGTTGTAATTAAGTATTTGTGGTTACCTATACATACACGTATGTATATATGTAACTATAATATAGGAAAAGAGGTTATTAATTTGAGGAGATAGGAGAGAAACTGGGAGAGGCTTTAAGGTCAAAACTTAAAAAGATATTTGAATGGTTACTACAGCTTATTTCATAAGTCTGCTAGCTTGGGAATTTTTTTTTCATTTCATTACTCTGAAAAAATTTTTATTTTTGTTTCTGAGATTTTTTTAATGGAGCATAATCATAGATTCTATTACTCATTCATTCTGTTGGCCTGGGCCTTTTTATTGAGAAATTGAATCCATTGATATTGAGAGATATTCAGCTATAATGTGAAAACACACAGCAATGGAAACAATGTGCAATATCTGAGAGTAACACTAGCGAAGACTCACAGTTATAGGGAACACAGAGGTGGAGGCAATATCCAGGCAAGCACTCATGTGATGCGTTAGAAAACCAAACCGGAAAAAAAAAAAACAAACAAAATTGACCTACAGTTATTCCTGCATGTAGAGTGTCCTGGTGCCTGAGCATAGTAAAATCAGCATCAAGTGTTAGTGCAGAGAATGAGAATTGTGGCAGGAGCTTCCTTGTAACTCTTCTGACTCTGGGAATCTTCATGAGCAAATTCATCACATTATATATATATATGAAATTATATATATATATATATTATATAAATATAATTATACATATATACCTGTGTGTGTGCAGGTATGTATTTAATAATTTGATACTTATAGAAGTGTGAAAAGAGAAAATGTAAGTATATTAAAAGACCAAAAATTAAGGAAATCAATTAAAATAGTAATAGAACTCATATGTCCATAAATAAACACTAAAAACAGGATTTTATTAGGTGGACATATTTGGACAGACAAATATATTAACTAATGAAACAATATTATTTCAAAAGCATGATAGAAGATATATAAAAGGCACGTGGTAAAACAGAGCATCATTCTAATAAAAAACTTCATAAAATTGTAATGAAATTCTAGATAAAAATAATAAAACAAATGACAGAAAGAATCAGAATGTATTATTCGGAACAATGAAACAAAGATCACTAAACCAGAAATAACTGCATTATAGTTGCTTGTAATGCAGCATCTAGTATCAATTAATGCATGCAGTAAAAAAAATAAATGAGAATTGAATCTACGTGATAATTTATGCATTATTAGACATTAATCTTCAAATATTTCTCTTGTTAGTAAGGTGTTTATATGTGTAGTTTTAAAAATAATCACACTGACATAGAAATGATGGACCTGTACTACAAAACCAATAGTTGTTTATACAATAAGGATTAAAAGAATTGAGGCTGAATATATAGCTCTGCCATTAAGAGTACTAACTACTCTTGTCATGGATCTCAATTTGATTCTCAGCACCTATAATGTAGATCAAAACCCTTAGTAATTCATATTCCAAATATTCTGACATCCTTTCTAGCCTCTATAGTCACCAGCCGTGTATTTGGTGCATGTAGACAAACACACACACACACACACACACACACACACACACACACACACATCCTCTCATGGAGGCAAGCACTCATATACTTAAAACAAGTGAACAAAATAATTAAAGTTTGAGAATTATTATTGTTATAATATTTTAAAATTCACTTAAAACCAAAAAATTTGCACAAAAGAACCAAATTTTTTCATGGTAGAAATCAAAAGCTACACAAATGGAATTTTATGGCATGCTGTGTTATATTAATTAAAAATTAATTAACCAACATAACTGTGTAAATTTTATTGGCTTTGGCAATGAATAAATGTGATCAAATTTCATAATATTACCAAAAAATAGTAATCAGTAAATGTAAAATAAAGTAATACATTTGTTTGTAAATTCCTGAATCAAAAAACTTTATATTCATCTGCAGGAGTAGAGGAATAGTTCCAACAGTTTAGTTTTGCTGAGGACATAGGTTATGTCCTGATTCCATCATTTCATGTTTCCAAAATGTTAACTGGATGAAAACATATCAGTGAAGAGACATATAGCGAGAAGTGACATACTGAAAGAAATTAAAATCAAGAGAACTTATTAAAGCATCATTACAAATTTGTGTACTTGGATATTTGCATATTGTGTGGCTTCTATCAGAATATAGAGGCAGAATTGAATAACTATAACAGAACTATCTGGAATGAAAATTCTTATTTGTTTTTTTTCTTTTGACCATGTCATATAGGAACAGTATTGATTAACTTTCTAACCCATAGAATTTATATTAATAGAATTACTATTATTAATGTAAATATTTTATATATATTTTATGTGGAAGTGTATTATAGTCTATTGTAGAAAAAACTGATATCCTTATATATGAAAACAATATGATTTAACTATCTTATACAGAAAATAAATTTAGCATATTTTAAAAGATAACTGTAAAATACAAAACAAAAAGCTAATTCCAATAATAAATTAATATGAGGCATAAACTTTTTTTAAAAAAATTAAGCAATGAAATAAATTTTAAATTAGAAATCAGAAATTTCTATATTATATTCAAATTACCTTCATACCATGGATGCAAATAGAATCAAGGTATGGATACCAATCAACATTGCAATGAAGTAATCATGATTCCTATGAAGGTACAAATAAATCTTGGATAGCACTAAATATTTCTTCATGAAAAGGGTATTGAAAAAAAAATTGTCTGAAGGATTATTCCTCAGCTTACGTTAGTAATGATATGGTAGCAACAAAAAAACAAAAAAAAGAAAATACTAACAGAATTACAGATGGGAAACGACTAATTTAGGTTGACCTGTGTTTATAAAATATTTTTTGAATGTTTTAAAGACCCTGAAGACTCATTCAGAAATCTAAAGTGTATTTTATCAAAATTCACAAATGTGTATTAATACTTGACCTGCTGGTAATAAGATTGCAAAAATACTTCTCTTACAAGTAGCCAAAATGTAAAAAGAAAAAAAAAAAAAAAAAGTAAAATAAGTCAAATAAATCAGCTAAAACACCTTCACAAGAAAGTCAGAAAACAGAGAGGTACTTTAAAAAAACAAACAGCAGAGGATCCAAAAGCGACCAATGTACATGAATTTACAAAATTGATGTCCTAACAACACCTTCAGGACTGACAACATTTAATTACTCAAATATAAACTCATCAGAATTACAATGATCATCAACTAAGAGCTAAACAAATGTCCTAGCATTCATGTGAAAGTATAAAGCAATTCTGTGCAAAATTAAATATTTTGGAAAATATCACAGGCATGATTTTAAATGCTACATCTTAACCAAGTTAATATACTGCTAAAACCAAAGAATCAAATCAATAAGCAGGTGCATGAGAAAAACAGAATAGAGGGAACTGATAACCGACAGGTCTCTCAAGAAACATCATGGAGAAAGTAAAACTTCTTTAAAAGTTTATACTGGGAAAATGGAGTAACCATGTATTAAATTCTATACAAATATTAGTTCAAAATATGATAAAAGACAGAATCACTTTTTTAAACTTTAAATAGAATAGAACAGTCTCAGGGAAACAACTTTAAAACTAGAATAGTTTAATTGCTTTCTGAATAGAACCTCAACAGTTCAAATATAATAATAGCAATGGGCAAATTTTACAGCATCTAATTAAAAGCTTCTGCATAGCAAAGAGAACAAATAGAAAGACGTGATAAAGTATATAAAACAAGAGACTTCCTCTCAGCTTTTATGCATCAGTATACTAGTATCGATGATACTTATCAAAATGAAAGAAAATAACCAAAGCTAAAAAAATTCAGTAAACAGAAGAACCAACATTATACCATAAACACATACATTTTAAAATAAAAATTATAAATGGCCAATAAGTACAAGAAAGGTATTAATTGAAATTATTTTAACCCATTAATTATGGCTATCTTCAAGTGAGTTCACAATACATAATGATGGGGGAAAGCAGGACATATGTGTCTATGGTTGCTGTGGAAATACAGAACCATTGTTTCATGGCTGTACTAAAATTCACCATATAGAAAGGCTTTTGGGGCACCCATCACAGAATGAAATAATGAAAAAAATGTGATATACATACATTCAAGTAGTTTTAAGCTTTAGATTAAAATTTCATCATTGGGAAGGAAATTGATGAAACTGGAGTTCTACATGTCAATGGCAATTAGCCAGACACAAACAAATATGACATGTTTTCTCATATGTAGTGAGTCTAGATTACTTTAAAAGACATGAAAGGTAAAGAAGTAGATAATTTGGAAGATGTTGGAGAGATAAAAGGACAAGGAAACTAGTAGGTGTGGTAATGAAGAAGAAACAATACTCCTGAAGATTTCACATCAAAGTCCACTGGTTATTAGATTAACAGCAATATTAAATTAGACTGAGAACAGAATTCTCTCACTTTGAGATGACTCAGTAGACCTAGAAGATTTCCATATCTGGAGAATCTGAGTTTGAAATCTGGGACAAACTGGATACTGAACAGACTTCAGGAAGTTATTCTCTGACCTCCACAAAAGTGCAGTGGCATAACACTCCTCTCTAAATAAATTTTAAAAGTAATAAAAATTTAAAAATAGAATCCCCTGAGGCAATTTTAGTTTTGAAAGTTATTATGCTTGATTTCATGCATAATAAGGATAGTGGCTCAATTTTGTCTAACTTCTCTCTTCTTAGGTATGAAATGGCATGTTATATCTACTTGGAAACACTTTGAACAAGCTATATATGTACTTGTAAGAGCTCTCAATAAATTATAACAATTTCTATTTTTATATGTTTTTTTCAATTTTATTGGATATGCTCTGTATTTACATTTCAAATGTTATACCCTTTTTTCCCATTCCCCTTCCCCCTCCGCCTCAAATTGCTTCCATGAAGGTTCTCCCTCTCTCAATCACCCTCTTCACCTCAGTGCTTTGGCTGGTGGATGATGTTGTTCTTCCCATGAGACTGCAAACCTTTTAGCTCCTTCAGTCCTTTCTCTAGCTCTTTCATTGAGGTTGCCATGTTCACTCTGATATTTAAGTGCAAGCATCCTCCTCTGAAGCAGTATAACTCTGGAAGAGCCTCTGAGGAGGCATCCATATCTGGTTCCAGCCAGTAAACACTTCTTGGCATCAGCAATAGTGCTTGGGTTTGGTGGCTGCATATGGAATGGTTCTCCAGGTGAGGCAGTCTCTGTAGATCTTTTCTTCAATCTCTGCTCCACTATTTGTCCCTGTATTTCCTCTCCTGAATGTTTTGTTCTCCCTTCTAAGAAGGACTGAGGTATCTATATTCTGGTCTTCCTTCTTTTTGAGTTTCATAAGTTCTGCGGATGTTTTGTTAATTTGAACTTTTGGGGCTAGTATCTGCTTATAAATGAGCACATACCATGAATGCTCTTTTGTGACAAGGTTATGTCACTTAGGATTATGGCTTCAAGTTCCATCTATTTGCCTAGGAATTTCATGAAGTCATTGTTTCTATTGTTGAGTATTACTTCATTGTGTAAATATACCACAATTTCTGTTGAAGGACATCTGGTTTATATTCAGCTTCTGGCTATTATAAATAATGTTTCCATGAACATGGTTGGGAATGTGTCCTTGATAGATATTGAAGCCAGTTTTTGGTCATATTTTCATTTTAAATAGGGACTATAAAAGACGCACAATTAATGAACCCTAAAATACTAAAATTTATTATAGAGAAATTTAGAGCTTTAAAAGCTAGTGCTGTGTTATGTAGAGGATTCCATGGTCTCAATTTTAGATAATGGTAAACATGGAAGAAAAATAGAAGTAACATGAAAATAAAATTCAAAAAAGAGAAGTTCATAATAAAAAAAAAGAAAAAGTCAGCTCAGTATTATGAAATTTTCCAATAAATCTATGTCATTACTTTACAACCATTAGCCTGGGGCAAATTTCAAAAGAAAAAACAGCACTTATTGCAGGTAGAAAATTGACTTGTGGTGGTACAAAAGAAAACAGTGCTTTTGAAAACCAATCAGATAACTATATTAAACGCTTGAAGTATATTCTCATTAGTCCTTTTTTTCTGGTAATTATATGAATGTTAAAATAGACCAAAGAAATATAGGACTAAATGTTTTCATAATATAACATTATTCACAGGTGGGGAAAATGCATAGGTATAAATTGGCAAAACATACTACACCTATATTGAAGAAAAAAATATCTAATGAAAATAATCATTAAATGAATGAGGTGGTTGTAGCAAATAAACCAGGTAGGTGGAGATACACAACTTTGTCTTCCTGAAGATTGGAAATTGAGATACTAAAAAATTATGAGAAGAGGAAGGAAACAAAGATGAAAGAATGTGTTTAGGAAATATGCTACTCCACAATTCTGAGAAACTGCTCATGTTAAAATCTCACAGTTGTTTCAAGAATGGAGAGGTAAGGGAATACACACAGTTAAGAAATATCTTCTGAAATGCTTGCTTTTGTGTTGGTCCAAATCCACATCATGCCTCTGTGCACATGTTGTATCTATGGCTTTGATCTATGTGTCTTAGTGTACATCTTTGCCAAAAGTTTCTTTGCTATTATAAGAAATTCTTTCATATAAATGGTGCTATATTCATACTGTCTTTAATGTCACCTCTGAACTTTCCTTGTCTACATTTCCTTGTCTCTGTAATTTGCCTAAATTTGTTTCTGTTGTAAAATAAAACATTTCTTGAATTTCTTTAATTTGGTGTATTTTATTTAGAGAAACTATGTTTTCTGTGTTTGGTCCTACACTGATATTTTTAGAGATGCAGACCTTCCTTGGTGAGTATATGCTTGCTTTACGTTTATCAATAGGAACCTCTATTTGGTTCTACACAAAGCAATACTGAAATTGATCTCCTCTCCTTCCATGGGCATTCAAACATTCCATTTTTGCTGTGTATACTTCTATATTATGTAGTTCCAGTTTTAAGCCAAGAGACCCACCCCAATGGAAGAGCCAAGGGATGATCTGAAGAAGTAGAAAAGAGATTGAAACACCATAGGAAGATAAATATCAAATATCTTGATCACCCAGAGCTCTCAGAGACTCAATCACCAACCAAAAAGTATAGATAGAGAAAGCCCTTGTTCCAGATATGTTTGTAGCAGAGGATGGTCTTATCTGACATCAATGGGAAGGGAGGAAGGTTCAATGCCCCAGCACAGGGGTATGTAAGAGCAGTAATGTGGGAGTGAGTGAGTGGGTGAAGGAGCACCCTCATAGAGGCAAAGGGTAGAGGAAAAGGGGATGTGATGGGGGTTTTGTGGAGGGGTAATTGGGAAAGGGACTTAGATTTTAAAGGATATCCATGTTTGGCTTTGTACTTATGAGGTTATTCTCTGGCTCCCAAGTACCATGATTATCGGCATGTGCAACCATTCCTTCAGTAAAATGACCTTTAATACAAAACGCCATTGTTTCTAAGTGAATGTTACTCAGTCTATGTTATTGTGTTTGAAACATCTTTGAGTTTCTTCAAACTCTTTGTCTACTCCTTTGTATCTTTCAGAGCTACCTAACATCAATTAAGTTCATCTGGATCTTGCTTATCTTTCCTGAGCTCCATCTTGACCCTCCTCTCTCCCTTTCTTTCTCCCTTCTCTCCTGACCTTCTCTCTCTACCGTCCCTTCCCCTGCCCAATTACCAGCTCTTGCCTTTATTTTACAAATTAAAATGGGAATGTTCTGATGAAATCACCTGAGTAAGTGACTAGGCAGCACTTCTTAGGGAAATGGAAGTAACATCAAGATACAAAGGGCTGCAGGACAATCTACAACACCTTGCCCATTGCCTCTATAAGGGTACTCTCCCACCTGCCCAACCACTCCTGCCTCAGAGCACTATCATTCCCCAAATTGGGTCATCAAACCTCCACAAGATCTAGGGGCTCACTTTCCATTGATGCCAGATAAGGTTATCCTCTGCCACATAAATCGCTGGAGCCATGTATTCCTCCATGTGTACTCTTTAGTTGATTTTTTAGTTCCCAGGAGCTTTGGTGGGTCTGTTTGGTTGCTACTGTTTTTCTTCCTATGGGGTGGCAAACTCTTTCAGCTCCTGTAGTCCTAACTTCTCCATTAGGGTCCCTGCGCTCAGTCTGATATTTGGCTGTGTACATCTGCATCTGTATTAATCTAACTCTGACTGAGCCTCTCAGGGGTCAGCTATTCCAGGACCCTATCAGTAAGTACTTCTTCTCATCAGCAATAGTGTCAGGGTTTAGTTTCTACAAATGGCATGGATCTCCAGGTGAGGCAGTCTCTAGATGCACTTTCTTTCAATTTCTGCTCCACTCTATGCCCCTGCATTGCTTCTATACTACAAATCAACCAGCTTCCAAGTTACAAATAACTGTGAGGAAATGTATGGATAACACTGGATCCTATAAGTACAGAATCCATCAAGAATGAATTATACAACCATGTCAAGGGTGTGTCCTATAACGTAAAACAGAGAAATTCATTAAATAAGGGGTGTAAAGAAGCCAATGAAACTTGGCACACATTAAGTCCTCTCCGAAAGTATGTACTCAAAAAATCAGGGTGAATCTAATTCTACCAAGCCATCCTCAAAGATGGACAGGGCTATCTAAATGTAGCCAATGTTGATATGTCTTGGAGACTGTTACCTCTCCAATGTGGAGAATGCCAAGAGAAAAGAAGAATATTTTATATGGGTTTTCACTGTTTTTTTAGTTCTGATAAAGGTTCCAGAAATGATATGTGTAGACAAATGATGGCACATAGGTAGACTGTAGAGAGCTTTGTCTTGGTAAATTATCTCGATAAAAATGGAGAATTAACTCAAACCCTAGAAATTGTGAATTTCAGTTAACCCTGAGCTGGGCAAGTTCTTCTTTTGTTTTCAAAGTTCTATGCCTAAATTATTTTGTAGTAATATTTTAATGAACCAATCCTTAATCAATATGAACACAATGTTTTAAAAAGCTAAGATATATTTGAAATTTTAATACAAACAATGGAATGATAATCTAAGACGTGATGCTATACTTTTAAAATATTGCATGCTATTTCATATTCTCTTATTCTTTGGCTGGGGATATAAGCTGAACACTGAGTAAAACACAAGCAGTGTTCTCTGACTGCTCTGGGAAGGTAATAAATATTAAAAATGAGCTCAACATTGAAGTTGCCCTTTATTTTTATAATATTCTGCTTACTTATTGCTTGTAAATTCAAGGACAGACATGCATCTCTCAAAATGTGGTACATAAATTGCCTTCCATAAGAAAGACATTAGACCTATTCAAAATTACTAATTAAGATAATTTGATCAAGTGTCTCTGAAAGTTTCCATACAATATTTAATATTAATATGTTGTTGGCTATGCAGAGAACTGCAGTTATCCATTTTATTAATACTGTTTACTAATCACAAATGGTGTATTTCAATAAAAATCAGAAACATCAGAAAGAAAACCATGAAGTCAATCAAGAGAATAGAGCAGAAGAAAGGAGGGATTGGAGAGGGAGAAAGGGGAGGGATGATCCCAGACAAACAAAGTCCGAATTTTGCATGATTACTCTGGTGTTCACATGACTTGCTTAGGAAGGCAATTTGCTATGGGAATTTGTGTGAAGAAGCATGAGAAGTGGATGCTTTTACCAAGCTGTACCAGGGGAGACATCAAATTGAAATTTAAAATGTGCCATAAATTATTCACTGGGATGTTAACGTTTTAAACTGTCTCTTCACATCTCCTGCCCCGCTGGGATCAACAGTGATCCTGTGAGGTAGATAAGACTATAACACCCCACTCTACAGATGAGGATATTTATGCCCTTCAAAACTCAGTGAGTTCCCCAAAGCAAGGCAGTATTTTAGCTAGGGAGCTAGAGGTTTATATTGGATCTCTGCCTCTCTTCCAGAGGCATCTATAAGCTTCTTTTATACCGGCTATTCAGATCAGAGACACTGTGATAGTCAAAACTCTGCAACTGTGAGCTGGTGGAATGCTGTTTACCCTTGTTCATCCTGTGTGACAGCATAAAGAGAAAACTTGAGGTAGTCTATTTTCTACCTTTACCTTGTGGTTTCTGGAGAAAACCTCTGGTTGGTAAGCTGGCAGCAAGTGTCTTTTTATCCACGGATCTGTCTTGTTAGCCTGATAGATGGTTGGACACTGAACACAACTGAACTGGAATTGTCATAAATCTTCTCATATACAGTATATTTTCAGTTAATGTTTAATACTGTATATAATAGTGCTTTAGTAACTGCGTCTTATAACCCACCTTTTTCAATTATTAACAAATTTCCTATTAGTCCAGCATATTCTAAAGCATCTTAACTGTATGCATGAATGTATGCATATCTACATAGACATATATACTATATAATTATAGTTATATAGGGTTATATAGTTTTATATAGACAGCTATGACTATTAACACATTTTTTGTATAATTATACATTTAGTTATATAGTTGTACATCGTAACTCTCAGCAAAGCCTCTCACCCACTGTCAGCATAAGTAGACTCAAAAATCTACCTGCAAACTTTAAACTCTTACTGATTCCATCTACCCTGTGTCTCTTCCATCTTGGCTTCATTTCTTTTCTTAATTACATTTCTATCATTAATCTTGTTCTTATATATCCTATTATCATCAGAAAATTGTAAGTCAGTGAATTAAGTTACCTGATTCTTCTCTGTAGTTCTTAGTATTATGTCAATAGTATAATATTTTTACTTTGTCTTTTCCTATTTGTATACACCTCATGGAAAGTTATGGCTAAGAGATTCATGCATTATACAGAGTTATAGTGGAGAACAAGAACAGTCTTGTCTTGTTCCCAAATTTAGAAAAAAAGTGAAATTTGGCATTAGGACAAAAGTTCATGCCCTTTGGTATACAATCTGTATTTTTAGATCTCATACCGTTACTTTACCTACTTAGTGAAAACAACAAAGGTAAATATTCATTTCGACATCAGTAAATAAGAGGAGTGAGAATCACACTTTGAAGTTAAGTTCTAATGCACATTTATGATTACTTCTTTTATTTACACACATTTAGTAATTAATGGGTTCACAAGCATTTACCTAAGACTGTTGTCATTTTGCTTCTGTTCTTTAGAAGCAAACCTTTATAAATTTGAGGGTAATCAAAATATCTCCATGGCATTCATTTTTTGTGTTCTGAAGAATTCAGCTGCTTCTTACTTTAGAGGTTGCAAATATAGATATGATTTGCAGGAATTATCCATAACAGAGTTAATGTGAACTAGACCTAAAGCTAACTGCTAACATGGTACATTAGCAATTCCCAGTAAAACCCTAAAAATTCATAATTTCACAGAGTTAATAACACTAATGATAAATAAGTAAAGTGAAAGGTTGATTCAAATTGTGATCTACAATATAAAAGAACAACTTTCAAATTATATTTAAATACGTTATAAGGGTTCATAGAGACACTATGAATGTACAAATAGGTGACAAGTCTTCAAGCCTATGAAATAAATGGGACTCTTATTATTCTTAATGCTTTTAAAAATCTTGAACTTTTAAGTGTACAGCTCCTATTACCTAGGTTGATGATTTATGACTTATTAGAGTGGTTAGAAATGGACACAGGTTTCTTTCTACTCAAATAAGTAAGTGGGAAAACTAAGGCAAAAAAAATTGCTTGTGTGCTATTAATTTAAAAGTTGTTTCTCTCCCCCTTTTAGCTCTTTTCTTTCACAAATCCGTAATCTTGCACTAGCATATGTGAGAGGGACAATCTCCTGGGATGATGTGCATTTGGCAGATAGTGATTTATATCAGATCAAAACACTCACATTAAAATTACTTCATCTTCTTTCCAGATTTTTCTACCAATCCAATTAAAAGGAAAGTTGGTATTTTACAAACATAATAATATTGGCATGAAAACTGTCAATTGCTTTCTGATTGCTTATATATTTTTTTCTTTTTATTTCCATGACAAACTTCTGGTGGAGGTAGGGTAGAGATTCTTCCTTGTAACTTAAGCCGAAGAAACAAGTTTAACACTTTGTTTAAAAATGCCTTAGCATGGGATCTGAGGATTTTTGTTGCTTCCACTGAATTTATTCTTTTCATTAATTCATTTTTAAAACTTTCATGGTCACCAGAAGAATATGATTGCAAAGGCTGTTAATGTATGTTAAATTATAAATTTTACAAAAAAGGAGGTTTGGCAATTTCTGAACTCCTACAGTTGCTCATATCTTACTTGCAGGTAAAACATTTGTTGAAAAAGGTGGGCCTACATTTGAATAATATTGCCAAAGTTGGTGTACGTTTTGAGAGGTATGTTAGTCACAGTTGTCTAGAGGAAGAGAATTTATAGAATGAATCTCAGTCTATTTCCATGAAGGGGCTTTATGAGATTGACATAAAGTCTGGGATCCAGTTAATCTCACAATGACTGGCCATCAGTGAAAAGTACAAGAGTCTAGTCATCCCAGTAGTTCCTCAGTCCATACGTCCGGATGTGTAAGCTGTTCTTCAGTATATGCTGGAATCCAAGAGGAAGCTCTAATGTCAGCAAAGGAATGAATTAGGAATCAAGGTGAGAGCAAGCAGGTAGGGAGTGAAAACTTCTGTCCTCAGTGTTGTTGTGTGCTCTTTTGCTCAAAAGAAACAGATTACGGGTGTGTCTTTGTTCCTCGAGGATCCAGATTAGAAGTAGATCTTCCTACTTTGAATTAACCACATTCTGTCACAGGCAGCCCTTCATTCTTCAATTTAGTATTTTAGTTAGCTCCAAGCGTAGACAGCTAAGAAGAGTGACCACAACAAAATAAACATTTAATTTTGTCAATGTATGAAATGTACAAAGAGATTTAGTTGAGGTATTCAGTTGGTAAACTCACCTGCACCACAAGCTTGGTGGCCTTAATTGAATTCTAAAACCTACTCTAAAAGGAAAGAACTGATCTTTAACCTCCTTTTGCACTCCATAAGACTGGCCTCTCAAAAACACATTTCACACACATAATAATAAAAAGAAAACTCAGAAGTTTTAAATAAAATGTTTTCTGCTAAGTACATTTATTACATACAGCAATTGAATTTGTGAATGTTCTAGAAAGGGTTTGTCTTTCCATCAGTCCATACAAATACATTGAATGCATCAAAGCATCAAAAGATTGTCCTGAGCTAAGTGTAGCCAGCATTTTGCATCTAAGGAAAGACTCATCAAGGTCTTGAAGACTCTGTCCAGGCTGATGAAACGTCCAGGCCAACTCAACTTTAAGCCTACATTCTGTATCAGTTATCACATACCTCAAGTGAAAAAAACAAAAAACAATAAAATAAAATAAAATAAATCCTCATCCCCACGTATAGAAGAAATGCATTGATTCTCAGGAACAAAGGATTAGCTGGTTCTTATTTTCATGAACAACTAAACTATATGGTTACTACCTAAAATAAATTTAATTTAGATAAACATAATATAGACCTACAAAAAGCTCATTTGTTTTTATTTCTTGCATTGTTTCTGGCATACCTAAAAGTGTAACCAATCAGAAAACTTTAGTATATGTATATTTTTACCAACTTAAAACATTTGTATATAGTGATGTATATAAATATGAGTGCATTGAATATATATGTTTGTTTCTATGCCATATGCATACCTAGTACCTGCAGAGGCTCGATAATAGTGGCATATCCCTTGGCACTGCAGTTCTGGATGGTCATAAATCATTCTTTGGGGCCTAGAAACAAGACATGGCTTCTGTGAAAAATTTACATGTGCTCATAACCACTAAACTATTTCCCAGGCTTCTTGTTTTACTATTTTCAATTTGTAAATATGTTTTTTGTTTCCTCCCTGGACTAAGGGTTAAAATATGAAGTCTGATAAATTCATGCTAATCCATCAATTCATGGTGTAGTAGGTTCTGACAGTAATGATCCTTTTAGGTTGCTGGAGCAGAGGGTTCACAATACATTATCTGTTTAGAGAAACTTACAATTCTAATGTTGTTGCTTAGATTCTAAATATACGAGAACAGAGCAAGTAAAAGAGGGTCTAGAGCACATTGACAAGTTCTTAATCCGTGAAATTGTCTAATAGAGACAGGCATCTTTAATGAGAAACACCTTCAATTACATTTAGAACACTGTATCAGTGTCCCTCACTTGTCTCCAAACTACAGCACACAGTGCCATAGGTAATCACCTTTTTCAGTACTCTCCAATTCAGTCTAAAACATGTCAATAATGTCTCATGTCTCAACAGTACAAACATTTCCCTCCTGTGGTCACTAAACATGTTGGTCTCATAAAGAGATGTAACTGGGCCCCATCTCACTGGGCATTCTCTTCCTATAAGCTCTCACACAGTTCAAGTGTTTAATTTTCAATATCACACTAACCTGCACCTCATCAAAGCTGTGAATGTGTAACAGATATGCTACCGTTTGTCTATAATCATCTTTCTAATGAACTGTCCACACGGCCATCATCTCTGTTTGGTGGCCCCAATCACTTCCACCTGATCTGACAAGGTTTCAAGACATGAAAAGTTTTGCTGAAATTTAGATATATACATGAGTAGTTGTAAAACTATAAGCCCATTGCGCCTTGGTGAGGCATGGCTGTACAGCTCACCATGGCGAAGAGTCAAATGTTCAGTCATTTGAGTATGACTGTTTTCTAATCCAGAGGGAGACTAAAGCTTAAATACAGTACATACAGTAGTACAAAACTGAGTCCCATGATGAGTGACTATCCAAATGTATTATTGATTATATGTTTAAATTTGGAATTTGGAAAAATTCATGATTTGTGTGATGTTAACAGTTTGGATGCCTATTTTGTCAATCTTGTATAGATATTTTTATATGCATTGATGAAAAGCTCTGTCCATTAAACGGAACAAAAATGAAAATCATCAACATACCTCAATAGCGCCACTGTTGGACAGTACTGCTTGATCAAGTACCCCTTAATCCATTGGCTGCCATCGAAGGCTTGGAAACAAATGTAGAATTGAGGAAAGTTTAACTTTCAGACTCCATATTTTGGAAAGGTATGTATTTAACAGTGTTTTTGTTTGTCACTAGCCCAGAGTAACAGACAGATCCTCTTCTTAAGGGTGTAAAACTGTTCAATCATTCTGTTTTTGAATTGTGTTTCCAATGAAAGTTTGCACAACATAGAAAGAAGTTTTTATGCATCTCCTTGGCAGCTACACATAGAATTCCCATTGTGTCCTTGTTGAATAAAAGTACAGAATTAGCACTGGAAGACTGACTGGCTTCTAAATGAACTTTTTGATAGTAAATGCAAAACTAGAGGGAGCAGAGCACAAATGGAGAGAGGCATGAGGCTGAGCTTTGGAAAGCAATTAGCAAGCTCCACACTGACAACCCTTTGATGGCCTGAATTGCTTCCAAAAGATAAGAGTATATTGTTTAAAAAACAATTAAGTCCCACATGCACATTCATAAAATTATTTCGAATTCAAATGCAAATGAAGAGGCTCATATTCTTTCAATAGTCCAATATGTGTCAACCAAAGGGAAGCTTTTTATAATTGGCACAGTTTGGGGTGCACAAAGCACTTTTGCCAAATTCACACCATCCACCAGATTGTTTCATTAGGTCCATAGTAACAAGTATTAAGTTTTTTTGATTTGGCTAATGTTCACTGTATATGTTGTAAAGGCTTTCTTTAGGGACATTAGCTTATGTGTTCTGACAATAGAAAGAAAGGAGAAGTAACCCTCACACATGCTAACAGCCTTCATGCAGCAAGAGTACAGGAATAGTCCATTTGGGTTTTGATACCAGTACTTACATAGTGGTGGATCTAGAAGACAATGGGGAGGAACTCTGTCTGGTAAGAATTAAATCTAACATTAGAAAGGATTGGGAATCTACCACAAACAATACCTGAGAGAAGAATGTACATAAACCCCTTCCTGTGACACATTTAGCAAATCATTCAAAGTCTTTTGGTTGTATGCCTTGAAAACTTAATAGTTACAATGAGCTAAAGTACATGTAAAACAAAATGTAACATGGAAATAGTTAAAGTTTTCTTGTTTTGTAAGTATTTTTTTGTTTTGTTTTGTTTTCTTTATTTCTTGGACTTCATACAGTCTGTGAGTTGTTTCTGGGGGAGTGCAAGCCTCTGGGGTTAGCATCCCACTATCAGTGACTGCATATTATGTCTGTTCTTTTGTGACTGGGTTATCTCACTCAGGATAACCTTGAAAAAAATCAAGTACTGACTAAAAAATATATTCATATAGTTTTATATAAAAATTATGTTAAAATCTGAAAAAAACTACTGACAAAAAATGTATAATTTTAAGCAACAAATGTTTAAAATCTGTACATTTATCTTTGTTTTGTAAAATAAAGTTGTTTAAAAAAAAGAAAGAAAGAAAGAAAACAGGCCACTGCTGTGCTAGCAAGACTTTATGAATGCCTCCTACATGAGCCCATACTTGGCTCTACCTCACCAAATTGTTAGGGCAGCCTTTGTTCCTAAGTATCCTGCTATGAGTAAGAGAAATGTAAAGAACTCTTCACTCCTGGGAAGTACTTATGTTAGAACCTAAAACCCTGAATTATACAGCATTGATTTACCAAGAACAGCTCTGGGCTGACATTGCCACTCAATACTGGGTACTATCATAACCTAAGTAATTGAATTTTAAGGGCCATTGTAGTGACTAGATACAACTAAATAGGTGTTGTTTCAACTCCAGTATTTATAACTGCAGTTTAATGATCGAAATTTTTTATTTATTCAATTCTTCATTAGATAATTTAGATAATGTGCAAAAAAAAAAAAAAAAAAAAAAAAGAAAGAAAAAGAAAAACACCTGCATTTCTTCACCTGGAATTCAAACATTTGGAACATAGATGTTGAAAGATTAGTACTTGAAAGTCTGTCTAAACTACACAAGAAATTCAAGGCATGTCCAGTTTCTTAGAGGCCCTGTATCTTAAGAGAAAACAAAGGGCAGGTAATTCAGTGACATACTGCATTTGCCTAGCATGTGCACACTTCTGGGTGAGACTCTGAGAACCACAGAAACTGTAAAAAAGTGAGAAAGAGTCACCAAATGTAACTAATCTGAGGGCACATATCTAGCAAATATAAACTTGAACTGAATTCAGATTTTTAAATTTCATAGGTGGTAGCCAAATACCTGCTTGATGTCTTTGTCAGGGTGGGCGGGCATTTTTACTAGCAACTATTTAACAATTGACCACATGGTGGCAAGCATTTAGGTGTGTGTGTGTGTGTGTGTGTGTGTGTGTGTGTGTGTGTGTGTGTGTGGTGTGTTTCTATATGTGTCTCTGTGTGCATACTCATATGTGAATGTAAACATCTTATTGTAATTTTTATGTGAAAGCATGTCACTAAGGTGCCTTCCAAGGAGAAGATATATACAATACTTACCCCATACTATAAGGTCACAAAACAAAGCAAGCTTTGATTCCAGCAGTGTTCACTCCAGGAAACCAGTGAGATTACCAGTCTGCCTTGTAGATGTCGTTGAAGAGCTACTCATAGGTACATGTTAAACTTTCCACAGCAGGCATTACCTATAAAGCTTTTTCCCAGCATTGGTAAGTGATTCCCCATACCTTTATTATTAAATGTGTCTTCACTTGCATTTCTGGTATATATATATTCAAGCTTTCTTGAGGCCATCTAAAATTAAGCCAGACTTAAGTACAACAGATAGTAGGGGGTGGTAGAATACCCTGGTGAGGGTCTGGTGACCCTCCACATTCTTCCTTGAGAGGCTGCAAACAGAAAACATGAAAAGGTGATTGTCATAAGGTCTTATTACTGCAAAAGACACTGTGGCCAAGGAAACACTTCAAAAAGCAAACATTTAATTGAGCCAAACTTACAGTTTTCAGAGGTTTAGTTCATTATTGTCATGGTGGGAAGAATGGCAATATATAAGCAGATGTGGGGTTGGAGGAGTATACTTCTTGACTTTGAAGGCAGCCAGGAGGAGAATAATATGTCTCACGCTGGGTAAAACTTGAACATATTTAACTCCATCTCCACAGTGACAAACTCTCTAATAAGATCACAACTCCTCCAATAAGGCCACAACTCCTTATAGTGTCACTCCTAAGGCAAAGCATACTCAAATACATGAGGTTTTGGGGGTTATACCTATTCAAACCACCACAGTGATATAATCCTCTTGTAAGGTGGCACATTTGATCTTTCCAAGATTCTAGTTGCTAGGCTCAGAAGACAGTCACTTACAGTAGTGAACATGCTAGAAGTTAGCATTGTCTTCATCAAAGACTCTGCATTTTACTCTTTTGAATCAATGTCTTTCATTAGAGTGCTGTCAAGCAAGGCTCAGAAACTTTAATTTTATGCCTAGCTTTTACAGGAATGTAGGGAATGAATCGGGCCCAGTTTACACAGTAAGCTCTTTACCCACTCAGTCGTGTCCCTGATTCAATCAGTGAGACTTTTAATATGATTAGTGTTAATCGTTAATTTTCTTCAGTAATATTATATATAATGTTTTCCTTGTTAAGAAAGGGTCTGGTTAAAATATAGAAAACAAAAATTGACCAGATGGATGTGTTCTATTGCCTACCAACTTTATTGTCAGTGCTGCAGATCAAATCTACTGAAACTTGGAAGCTGATTGTTAGCATGCTGGAATGGTCCATTAAAGTTAACCTAGAAAGGTGTTGATATTAATTCCTAAGGCAAGATCCTCAATAAATGCAGTCATCTAGAATCTGACCACATATTCAGATGTTAGGGTTGGTTTCTGAGTGCTCAGAAATGGAACTATAAAAATTTATAAGTCTTTAGTAATGTGTGGAAAATCCTATCTCAAGTAGGCAATTAAATGTGAAATTAGTCAATATATCAGAATCTTTGGAGAGGAACTCTGCACTGGAAGAATTCAAAGAAAGCGCTAGAATGATAGTTTGGCTGGGCTAGTTGGTATAGGCATAAACTCTTACTAAAATGTCTTTTATCTTAAATTCATATACTATTTACACAAAAATCAGTAACACCTTTATGTCTGATCCTCATTGAGAGTTCTGCAGTGCAAGAAATTTCTATTTCAATCCCTGTGCACACACATTTATCCAAAATAGTGATTCAACTATAGTTCCCTGAGCACTTGCTATATCAGTACTTCATAACTAAAAGAAAATATCCTGTTTCAACAGCCATATTTTCACAGTGTGGGGCTGCAACCCTTTAATCTCAGCACTTGGAGGCAAAGGCAGGCTGAACATTGTGAGTTTAAGGACAGCCTGATCTACATTGGGAGGTCTACTCTGGCTAGAAATGTACACTGAGACTTGGCATCAAAAGGAGGCCCCAAAGCAGCTTGGCAAGTCACAAGGAGCTTGGGAGCTGTCACTGCCTGTTTTAACTCTGTTCAATAGGCTGCTGTTGATTTCTTTATTTCCCCCACTGCTGCAGAGGTTGGAAAGGCACTAACAAACAGTTGCAAGGTCAAAGTGTAAGCAGAAGGAGACAATAAAATTGTATGCGAGGAAAGTCAATATTAAACGCAGGTCATGAAGGAATGAACACTTCTTTTGTAGAAAGAAGAATTTAAAGTTAAGGAGTAAAGCATGAATGAAATGGTGCTGGGATTAGGGAACTGCAATCACTCACAGCGTTTCCATCCTTCCAGCACCCTTTGCTTGTTTCTCTTGTCTATTTTAGAATCCTGATCAATAGAAGCCACCTCTTTTAACAAAATAGTCCCCACCAAGTGACAAAAAGTCACCAAATTTTTATTTGTTTTATAACATAAAAGAGTCAGTGCTGTCTTTAAATTATATAATTAATTAGGATTAATTTCATGTGCAAATTTTGTCATTGTAGCTGTGGATGGAGCCATATATCAAAGAGACGTCAACACTGTGAAATCAATAGCAACATCACCTTGATTACTGTTCCAGTGTGTATCACCTGTAACATTCATCCGTCATGGTTAGTAGCAAGCATCATAGAAAACAAATGTAATTTGCTTTTTTCTTATTGGCATTTTTCAAGATGAGAGATAATATGTATCCCAAAGCCCAGCAATGAGCTAAAAAGAAGTCATTAAGGGAAGCCAGGGAGACAGTGAGAGAGCCCTGGGGATAATTGACAGGAAATCATGACTAGAGAGCAGGAGTAATTCTTCATATTGCATCGACACAGAAAGGACTGATTCCGTTTCGGGGATACAGACTTCCCAGGACACTTTCAGAAAAACCAGAGAGCTTTGTTTCTATCAAAGAACATGTTCCGTGGTACCCAAAGGAAAAAGAAATAACATAACTTTATGGCAACAGTATTCATTGAATCCTTATCCTTTTTTCTCTCCTAAATAGCACAAGCCTTCTGTTGTATCAGTTTTGGCCACAATGGAGTGAGTGGAGGAGTCACATACAATTGATTTTATCATGAGTAGCTCCTTAATGAGACACAGTATGAAAATTTATAACTATAAAAACATCCTTTACATCTGTTTTTTTTTTTTTTTAATTTGTTTCTCTGCTAGGTCCTTATTTTTTCTCTTGTCAATATTAGGACATTCTCATTGTCACCACTGTATGGAATGAGATCTGGGTTTGTCATATATGTGTGAAAGTCAATCACAGCACACTGAAATCACACTGGTGTGAACTAATTATACACCAAATTCATAAAGACAAAGAGGAAATCACGTGCCAAGAGATAGCAAAGGTACGAAAGCCCACAACTGTCAGAACATTTTCATTGTAAAGGAAAATCAGGCTTGTTACCTCCATACATCTGGAGCAGATCAAATACAAACAACTTCTGAAAGCAGTTGAAGACCAGTGGAAGAGGAATCAATGTAGGTTAGTTCCTAAAAAGGACAAAGAAGAAATACCATTTTCATGAGGAAAAAAAGGTGGGGAATGTTGTGTATGGTACATCTATTGTCTTTGGCACTGCTTATTCTTGCCACACAGTATTAGATATTAAGAAAATCTATAATGTAAACTTTCTCATATTGGTGAATAAACTCATGATAAGGTAGCAAAGACTCAGCAGTAGTTAGAGGGAGAAACTACAGTAAATATATAAGTAGAATCTTAAATGTCCTTAAATGTTTTTGCTATAGGCAGCCATAATGGAGGAGACAAAAACCACAGGAAAACCACTGTGTCACTTGCCTTGCCCCTGACAAAGCATATACCAACTGACCTAATAAAATACGAAGAAGATCCCCTGAATAACTTAAATTTTAAATTAGAGTAAACCGATGTAGTCTTTTAACTGTTTTAAAATGATAGCACATTGCTTTGGGATTGCATGTGGTCGCTCAGTGTGGATTTTCAGCTTTTAGCTACCTTTAATTTAGATTATATATGATCAGAATTCAGAATTACCAGCCCCTACCACCTGTTTTTTTTTTCAACTTTATTTTACAAAACAAAGATAAATGTACAGATTTTTAGCATTGTTTGCATAAAATTATACAATACATTTTTGTCAGTACTTTTTTTCAGATTTCAAAATAATTTTTACATAAAACTGTATGAATATATTTTTTAGTCAGTACTTAATTTTTCAAAGGTTTGATAGTATGCATTGAAAACTTAATAGTTACAATGAGCATAAAGTACATGTAAAACAAAATGTAACATGGAAATAGTCAAAGTTTTCTTGTTGTATAGAGATTTTTTTGTTTTGTTTTGTTTTGTTTATTTTTCTTTATTTCTTGGACTTCATACAGTCTGTGAGTTGTTTCTGGGGCAGTGCGAGCCTCTGGGGTTAGCATCCCATTATCAGTGACTGCATATTATGTCTGTTCTTTTGTGACTGGGTTATCTCACTCAGAATGATATTCTCTAGATTAAGCCATTTTCTTAAGAATTTGGTCAAGTCACTGTTTCTGGTGGCTGAGTAGTATTCCATTCTGTAAATGTACCACAATTTTTGTATCCATTCATCTTCTGAAGGACATCTGGGTTTTTTCCGGCTTCTGGCTATTATAAATAGAGCTGCTATGAACATTGTGGTGCATATATCTTTTTTGTGTACTAAGGTGTCTATGGGGTATATGCCCAGAAGTGGAATAGCTGGGTCTTCAGGTAGTATTATGTCCAATTTTCTGAGGTATCGCCAGACTGATTTCCAGAGTGGTTGTATTAGTTTGCAACCACACCAACAGTGGAGAAGGGTTCCTCTTTCTCCGCAACCTCGCCAGCATCTGTTGTCCTCTGAGTTTTGGATCTTGACCAATCTGACTGGTGTGAGGTGGAATCTCAGGGTTGTTTTAATTTGCATTTCCCTGATGGCTAAAGATGTCTAGCACTTCCTCAGATATTTCTCAGCCATTCGATATTCCTCAACTGAGAATGTTTTGTTTAGCTCTGTACCCCATTTTTAATAGGGTTATTTGATTCTCTGGTGTCTAGCTTTTTGAGTTCTTTGTATACCTTAGATAATAGGCCTCTATCTGATGTGGAGTTGGTAAAAATCTTTTCCCATTCTGTTGGCTGCCGTTTTGTTTGAGTTGATTTTATATCCAGCCACTTTGCTGAACTTGTTTATCAGCTGTAGGAGTTCTCTGGTGGAATTTTGGGGTCACTTAAGTACACTATCATGTCATCGGCAAAGAGTGATGTTTTTATCTCTTCCTTTCCGATTTGTATCCCCTTGATCTCCTTTTGCTGTCTAATTGCTCCAGCCAGGACTTCCAGTACTATGTTGAATAGGTAGGGGGAGAGTGGGCAGCCCTGTTGAGTCCCTGATTTTAGTGGGATTGGTTCAAGTTTCCCACCATTAAGTTTAATGTTGGCTGTTGGTTTGCTGTATATTGCTTTTATTATGTTTAAGTATTGGCCTTGGATTCCTGTTCTTTCTTAGAATAGCCACTCCAGCTTGCTTCTTGGAGCTGTTTGCTTGGAAGATTTTTTACCACCCTTTTACTCTGAGATAGTGTCTGTCTTTGTCTCTGAGATGAGCTTCCTGTATGCAGCAAAAGGCTAAATTTTGTTTAAGTATCCAGTCTGACAGCCTATGTCTCTTTATTGGGAAGTTGAGTCCATTTATGTTAATAGATATCAAGGAATAGTTGTTTCTGTTTCCTGCCATTATTGCTTTTGTGGGTTGAGTTGTGTCTGTGTCTTTTTCTTCTTTTAGTTTTCTTGTTTAGGAGTTTTCTTGTTTTTACTAGGATGTGGTTCCCCTCTTTGTATTGGGTTTTCCACCTATAATTCATTGTAGTGCTGGGTTTGTGGTCAGATATTGTGTAAATTTTGATTTGTCTTGAAATATCTTCATCTCTCTATCTATGGTGATTGATAGTTTTTTCTGGATATAGCAGCTTGGGCTGGCACTTGTGCTCTCTGAGGGTCTGCATGATATCTGTCCAGGCTCTTCTAGCTTTCATAGTCTCTGTTGAGAAATCGGGTGTGAGTTTGATTGGCCTGCCTTTATATGTTACCTGACCTTTTTCCCTTACTGCTTTTAGTATTCTTTCTTTGCTTTGGGCACTTAGTGTTTTGACTATTATGTGTCGGAAGGTATTTCTTTTCTGGTCCAACCTATTTGGAGTTCGGAAGGCTTCTTTTATGATCGTGGTCATCTCATTCTTGAGGGTAGGGAAGTTTTCTTCTACAATTTTGTTGAAGATATTTACTGTGCCTCTTAGTTGATACTCTTCTCCCTCTTCTATTCCTATTATCTTTAGGTTCGGTCTTCTCATTGTGTCTTGGATTTCCTGGACATTTTGGGTTAGGAGCTTTTTGTTTTTTGCATCTTCTCTGGCTGTTTTGTCTATGTTTGCAATGTTGTCTTCTGCCCCCGAGATTCTCTCTTCCATCTCTTTAATCTATTGGAAATGATTACTTCTGTGATTCCTGATATCTTTTTTAGGTGTTCTACCTCTAGGGTTATCTCTTTTAGTGTTTTCTTTATTGTGTCAATTTCCGTTTTAAATTACCTCTTCCATTCCTTCATCTCTTTGATTCTGTTTTCCTCTAGTTCTTTGAGTTCTTTGAGTTCCTCTTTAAAAGCTTCTGAATCTTTTTGCTTTTCCTCCCATTCTTGTTAAGTATCTCTATCAGCGTCTTGAGGTATGATTTCAATTCTGTGCCTTCATTTTTCTGGAGTGTTTGGAATTCTGATGTTTGCTTTTATGGGAGAGCTGGGTTCTGGTGTTGCCAGGTTGTCTTGGTTTCCTTGGCATATGTTCTTTCACTTTCCTCTTGCCATTTTGTTGTCAGTGATATGTTCTCGCCTTTCTCTTGTATCTGGTCTGTGTCCCTGGATCTCCACTTGTCCAGGTGGCAGATGGGCCCAGCCCTGTTCTATGCCTCAGGGTCGCCGGGTGGGAACAGAGGTTCCAAAGTTCTGTTCCTGGTCCCCGGATCAGGCATGTCGGAGGGTGCGCCCCGCTTGTGCACTCCGCAGAGATCTCTCTGCTCCCTGGCCTCACAGATCTCCCACTCACCAGTCTCTGAACCTTAGCAGCTGGCAGTCCGCGTGGCAGATGGGCTGGGCTCTGCTCCGCACCCTGAAGTTGCCGCTGGGTGGAAACAGAAGTTCCAAAGTTCTGTTCCTGGTCCCTGGATCAGGGAGGTCGGAGGGCGTGCTCCGCGCGCGCACTCTGCAGAGATCTTTCTGCTCCCTGGTCGCCCAGATCTCCCACTCACTCTTATTATTCTTTTCAAGTACCACAAAAATGGCTAAAGAAATTCAGATTTGCAAGAAGACCAAGTGGGCTTGCTCCACCACCTGGTTTTAATGTTAGCAGAATACCAGACGGGGTTTTTTTTATTGTACCTGAGGAGGAATCAGGTGGACGTAACTAAGGAGAAGGTCTGGCAGTCAAGGACCCAGGGGCCTCCTGTTGCAAACCTCACCAGCTTTGGTCATTGCTTTTGGATTCGGACACTAGACATTTGTGCCTTTAGACACCAAAGGGAGAGTCTTATGTCTCTTGCCTCTACCCACATATGTCCCTAGCTCTTGACCTTTTTGTCATCCTCAGCTTGCAACGGCAGTGTATAGCAGTAGCAGAAGCCGTAGGAAGTGATAAGCAATAGTGGCTTGAGTGAGAGCAGCAGTGATTAGACACTAGTGAGCTGCAGTGTGCTACAGGTAGCACTGAGAAGCAGCAGGCAGAGGTGAGCAGTATCAGACAGTAGTCAGTAGCAGCAGGCAGCAACTTTAAGTATTACAGCTCCCTTGTGGATTATGATACAGCCTACCAAACCAAGCAGGAGTTCTGGGATCCAGAATAAAAATACCTGTGTCCTCAGCAATGGCTGTGTTGCAGCTCTCAGACTAGAGTGGCTGAGAACTCCGTACTTGAGGTAGATGTTAAGAGTCTTCCTATTATCGAGACCCACAGCATCTTTCTTTGTTCCTCTGTAGCTCTCCTTAACTTCAGCAGCTTGACTACCACTTCACTCCATCACTGTTTCTGTGTACCACAGCGACTCCAGGCAGAGCTGTCACTTTTATTCATCATGTAATCATCTCAGTCCATTTGATTAAAATACAGCTCAAGTATGAGCAAGCAAAGAACATTTGATCAACCAATTATAAGACCTAACATTGCAGAATCTGGGTCATACAAGGAAGGTGCATGCATATTTAGAAAGAATGGGAGCAACTAAAATATCTTACTCCTCTTGCTAAGAAGAAAGTCTGTTTCTACCGTGGCAGACCTTCATGTTACTCGACTTACACTGACTGATTGCAGTTCATCAAAGTAGAAAACACTTACGTTTATCTGACATAGGCCTTTTGTTTAGTTAACCAGAAGAAGTGTCCCTCCTCTGCCCTTGTAGAAATGGCTAGAGACTCAAGTAGCACTCACAGTAACTTGTGGTAGGAAATGATTAACCAAAAACAGAGAGAAATGTTCTCAACTATGCCAGTATCTTCACGATCCAGAAACTATTTCCAACAGCAAACAACCATGATTACCATGGATGGTCCTCAAGACATCTTCTCAAGTCAGCATATGCTCACAAGAAGCAGCCGGCTAGCTGCCTGTTCAGTTACCTTTCATTTGAGATAACTGGACACCAGAGAGGGGTGTGCCAAACATCTGTAGATTCTATATTTAAAGGAACATAGGCACCAATGGGAGTGTTTTAATAATGAACTTATTGATAACACAAAGAGCCATATAACAGTGTACAAAAATGCGTAAGTTTCCTGTAACAGTGTCCCAGTGAGAGTAGATTTCTCTGGGATTTCTGCCAGTATTCTGCAGAAGAAAACACAAAAGCATAAAACAAGATACACTCTGATGGTCAAAGATAAATGACATGATACCCTTGAACTTTTAACTATATTTAATGAGAGAGTCAGAGACAGAGTTTTTTTTTTTTTTTTCTTTCCTGTCATCTTTCTTGAAACCAGTCCTTACTAGATGGATTTAACCAGCCCTTCCCTTTAATTATTGGCTTAGTCACTCAAGAATCCATTGCAAAAATAAATAAGTGAAAGTTTAAATTCACACAGTGATTTTCTTCAGTGTTTCGTTTTTCAGGCATACATCATGGAGTGACAGGGTTTTTTCTATTCAAAGGATGGGGTATATTCGCATTTATGAAACCCCATGTTTTTAAAAAGTCCTTATCCTTTTATATTGGTTTTGGAAATATGAGAGAACAAAGGCTATAATTATCTTGTGTTCTATACTATTTTTTAAATAAGAGGTTTGCTTTTTATTATTTGAAGTAAGGAAGAATTGTCTTAAGAGGCTCTGAGCCTACAGGGCAAAACATATAAAACATTTCTCATATTTCCAGCAATTTCCACCTGCATTCTCCACAATGCCCTGAGGTAGATTTGCATAGCAAGTTCTGCACAGTGAGCACCTTAAGGAAATGGTAAATCTACCAAAATTAGCTATTTCACTGTTTGTCAAATCTCTTGATGGTTAAACCCAAACTGAAGCTTGTGAAGATATTCTTGTTAATTATTACCCAGGAGCTCCTTAACCTAGGGGCAGAAAACCAGGGGAAAATGTTTTGGGTAGAATAGTCCCAATGGCTGTAGTTATCTTTCTTGATTTCTTTATTTCTTAATATTTTCTGCATATTTTTATTACTTGATTGTTTTTTGTAATTTAAGTGATTTTCAGGAAAAAATAGCATTAAAATCTGAAAAACAGATTTTGAAATTCTAAATAAAATATGTCCCTAATGCTTCTAAATGTAACCCCCAAAGAAAATATGAGACAAATTTTATTCATTCCATGAACACAAACACAATTGAGTACCTAAAATCTGGTAAATAAAATTAACCAAATTCAACATTTAACAAATGAAAGTGCTTGCTATTCTTCTAACTGTATTTTTAGAAATATGCTTCATACTTTATAATAGTTTTGAGGAGAAAGAAAGAATATTAGCAAACACTTTCAATTGTTACAGGTCGTTGAAGATAAGAACAGCAAAAACTGTGTAAGCCCAGGGCATGTTTCTGCTGGTGCATAAAATGACAGAGCGGTGTCTATAGCAATACACCCATTTAAAAGTGTACTGTATGTTCAAACTAACATAAAGAATCCCAAGGCCGAGAAAAAGAGTGAAATAAAATATAATAAAGATAATGAGAAGTCCCCTATACATAGAAAAATTGATAATCCATTTGAAAAAGTAGCAATAATTTAACAGAACTTCAAACCAAAAATATACAAAACCCAAATAAAACCATGGAGCTTTACAAAACGTCTTCTGTCATTAGAAAAACAGAAACAGCCTTGGTGTGTAAGTCAGAGTGTGTGGGAGTTTAATACCAGACAGTGAACTTTGGTGAACCAAACCATAATAATTTTATAAGGCACTCAGGGGAAATCAAATACTTGTTTGGAAAGATCTTTATTGCTCATCATTAAAGTAAAATAGACACATAACAAATTACAAAGGGCAAGCTGAGTTGGTCACTTAGATTGACCCTCAGAACCGAAGAGGTAGAGAGCGGAGTCAGAATCCTAACAACATGGTCATGAGAGTATTGTTTTAAATAGCCCCAAATTGGATACAATTGTGATGCCCATGTCAGTAGAATGAATGTGACAGTCACACAGTAAAGAATGACAAAATGAGAGAAATTACCATTGAGAGTTCACACCTCCCAACCATAAGGTGAGGAGAGAGAAGGTGAAAGATAGAGAGATTTGTCATAGGGATGCTCATTTGGGGATCTTAGTTTATATAGGCTTACACTCCTGGTACCCTTAGCTGACTTAAATGTGTGTTTGCTTCATTATAATTTATTAGACTTCTTTCTCAGGTTTATGATCTCTCAGTCTATCTCCCAGAGAAAACAAATGCCATTTTATTTTTAAATGCCTTAATATCATATCCAAGCAGGGATTACTATGTTCATCTGGGGACAAATGACTGTCAGAGCCACATTCACATATTTTATGAAAGATTCCTATATTCATCAAGTTGATGACACTGGTGTCATTGGCTAATAGATACACTTGCTATTGAACACCTTTACTAAATTAGACTTCCGTCTTCCTGCTTGCAGCTGGAAGGTGTTGGAAGCATCAATTATTAGCCTCGTCAAAGTCTCAGCCACAAGTTTGGAGATAAATTGAGCAATGCTGTGTCTGAAGGCTGAGATGCAGAAAAGAGTATGTAGTTGTGCCCTCTGGTTTTCGTGATCATTGCTCCACCAGCAGGATCCTAGTCAACCTCTCTGGAAATCTGCTTTGTCTATCACTCCATTCTGTTATATTTTATTGTATGAGCTGGTTCTTAGAAAAACATGAACATAAAAGTGTGGCTTTGGAATGCCATTGTTATGTTACAAAGTTGTCATCCAACACCTGAGAGGTAGGGAGCGAGGGCATAGCAACATCCTTCTCACCTACATAGTGAGTTGGGAGCCAGCCAACTTTCATGCTTTCAGTGAGACCGTGGTGTCAGTAAGACCATGTCTCACTGAAAAAGAAGTAAGATAGGTGACTCTGGAAGAGTTGCTTTCCAAACTCTCAGCTGCCTTCTGTTCAGCATGAGGTTCAGCCCAGGTGCCACATCCTGTCAGCCATAGCTTTTGTGTATGGAATATTTCACTCCGGTGATGATATTCTCTTCCAATTTCTCAGACGCAGGCGACTGCAGTCAATTGTATCCACAAAGGAAGACTATGGTTCAGTAGTGATGGTCTCTTGTAAATCACATGTAATTCATTAGTTACAGATAGTCAGAAACTTAAGATTCTTAATAACACACACACACACACAGAGAGAGAGAGAGAGAGAGAGACAGAGAGAGACAGAGAGAGACAGAGACAGAGAGAGAGACAGAGACAGAGAGAGAGACAGAAAGAGACAGAGAGAATGAATCACACACACACACACACACACACACACACACACACACACACACCTGACAGTCTTTGCTTCCATTTGAAATATCCCAAATCAAATCTCCATTGTCTTCACTGCTCTAAGCATTTTTCTTAGTTTCCACACAACACTTCTAAATAGCACGCATTTTAAAACCAATTCCCAAATTCCTACAACCATCCCACAAATGACATGTTTAGATCTGTCATAGTAACTGACCACTCTCAAGTACAAATTACTGTCTTTGATTGATTTTCATTACTGTGATTAAAACCAAGACCAAGAATAATGTACAAAGGAAAAGATTTATTTTATCTCTTATAGCTCATAATCTTTTTATTGCTGGATATCAGGACAATCACCTCAAGGCAGGAATCTGAAGGCAGCAGGAACTAAAGGAGAGGCCATGGAAGAATACTGCTTTCTGCCTTGCTCTTACAGCTTGTTTGTTCTTCTTTCATATGTTATCTGAGAGCATGTGCCCATGTGTAGCAATACCTACCTACAATGTGCTGGTCTATCCCACATTAAACAAATCTTGCTCTATAGGCTTGCTTTTTGGCAATCTGATAGACAAAGTTTTCTATTTGAGATTCCTTTTCACATATAACTTTAAGTTTTTGTCATGTTGAGAAAAAAAAAAAGCCAACATATTTCTTATGCCCTCAGCTTCTTAGTCTTTGAAAGTAAAGAACTATGAAAGTTGAAAAGACATAGAAATCTTCAGATAGTGGATTAGGAAAGACAGTGATTACCAGGACACTAAAAACATACGGGTAAAGTAATGCTATCAGTCCAAACCTGCACAAGGGCTTTAGTGATAAAGATGAAATATTTAGTGAGTTGAAAGGGAAACAGAAAGCAAATTTTGAGAACAGTTTCAGCCATGAACTTGAGATGCTCAAAAAGAACCTGACAGAAGTTCTGGAGGAGGGCAAAAAAATCAGTCAAATAAAATTACAGTAGATAGTATCAGCAATAGACAGTCAAACCAGAAGATACTTATCAGTAATGAAGGTTAAAAGTCACCAGCACACACACACACACACACACACACACACACACACACACACACACACACACTAAAACAAAGCAAAGAAGAATGATCAAAGCATCTGAAAATTTTTGAATATGTATAAGAAACCAAAGTTAAGAGTAAATCTACATGATAAAAGAAAGTAAAAATCTGCTAAATTCAATAATTTAACAATTCAATTCAATTCAATTCTAATCATAAATTTCCAAAGCATAGAGAATGAAATAGCTGTACAAATATATGGTGAACTTATTAAAACTTGCACAGGAAGTATTCACAAGCATCAAGAATTGCCAAACACAAAGCACAGAAGTAAATTTTAAGTAAATGGATGACAATAAAATTATTATATAAAAGTAACCCAGACTCACCTAACCTGTCTAATCTAGTTTGCAGATTTTGGTGTGTGTGTGTGTGTTTGTATAGGTATGAGGTGAGTGAAAGCAAAATTTCAAAATAGAAAAGAGTAACAAAATACAGAATAAATATGAAAATAACTGCCTGAGGGTAGCAGTGAAGAGACAGTGTTTGGGGAAGGATTTAGAAAGGGAAATCAAGAAAAAGCCAAAGAAAGAAAACGTACCTCTGAAAATGCATAAATAAACAGTTTCTTTTGTATGCTCATTATAACAGGACAGATGAAACAATGAATAAGCATGAATTTGCCCATACTTTCTACTCTGGAGATTACACTGTGTCTGATGTCTTTAAGCAGCTTCTCCACCCAGATGCTTGGCAAGATGACACCATTAATTCAGTGATCCCATTAGTTCTAGACTCCAACATCTGACTGAGGATGCAATAGCTACTCTTTCTAATATCTTACTAGCCTTTGTATGCATCATGGCTGAGTCCTACCCTTTCTGACAAGTCTCTATTCCCAGAAATCTTCCTCATTTTCTCTTTCTCAAGTGATAAAGGTATAGAACCATGAGCTCCATTTGTTGACCTTCCCTAGTGGTGGTCAAACTCAGTATCTTTGCATCTTGTCATCTTACCATGTTCAAGGTCACTCTATGCTGGCCTGAGTCCATTTCTCCACCTCTCATTGAACATCGTGCTGGACTGGAGGGAGAGAAGCTGGGTGCTGGTGGAATTTTGGGGAGGGGTATATATGTGAGCAAAGAACACACATCTGAAGGCACCTTCGAAAAACTAGCTAAATATTTTATTGTGTGGGCATAAAGGGCATTTAAAACCTTGGGAAGGGGATGAATTGGTGATACCAAGGTTACTGTACATCACTGACTGGGGCCCGGGTGCTGGGGATGTCTCATTTTTATGAGGAGAAATTCCAGATTCTGCTAGACATGACCTTATAAGTGGAATGGATATATGACCCCTTCCAGTGAGACAAGGGTGGAGGTTCACGCAGCAATGTGCACAGGAACACGTAGAACTAGGGCAGATGGAAAACAATTACCCTCCTGCTTATGTCACTGTGAGATTTACAGAGTTTGGATAAGTTTCAACCTTACTCTTTCTCCAGGCCTGCTTCTTTGTTCCCATGGCTCCTTGCCTCCACAACTCGGTGATCATGCAAGCTAGTGTCCAACCAGCGCCCTCAGTAAACTGTAAATAGCTGTAATCCCACAGGACAGGAGAGTACTGTGGTCCAGAAACTCTTAACATGCAGGTCTGAAATCCTTAGGCTTACTCTTTATGCTCTGGCTCTGGATGGGAGATTTTATTCTGTTGAAATACACATGCATGTTTCCTTTACTCCCTGTGTCTTTGTGCTCAAATTTATGCATATCCCCTTTCCAATGAGTACCTGACAGCGATTACTTTTCAGAAATAATCATGCTCCAACTGTTCTTTAGGGTGTGAGTTCATACTTAGCATTGATTATAATCTACTACAGATTGAGTTCTTTCCCTTCGTTAAGCATCCCAAAAGGGCTTCACCAGGACAGTTGGTTCACTCCTATTCTCCGGTCTTCTTTCTCATCCCCTGCTCTGTCTCTCTTCTTTCATAATATCAGTGCCTAGCACATGAAATATGATCAGCCCCTACAATTTTTTTAATAAAAATCAACACTGAACATTAGCGTTCTCTGTGATTCTATCTTAGTATAAAGAGGACAGTTCTTGTTTGTTGACTACATCACCCAGCCTTTGACTTAAGCCTTTGAGTTGAAATAACACACTCCCTGGGACATGCTAAGTTCGGCTTTTTGAGTTTCATCTCCCACTAACCCTAATCGCCTCTCATATACCATTCTATTATTTAATTCAGAATTGTATTGAATTCAGAAAATATTTGTTTTTTGAGGTAGAGAGATTTCTCTTATCAAAGCTTAGTTTCCCACATGGACAAATCTTGATGTTGTGAGTATGAATATATTCAGCTCCTGCAAATCATTATAAAGCTGAGCAGACAGGATGTTTACCCAGACAAAACCTACTGCTGCAGACACGCTCTGTGAAGTGATTATGGAACAAGAATGTAAGGAAATACAATTTCATGAAAGTTTAGTATCAGCTTTTCTACAATCTGTCGATCAATTCCAACAGATGTTTGTTATAGTAACGTTCGCTTAATATTCTTTGGCTTCAAAGAGACAAGCTCTGCTGTTGACTAAATACTCAATTTAATTAATGGTACATTAAATAACTAAATTTACTGATTCTAAATCAGTAGAAATTTCAAAGAAATGCAACAAGGAAATATATTTTCTTCAAACCTATATGTACACTGAATATATTTCAGAGTAGAAAATGTCCTCTTAACTCTATTATAGAGTCAATTAGGTAAAATTGTCAATATTAAGTTTAGGCCAAAGATTTCAATCACTTTGTTGTCCATTTTAGAGAAAAGCCAAGTGTGTTCATTTTCACACATCATACTACATGGGAGCCTTTTATTTTAAAGCAAGTGCATATCACAGGAGACTGAAGTAATAAACTTAGGCTTTTCTGAGTTTGCATTGCATACTGATCTAGCCTTCCCTTTGCTCTTTTGTTGGAACCCAGTAGAAATGACTTTTCCCACACACTTAACTTCCAGTTTGCTCCAATGATCCAACTCTAGGACTGATCATAAAGTTCTTTTGGAACTTTTCCCATAATATCCAGTCCATGGTATTCACCATTTGATTTCTGCAGCAGCGTACTGTACTGCACTGAGTATTTAATCAATTGCTGACTTATCGTAGCGTGGATACTATTTATTTCAGTAAATGTCATGATTTTAATATAGCTATACTTCCTTTCATTTCCATGTTGTGAGCTTTTATAGATCCAAGAGGCATATTTGATACTGTACAAATATTCCAGTCTATCGACTTATTACATATTCCTTTAATAAAATAATTAAAAATTCCATGTCCACAGTTTGATGCCAAACTCAGAAAATACTCGGTCGAGCAGCTTGAAATCAATTTCTTCATGCATTGGATGTTTGAGCTCCTGACACCTTTCAAAAGCAGGGTTAAATATAGTTGTTGGAGACTTAGAGGTAGAATTTGCAAATAGAATGCTTGTATCATATGACTCGCCAAAACAGATGACATGAGTCAGCAGGGGATAAATGAGATTCCAAGTCAGCAGATCGCTGCGTTTCCACATTTGTTCTGTCTCTGTGTTAGCAACATGAACAACATCCAATTTATTTTCTCAACATTGTGAAACGGCATCAAACACACATTTCAGCATTCTCTGTTTATATCTGTGTTCACATCTGAATCTGGAACCATTCCATACCTTATTGCATTTCTTCTGAATCCATTCAGCTCAGGGATTTCAGGGTGAGCAAAGAGCTCTCAGAACAGAAGCTGCAATATGTTGCTCTTAGCAATTCCACATATTCATTTGTTGGAACCTTCATCCTTTTGCATTTATTTTCCCACCAACATGTGCATATACATCAACACATTTGCATAATATATTCCAAGAGCAAATACATAGGGTTACTTTTTTCTCCTAAGAATGCTGTACAGTTGCCAATGGGTTTTCTTTCCCAGTTGGTCAAATTCTTTCAGTGTTAATAAAATACAGCCAAGTGGGTGCATTTTGAGCTTGGGGTGCTCTGAAGAAAATGTGTGCTCTTCATTCATGTCCCCACTGTCAAGCTGAGGGGCAAATCAAATTGACCTGTCAAACAACAGGAGTTCTTTGTGATTGAATTATTCCATTTCAACACAAAAAGTGTATTTTCTTTCTCAAATTCTATATTTTTTTTGCCTTTTTAGAGTTTCCAGGGGGTGCACTCACAGCTGAATTCATTTCCCACTGAAAACGTATCTCTCCCATCATATGACTAGAATGTAGTAAAGCAATAACTCCTGTGCGCCAAAGGGTTCAAGGAATTTAACACCATGCTTTTAGAAGTGCAGTGATCTGGCCAGTATGAGCAAAGCCACATTTAAGTCAGTAGGGCCTGCACAAAAATCTGGCACTGTTAGAATCTTTTGTCTTTCTTGCTCACAAAAGTGCCTCAGCCTATGCTTATCTCTTTTCAACAAGCTCAGCTAAGATGTGAACCCCTTCCTTGGTCTATTCCTGGGAACCTGGGATCTTCCTGGATCAAGACCATACCTTTCCTCTTTTATTTACAGTCTCACTTATTTTCAGAGTCATGTCACTTATTTAGGATTCATGTACAAGGTTGCTGGCAAAGTCCTAGAGTGTTTGTGGGCTTTTATTTACTCTTTGGAATTGCTCTTTTTTTTGTCTGAAGTTGCTGGGGGAAAGCAAAAATATTTGGCAACTTTGTATTTCTTTGTAATTAGAATGCTGTCTGATTTTTCCAAACGTTCATTGTTTAATGAATGGATAATATGGGGAAAATACACATTAGGTTTGGATATTTGTATACTCAGTTCCTAATTGTGGTATTATTTTGCAGAAGATAATAGACATTTTAGGAGATGTGGACATTGGAAAAAGTACAACATTGAGGTCCAGTGTGATACTGACACCTTACCTTCAGGTTCCTTTTCTACTACCATGGAAGATGTAGACATAAGTACATCCTTCACTAGATACCTGCTGTGATTTTTCCTCTGTCTTTATAGACTCTCCCATAGAACTGAACTCAAAATAAACTCTTTCTTCATAAATTCTCCTGTTTATGTTGTTTTATTGCAGCAACAAAATAATTAATACATTCAATAAACTGTCATCGCTTCAATAATTATCTGATGATTTGTGGGAAACTTTTATCAGATACATCCATACTTATTGGCACATGGTCTAAGCAGATGCAGAAGTCAATGCAGGCCCTTGAGCACTAACAACAAAACTTCATATTATTTCTTATAAGTGCTGGAAATTTTAATAGTCAGAGTTATCATTGGAAACAAAAAAAAGAACAACTTTTTAAGCTATAGACTGAATCTCTAAAATTCAACCTGGCAGAATATAGCCTGGGGGATTTCAGGATTGCAGGTACTTTTTCCTTACATTATTGTAAAACTGCCCTATATATAAAATTTAACTTCTTCCCAAATGGATGTGAAACAACTTGTATTTTATGACACTTTGCTTTTATAATAAGCTTTACAATGTTATTTCAATAATAAAAGAATATCAAACATTTCAACCTATTTCTAATTTACATTTTCTTTTTCAGGTATCTTCTTTAAACTGATTTAAAAAGAAAACATAATGTGCAGTAAGTACAGGGCTGGAGAAATGGCTAAGCAGCTAAGAGCACACACAGTTCTTCTAGTAAAGTGATGGTAGTCAGTCTATTACAGATCCACTACCAGGTAGTTGGCTAGACTTCTACTAGCCAGCATTGGTTCCCTCCTGTTGAGTGGGCCTGAAGTTCAATTACACAGGTTCTGGTTTAAGTCAACATAAGTGTGTCACTTTGCACCTTTATGGATATCTTGCTCTGCTGATCAGTATTGTGGCTCATAGGCATTATACCTGAATAGGACTTTGCCTAGTAATTTCTGGTACTTTGCAAGATGTACCACAGAAAGGAATCATTAAGGACAGATATACTCGAATCATCCGAACTCCTGTGCTAAACAAAATATGTTGTCAGCAACAGGGACATAAATGTTGAACCATTGTAACTATCAAAGGCTATAATAGTCTCTATTATTTTTGAGATTCTTAGACTTTGTTGAGGTAAAAATAAAATAGAACTTGGTTCTACCATCCCCAGGTAGTTTCACTCCTCAGGGGAGCAACTCTAGTTTGGAGCAACACCTGATGCCTGATCTCTTTCTCCACCATGCAGTCCTCTGGCCAAAGAGCCATATCTGTAGATCCAAACTGCTTCTCTGCCACAAGGTCCAAAAACCATCCTCTTCCAGCTGCCTCTCTTTTAGCTGCCCTCTCCACACAGTCCCCACACACATTTCTACTGCACTGTGGGCTTTGTGCTTCTTGGCACAACACTCTCTTTTGAACTCAATTAAATGACCATATCAAAAAAAAAAAAAAAAAAAAAAAACACAGCAAAATACTCTGATCTGATTGAAAGGATATAATTTGCCCACTTGGATAAGTCAGATCATCCTATATCATTTCATCCCTTATAAAATATTCATAACAACCTGTAGTCATGTGAAGATGTGCAGAAAAGGATATCTACATCTGCCTCCATGTTGCTTCTTTTTGATTCTCTCATTTCATTCTTCTCTTCTGCCTTACCAAAACTTTTGTCTCCATCCCACTCTCTACTGTCCGATTGTGTATTGCCTTGATATCAACCTGTAAGACTGTCCTGACTAACTTGAATGTAGGTTCCTCATGCCTTGTAACAATAAACAAAAATAGCTCTCACCCCTTTTCAAAGAAGCTTAGCTTTACATCAAATGGAGACCATCACAGAAAATCTACAAACAGGACCCAATGAAGAGATCAATATATCATGAGTATCAAGCTTCACTGAATGTATCTTCAACACGACTCTTGTACTTGAGTTTCACAAAGCATAGCAGAAGAGAAGAGACAGAAAGATGTGAGATTCAGAGGACTAAAAAGACTTTTCTGAGGCTGTGTTCCTATAAATGGTTGCCAAATAAGACCTGAACATTTACAGTATGAATAGTCATACTAATAGTGAAGGTGAAAAAAAACACACATATTACCAGCCATTGACAAAGAGTTATAGATAACTAATGATGTTTGAAAGAGTGAGAATTAATCTAAGATGATAGGGTGTATTTAACAACAATAATAATAAAAGTAAAAGATGACATCAATGTTAGAGAAAGATGAAGTCAATATGGAATGGTTAGAGGGAAGAGACATTGGAGAAAATGGAAGAGGGAAAATTATGTAATTATATTTTAATTTAAAATGAATTCAATTAAATAAATTTAAAATAATTACAATAAATTAAAATATAAAATAATAATAGAAAAAGCACATGCTGTTCTTAAAGAGGACCCAAGATTAGTTCTAACTTGTAACTCTTGCTTCAAGGCATAAAATGTCTACTTTTAGGCTTCCATGGCACAGCACTTTAACATACTGTTCCTACCCCACATAAAAATATTTAAAAATATTGTTTTTACATTGAACTCAGTGTTTTGTCGCAAAAAAAAAAAAAAAAAAAAAAACCACAAGGATGGTACCACAGACACTTGTGTTCAGCTCTTGTTTTGAAAGTTATGAACAGTGAATGAAATTGCCATGGAAGAGTTGAACTGGTAAGAGGGAAAGATGTGACCAAACTTCACTGAAATCCTACATGTGTGAAATCCTACAAAAAATAGATGAATGGTGAAATTATTTTAATAAATACTTTAGTTTATGGAACTTACTTTAAAAACACAAAAGAAGAAGGAAAGAGTTAAAGCCATAGGAGCTTTAAGGAAGGTATATAATTATTTAAGTCAAAGATCCTGCAAGGACCAACAATTACCATTTTTTTCCAAGTGTCTTTTCTCTAATCTTTATGTTAATAGTATTTTGTTTCTTAAGGCTGAAAGAAATGAATGAAAAGGTAAAGGTCAAATAGATGGAAATCAGATCTCACGTTGAATGTAAGTAACAGAAAATAATTTTTTATTGGAAATTCTCTGCATTTATATTTCAGATGTTATTTCCTTCCCGCAATCCCATTCCCTTTCCCCCTCCCATTGCCTCCATGAAGGTGCTCCCTCTCCCAACAATCCTCTCCCACCTCAGCATCTTGGCATTCCCCTACACTGGAAAAAATGGGTCTTTGATGGATCATAGGCCTTTTTTCCCATTGATGTCAGAGAATGCTATCTTCTGCTGCATATGTACCTCGGGCCATAGTTCTTTCCATGCAAACTCATTGGTTCGTATTTTAGTCACTGGGAGCTGTGACAGGTTTAGATAGTTGATAATTTTGTTCTTCCCATGGGGTTGCAGGCCCTTTCAGCTCCTTCAGTCCTTTCTCTAGCTCCATCATTGGGGTCCTCATGTTCAATCTGATGGTTAGCTGCAAGCATCCTTCTCTATATCAGCATGGCTCTGGCAGAACCTCTGAGGTGGCATCCATATCAGGTTCTTGCTAGGTGAAAACAGTTTGCCTGTTTTGGGGAAGTACAAACTAAAATATGTCAGAAAATTAAGAGAAAAATCGTGATTATATGACTTGTACTTATTTTTTTAGAAGAAAATTTTATATTTTTTTTAGAAAATTTTTTTTCAGAAAGTCATTTTAGAATGTTTTTTAATGAAAGTGTCTTTCTTTATTAACATTAACTTTACTGTTGTTTATCATACCATTAAAGAAGACAAATGAATGCATGCAAGGAAAGTGATTGGAGACATGTAGAATGACTCAGTGGTAGATTGTCTACATGCACAAGCCTGAAAACCTGAGTTCAATCAGTTACTAATGTTGGGAATGAAGAACAAACTTCTCTTAGTTCTGTGCTGGCCTTTAAACCTGTAGCCACAGCCATGCATATGAACATGAAAACTTTTAATCTGCATATTAAACATACTACAAAAATGAATTATATGCAAGTTCATTTCAGAAGTCTTCAATATAAGAAATTTTTATCACTGACCTGTTATTTTTCATTATTATATTAGTATGTTATTGGGCTTGTTGCAACAATTAAAACATAGGTGTCTGGGAAGACTGGTAATCAATCAATTTATTTTCATTTTGACAACATTAAGTGCATTATCCTGTGTCTTTTGTAAGTATATGGAGAAAATATGATTATGAAATGAATGGAATTATCTTAATACACCTGGAATCTTTGGACATTCATGCTAGATGATTTAAAAAAAGTAAAAAAATTTTCAGTAGGGATAATTTGAATATTTATGATTCTATTCTGAATTTACAATATTAAATGGTTGTTGAATATCTTTACAATATTTGTCCAAGAGATTTTATAGGTCTTGAAATATTCTCTGAATTGTATTTTAATATAAATTAAGCATCCATTAATGTTGCATAAGTGAAAATATCCCTTTATACACCCGGGGAAATATTGTTATACACTGTACCTGAGTTCTAGATGCTTCGATGAGAACATTGGTTTACCTATTTGACACTACAAACACACACACATACACACAAACACCCACACACACACAAAGTACTATCATCTTTAGAAAGTCTCTAATTACCTTTTGTTCTAACAATGAACCATTACTTTTCATAAAAAGTCATCATATTTTCCACATGTAAATTTACCTTATTATGTTTGAAAATGGAAAGAAAAAGGAAGCTAGATTATTCCCAATGAAATTTAAGAGAAAGATTTCAGATAGGGTTTTGTACAATACTTATTACTAACCTTAAAAGAGGTTCAGTATTGAACACACCCACACTGTAATTCTAGAAGCGGGTGCCTGAAAACCTATTATCTTAGACAAACAAATGGTCTTAGGATTTCACTAGTAGAAAAAGTGAGAGAAATGCAAACTGAAGAAGCAGAAATCAGAAAAGAAGTCAGAAGCAGACACAAAATGTGAGGAGCTGCTGAATGGTTCAGCCAGGTTGCTACAGTTTTAGGCTTAGGTCAAATGCTGTACCGTTTGTTGTTGTTGTTTTCTCTTCCTTCCTTTTAAACCACTCAAAGTTTTGAGCTTTATTAAGTTGATTTGCCCCAGCTGTGGTGACGCCATGTTTACACTGCCTCTCCATATCGCAGGGAATAGTGTTTATGCATATGGAAGGACAGTAATGATTGAAGGTCATGTGATCTCTGTCACACCATTCAGTTTTATTCTGAAAGTAACCATGAGAGCAGCTGCAGAAAGGGCATGAATGAGTGCGTGGAGCTGCGTTCTAAGCTGAGTTGGTGTCGGCTTTTGCTGGCTCATAGGCAGCATGAAACACAAGTACCAACACAGCTCCTGTCAATCTTTGACAAAGCACCATTCACCTCTATTTCAATGAATACATCAGTTCAAGCATTCACATAAGAAAAGTCAATTGTGGTGAAGATTGCGAAGGCAAAAGACTCCTCCGGGCAAAAGGAGAGCAAAGTGACTATGGGGCTTGTTTTCTATCGTGGAGGAAAGAGACTTGTTTTTTTTTTTTCTTTGTTTTGTTTTTTTTTAAGGAAAAAGACATGAATTGTACCAGGTGATTCGAGTTCTGTGTTCAGAGTGTTAAATGAATATTTGAAAATGAAACAAAGACCAAAAATACAGTGACTGTTGAAGTAAAGTTGCATTCTTGATGGCAAAGTTCTTTGCACAAGTGATGAGATTATCAAATATCTAGGAAGTACTTAGAAAATATATACATCATAAATAATACCTGTAGTTTTATTCAATTTTTAAAAGTATGTCAGCATTCCAGACATCATGTGCAATCTACTTTATTTTCAAGTTGTTTTTCTTATGCCCTAAATAGGAGCTCTGAAGATTAAGATTTCCATGTGGTGAGCATGAGGTAAGTGTCTCTGAATAGCCTCATCCCTCTAATTAATCTTTTCCATTTTCTTTGTTTGGTCTTCGCTGGATTCTTAAACAAAGTAATGTTCATTGCCTTGGTACTTCCCTGGAGAGTAACTAGCTGATGGTGTGTGTTTTACACAATTTTAAAACACTTCTCACAGTATAATTTGATTAAATTTTTTTTCATGTGCAAAATCCATTAATAAAACCCAAACCAAAACCCTATCAACGGTCTGGTCTTTGGAAAATATACTAGGAGTCAGCTATGGTGGGTCAGAGCTGTGCTAGGAGACATCTTGTCTAAAGGAGATCATGTTATAGATAAAGCAAAGGAAAGAATTCAAGCTCTCTGAAAAATGGAGTTTAGCAGGAATCACTAAGAAATGGATGACTGAAGTCTCAGGGTATTCCAGTGTATGAGGTGCATCAGACATGGCATCCCTTGTTTCTGAGCAAGCCTGCTTCTGCTGTGAATTAAAAATTGCTCACTCAGCCGTTGCTTTGTTTCCTTCTTTGCAGCACTCCTGACACCATGCAGCAGAACAGATAAATTAAAATGGTTTCTACTTAATCCCCTCAGAGAGGTTTGATGTGCATGGGCTAGAGTATTTTAGTTGAGCAGGCTTAAAACATTATGCTTTTTAAAGCCTAATAGGTGTGTTGGTGTAATCAATCCTAATATGTAACATTTGGGATATACGCACATGCCTCCCAGGTCCCATTTATGTAATAATGGGAAGAAGCAATGACTCGTTGTTGGTCTGTATCAGACCATGAAGAAGATATGCTTAACAATCAAAAAAGACACACTCTTTCTCAGCCAGAAAAGCTTCACAACTCTTGCCTGGTGGTAGAAAGGACAAAAGTTTCTGAAGTTAAGTACTTAGGACACTCTTATCTTCAGACTCAAACAAACCATAGTAAAGAATGGCTACAGCAGGTATTCCCTGAAGACACAACCTTTTACAAGCAATGATACCAATTACTTTAAGAACCTTCAATTACTTTAGTTTTCTTGATCATTTTTAATTGAACTTCTTACTGTGAAATAATTATATAACTAAGCTTAGATTTGTGCCACTCTCCCATTTTCATATAACATCTTTTAAAAATGAGAAAAAGAAATCAATACAAGTCCAGTCTGATACTTATTTAGATTTCAATATTTTACCCACAATCCTGTGTTTATGTGTGTGCATGTGTACACGTGTACAAGTCTTCAATTATATTCTATACAGTTCACATGTTGTTGTATGAAACTTCCTTCATAGACAAAGTATAGGGCAAATACAGCAGCCCAATGATTATTTCCATATCCTTTTATAGACATGTAACCCATTTCTCTGTTTCCTTAAACCATGGGCGTCATTATTAGTTTCAAAACAAAAACAAGTCCTATATCTTCCTATAGCTCATTTCATCTAACAAGTCTTGAAATTCACAAAAGTTGATTGGTGCATGAAATCATGTTCCTTAACCTTGCTTCATAGTACTCCCATGGTTATGGACATACCAGCTTGCTTAAGCATAGACTCAAGAAAGGACATTTAAATAATATGTAGCCTTCACCGCATAAATCTGCCTTAACTAATGTGTGTATCTGCTTTTTCCTTTGAAAAGATGTTTGTTTCTCTCTGTGTAGGTCATAACAACACAATTGCAGGGTCGGCTGATTTTTGCAAGCTTAGTTTTATAAGATAATACTGACATATTCTTTTAAACACATGAGACATTTTTCATTCCAATTAGCTGAGGATCAATTCTGAAGAAACCAGAATGATCTAGTTTATCCTCACATTCAGTGGATTTTAAGTTTTTTAGTGACTAGAGTTTTGTTAATTTTACCTTACTATCTTTTTCTCACTTGATGCGTGTTCTGTGTTCTCCTGGGAATGTAGGAGTTTATCACTATGAATCAAATTAAAAATTTCTGACAGACAGTGGTATTAAATACCCTTTAATGGAATCTTTCACAACTCACCTGTCCATTTCATAAAATTGTATATGTTTTGGTAAATTTTTGTGAATAAATTGCTAACTTTTGTGTGTTTTCAATACTTACTAGACACTAATATTTGGTTAAGAATCAGGTGCATAATTTTACTTTCCAAACTTAATTATGAGAGATTTTTTTTCTTGGAGAAATCTTTCCTTGAGAAGATAACTTTGTCAGGGTTCACTACATCCATTTTTTTTGCTTTGTATTGAATTTTTTTTATGTGTTATGTCTAAGAATTGCTTGTTTGGAATAGATTCTGAATATCCTAGGCTTAATTCTAAATGATTTATTAATTCATGCTTGCATTTAAATCAATGATTATGTTTGAGTCATGTGCATTTTTTATTAGGTTGCAGGATTTTGTTTCCTGACCTTCAAATTTCCCTGTCTTCCTCCTTCTCTTCCTCACTCACTCTCTGACTTTCCTACCCATTCATTCTACTTCTTTCTGTTATTTCCTCACTGGCTTATTCCCTTTCATCCTTCTTCCTGTTCCCTTCCCTGATCTCCTCCCTCCTCCCCATTTCTTATGCTCTTTTCTCCTCTTCCTTTCCTTCTTCTTATCTTTGTTTTCATCTTAGTTTCATTCCCTTCCCTGTTTTCCTCTCCTGTCACCTCTACTACCCTTTATTCTCCTCCTTCTTTCACATTTTATTTTCATTCCACTCTTTCTTCTCCTCTTCTTTATGTTTTTATTATATCCATCTATTTTTTCTTTCTTCTCACTTTATTTCATTCTTTCTTTTTGCTTTCCTTTCTTTTACTGTTTTTTGTTGTTCTTGTGATTTATTTTCTCCCACTCAATTACTTTTGCTCCTCTGTAAAAGCAGTGTGGTTTGTGTGAGTCTTTCTATTTCTGCACCATTTATCTCAATGTCTGTTAACTTCAGTATTAAGTTTCATGTGGATGAGGTCCAGTTCACTCATTTAGAAAAATCTTCAGGCACACCATGAGGGTTTTCTTGATTAGACTAATTGACACCAGAAGACCCATTTAACTTTTGTGTGGTGCCATTTCAGAGTGACATGAGATAAACTTTGAGGAAAAATCTTTGGGCTTTTTTGTCTGCTTCTCTTCCAGTTTTAGAGGTTGAGATCATTTACTCTGTTGTTGAGGGTGATGATGTTAGAATCAAGCTTCTCCATATTTATGGTGAACAAAAGTTCAATGGCAATCCAGAAACCCTTAGGCCTTCAGTATTATATTGGCCCAGCTTACATGTTTGGACTCATGGACTATCATTCACATTCTCTGAGATGCAATCAGACATTGCTGGATTGTACTGTATAAACAATATTGTGTTAGAGTGTCTGAATACTGCTTTCTAGACTATTCAGTCTAGCAGTTTAGGTCTTCTAGAAAATCCTGTCTAATATGCAGTTAATAAGAAGAAAATGAGCAAGAAGAGGAGAAAAATGTGGAAGAGGAGGAATAAATAAGGGATAGATAAATGATAGACAGATAGATGATAGATAGATAGATAGATAGATAGATAGATAGATGGTAGATAGATAGATGATAGATAGATAGAGAGAGAGAGAGAGCAAGAGAGAGGAGATAGAGAGATAAATAGACAGAATATATGTTTATCACACTTTAAAACTCTCATATCACAGCCTTCATTGTGATATGAGACAATGGAAAAGAGTACAGTCACCTGCCTTCAGATTTGCTACTATAAAAGTGTGATAAACATATACAATTTAGTTCTCAAAAATGTTGGATAAACTTACAAGTGAAATTGTATATATTAAGTTCAACAATATTGCTAATTAGACTGTTTTGTAAACTCTATCAGGCAATTTAGAATTGTCTATATATTTATGTCAGTGACTGTTCTCATTATGTGTTTATGTTTATTGTCTATAATGTATAGTAAAATTATTTGGTATGTATTATTGCTAGATTCCTCCAAACACAATAAATCTGGAAATGTAAGAGTTATCATAAAGAGTAATATTACTTCTTTAAATATATTTGAAAATTATCTCAGAAAAGGTGAATAAGATCTCCAAGGTTACTAGACTTTTCCTAAATGAGGCAGAGCCCCGGAAACTATCTCTCTCTCATCCCAGCCATGAACTGCTTCATCTTATCCATTTTTCCTCATTTGTGCACTGCACTCTCTAACAGTCTGGCTCAAATTGCTTCTTTCTCCATTCATATTCAATGCTCCAAACCCATCATATCCTCCCTTCCAGCCCTGCATCCATATGGCCATGTTCATCTGGGAGGTGGCTGTCTGAATCTGGTGCCATTGAGTTATCCACATCCAGCCATGTGAGGAAGCCAGAAAATGACTTTGGGGCACTATTAACCAAAGTTGGCTGGGTTTCAAGGACACAAGGTGATACACCCTCCATCCTGTTTGCAAACTCTGGAGCCAGTTTCTGGCCTTCTGGAAACCAAGATACCTCTATTTTATTCAAATGACATCACTGAAAGTAAGAACACAGGATTAAACAAATGGTTCTTAATTAGTAAATTCATACATGAAAAATATTCTGAAAGTCAAACAAGGGTGAAAGCCTTGACTGAGAAGATTTATTGTAAACTGCACAGTCCAGAGAAGTTTAAGAACATTCCTATTTCAAAGATGGGACTGACTTCTTTTTTTTTTTTCTTTTCTTTCTTTTTTTTTTCTTTTTTTTTTTTTCTTTTTTTTTTTTTAACCGAACAAATAAGAATTAAAAAGTCTAACAAAAGTTTTAAGCTTTGTTTTTATTTCCTAATCTTTTTTTGACAGCAAATTTCATAGTCAAACAGCAACAAATTTGAAAGTTTTAGCTTCCATAGACCTCTAGGCTAAGATAAATGTACTCATACATGCCAAAAGCATCTGACTTTGCAGAAGTATTTTTCTATACACTAAAATAACCAGAGGCTTGTAGGTATAATTTTTTTCATAAATCAATTATTGTGTATATTAAAGTTGAGTGTATGTTCTTGTCTCTGTGTGTGTGTGTGTGTGTGTATGTGTGCGTGTGCGTGTGCATGTGCGTGTGCGTGTGCGTGTGTGTGTGTGTGTGTGTGTGTGTGTGTGTGTGTGTGCTTATATGGGAGATGGGCACACAGTCCGATAAGTTATTCTTCTGGAGTTCTCTTTCTTTGGGAAAAAGGAGCCCATGACTCTCACTGGGACATGGAGAGATACCAAGAAATGTCACACACTTAAACCAACCCTGAAAGAGCTTTTAGATGCAGTTTTATGGAAAAGGTGTAGTGCTGAGCAGGAGATGTCAAAAATGTCAGGAAGACTAACAAGAAATAAGGAAATGGAGGTAAAGTGTAAAAAAACATTACAGACAGGTTTCTTACTTTAAATGATGCCTAACACTACTGATAGGATTGTGGTCCATACTGTAGGTCAGTGTAAACACAGGTGGTCCCAGAGAGACTGGCATCCACTGTGTCAGCCAAGGACCAAGGCTACCTCTATTAAAGACTGCTAGGAAGTACTGGACAATAACCTGCCTTTCTTAGAACAAAAGTCAGCCACCTTGAGACAGATGAGCAGGAAATGAGGCTGACTTCCTGATCCCTTTGGCCATTAGCTCAAGCACAGGGCAATGAAATTTGTTTGGCCTTTTAACATTTACCTGGCTATTTAACTACACACAGTAATGAGAGCCTTAAAATGATCCTTCATGCTTTAGTGGATCGGGCTTTAATGTGTCCAATTGACCCTCGGCAGTGAATTGTTTCCCTGAACACATTCTCCACGGACAAATCTTTAGTAATAAACATACAGATCTCAGCCATCAATAGACAATAGCTCTGGTGTCCTTACAGGTATGCATAACTTAAATCTTTAAGTAAATGCAACTAGGCAGACACTTACATGGTGTCTATTTTATCGATCATAGATTTTGGACCTTCCTTGCTGCCTGATGGAGTCAGCAAAAGATGGGTCTTTTAGCACATCTACTCCCCAAGAGGAAACACTTGCTCTTATTTTGCTGACTCTTCACAAAGCTTATGACTACTTATGACCCTCAAGTTGAGCATTTTGTGCATGGTACAAATTCACAGCTGCCTTATGGAGCAGCTGATTGACTCATTGATGCAACAAACTAAATTGGCCACTAAGATACATTTAAGTTACACAAAAATGTGAATTTGTGGATTCTTAGCATCAAGACTTTTACAGGTGAGATGCATGGCAGGCATTTTTTTCATTCTGTGGAGCTTAGAGGTATAGAATTAATTCTACAGCAATTCTTCAGATATTACTGAGAGGATCAAGAAAGGTGAATGGATTTACTAGTTCTTTTTTACGTGCAGAACACGAAACCCCCAGTTCCTGTCTTTCCTATAGATGGGACTATAATGCCCGGTGAGGTCCACTAAGAGAATCATTTTGGTTGATTGGATTATTTATTACCTTTTGTAGACATTATATTTTGTTATGCTGTTTCTCAGAAAATTATCAAGAAGCCCCACCTACTTCTACTTGCTGCTCAGTCAAATTTTCAATTCACTCCTTTGTTTTATCAATCAATAAACATCATTTGGGCTTCAGTAGCTAAAGATAAAGACAGATTGTGTGTGTGTGTGTGTGTGTGTGTGTGTGTGTGTAAATTAAAGAAGGGAAATGGCTTTAAAATAGCAGTAATAAAATGAAAATAATGGCAATAAGCTATGCACAAAATAATTCAAACATCCAAAAAATTCTCTAAAACTCAACGTAGGTCTGATGGGAAAAGCTCAGAAAAACACATATACATCAACTTGAAAATGAAGTTTTCTGGTTCAGGAAAGAATTGGGACAGTACAAGGATAAAGGCCATCTGAGATGCAGAAAATAATACCAAATGTTAATTCTTAGTAGTTGGAATACAGTTTTGTGCAAAAGTCAGGGAAAATTTTATGCTGAAGATGTAGAAAGTAACAAAGAGTTAATTTGGAGCCTGGGGTGTGAGATGAAGAGGTAGGGGCATAAACATGCAGGATTACATTCATAATTAAACAGATGATGTGGTTTCATGTGAATACAGGGATAATTGTGAAGCCATTCCATTAGTGAATAAAAATCAAAATAAGTTTGTAGTAGTCAGAATGCAAACTAGTGGCTGTCTAGATGAGATATAATTTTAAAAGTTAATAAAAAGTATGTAATTTTTTGTAAAACAAGGTGATACAGTTGAAGGTGAATTGGGAATTTCTCAGAACTCTAGCTGGTGCAGGCTGAATTGGATAACTCCTTTAAAAAGGTGTTTGGAGTAGTTCCCTCACAGATGGGTAGGAAGAAACATGAAGAGAATAGAGTCCACCAAGATTTTTATGATACATGAATTCCTCAACAACTGGAAACACCACTTTGGGAATCATGAAAAATTTCTAGTTCTAAAGAAGGGGTTCTCAATCTGTGAGTTGTGACCCCTTTGAGAATCAGATGACTTTTTATGGAGTTACCTAAGACCCTCAGAAAACATAGATCTTTGCAGTGCAATTCACAACAGTAGAAAATTAAGTTATGAAGTAGAAACCAAAATAATTTTATGGTTGGGATCACAACATTCGAAAGGTTGAGAACTCAATCTCTATACAATTAAAGTTAGGAATATTAGTCTAAAAGGCAAATACCTCAACCTGAATAATGGAATTATGAAAAATATAATATCGGGTATCATCAAAAAAAACAGACCTGAGGTCTTGGTGATTATGCAGCTTAGTCAAAGCCCAAAGTCATATCATACATTTTGCTTCAATCTCTATAGCAGGTTATACTGAAAAGTGTCTTATACTATCCATCTCTGAATACTTTCTTCATCCTGCATACTTTTGTCGTTTCATGGAATCTTTCCATTCAGTCAGCTCATGACTCTGGAGTCCTAACAGCATGATAGCAAATGAAGTGTGTTTTCACACAGAGGAAACCAGTAAAGGGGTCAGTGAGATCATGTTTTTGCCATTATCCTAATATTTGCAGTCAAATCCAACTTCAATTGTATTTCTTTGTTCGCTGCTCACCTGAATTTAAGCAAAGATGCATGGATCATTTTTGAGAGAAAGGGGTATCCGAATCCTGTTTTAAGAATGGGTTAAAAAGAGGCTGAGCAACTGGTGAGTGGGAGACCTAGGCTGCGGGGGAGCAGAGGGATCTCTGCGGAGTGCTCACGGAAAGGGCACCCCCTGCCCTGACCTGCCCTGTCCTCCCCGATCCAGTGACTGGGAACAGATATTAGGAACTTCTGTTACCACCCGGAGACGACTTCAGGACACAGAGCAGAGCCTGGCCCAACATCCAGCCGGAAAGGCGGCTCGAACAGGCTGAGCAATTGGTGAGTGGGAGACCTAGGCTGCGGGGGAGCAGAGGGATCTCTGCGGAGTGCACACGGAAAGGGCACCCCCTGCCCTGACCTGCCCTGTCCTCCCTGATCCAGTGACTGAGAACAGATCTTAGGAACTTCTGTTCCCACCCTGAGACGACTTCAGGACACAGAGCAGAGCCTGGCCCAACAGCCAGCTGGAAAGGCGGCTCGAACAGGCTGAGAAACTGCGACCTGGAACAGATCTTAAGAACTTCTGTTACCACCCGGAGACGACTTCAGGACACAGAGCAGAGCCTGGCCCAACATCCAGCTGGAAAGGCGGCTCGAACAGGCTGAGCAATTGGTGAGTGGGAGACCTAGGCTGCGGGGGAGCAGAGGGATCTCTGCGGAGTGCACACGGAAAGGGCACCCCCTGCCCTGACCTGCCCTGTCCTCCCCGATCCAGTGACTGAGAACAGATCTTAGGAACTTCTGTTCCCACCCTGAGACGACTTCAGGACACAGAGCAGAGCCTGGCCCAACAGCCAGCTGGAAAGGCAGCTCGAACAGGCTGAGAAACTGCGACCTGGAACAGATCTTAAGAACTTCTGTTCCCACCCAGAGACGACTTCAGGACGCAGAGCGGAGCCTGGCCCAACTGTCAGCCGGAAAGGCAGCTCGAACAGACTGAGCAACTGGTGAGTGGGAGACCTAGGCTGCGGGGGAGCAGAGGGATCTCTGCGGAGTGCACACAGAAAGGGCACCCCCTGCCCTGACCTGCCCTGTCCTCCCCGATCCAGTGACTGGGAACAGATCTTAGGAACTTCTGTTCCCACCCTGAGACGACTTCAGGACACAGAGCAGAGCCTGGCCCAACAGCCAGCCGGAAAGGCGGCTCGAACAGGCTGAGCAACAGGTGAGTGGGAGACCTAGGCTGCGGGGGAGCAGAGGGATCACTGCGGAGTGCACACGGAAAGGGCACCCCCTGCCCTGACCTGCCCTGTCCTCCCTGATCCAGTGACCGGGAACAGATCTTAGGAACTTCTGGTCCCACCCGGAGACAACTTCAGGACACAGAGCAGAGCCTGGCCCACCTGCCAGCCAGAAAGGTGGCTCGAAGAGGCTGAGCATCTGTGACCAGGAACAGATCTTAGGAACGTCTGTTTCCACCCAGAGGTCACTTCAGGACGCAGAGAGGAGCCTGGCCCAGCTGCCACCCGGAACCTGGGCTTCCGGGGAGTAGAGAGATCTCTGCGGAGTGCACACGGAAAGTGTACCAGGGACACAGACCAGATACAAGGGAAAGGCAAGAACATATCACTGACAACAAAATGGCAAGAGGAAAGAGAAAGAGTATATCCCAAGGAAACAAAGACAATCTAGCAACACCAAAACCCAGCTCTCCGAGAGTAGCAAAGATCGGAATTCCAAACACTCCAGAGAAAGAAGACACAGACCTGAAATCATGCCTCAAGATGCTGATAGAGTTACTTAAACAAGAAAGCGAGGAAAAGCAAAATAATTCAAAAGCTTTTAAAGAAGAAACAAGAAAAACACTCAAAGAACTCAAAGAACGAGACGAAAACAGAACCAAAGAAATAAAGGAATGGAAGAGGGAAATTAAAACAGAAATTGATACAATAAAGAAAGCGCTAAAAGAGATAACCCTAGAGTCAGAACACCAAAAAAAGAAATCAGGAGTCACAGAAGCAAGCATTTCCAACAGATTACAAGAGATCGAGGAGAGAATCTCGGGGGCAGAAGACAACATTGCAAACATAGACAAAACCGCCAGAGAAGATGCAAAAAAAAAAAAAGCTCCTAACCCAAAATGTCCAGGAAATACAAGACACAATGAGAAGACCGAACCTAAGGATAATAGGAATAGAAGAGGGAGAAGAGTATCAACTAAGAGGCACAGTAAATATCTTCAACAAAATCATAGAAGAAAACTTCCCTACCCTCAAGAATGAGATGACCACGAGCATAAAAGAAGCCTTCAGAACTCCAAATAGGTTGGACCAGAAAAGAAATACCTCCGGACACATAATAGTAAAAACATCAAGTGCCCAAAGTAAAGAAAGAATACTAAAAGCCGTAAGAGAAAAAGGTCAGGTAACATATAAAGGCAGACCAATCAGACTCACACCCGATTTCTCAACAGAGACTATGAAAGTTAGAAGAGCCTGGACAGACATCATGCACTCCTTAAGAGAGCACAAGTGCCAGCCCAAGCTGCTATACCCAGCAAAACTATCAATCACCATCGATGGAGAGACAAAGATATTTCAAGACAAATCAAAATTCACACAATATCTGACCACAAACCCAGCACTACAATGAATTATAGGTGGAAAACCCAATACAAGGAGGGAAAATACAGCCTAATATAAACAAGAAAACTCCTAAACAAGAAAACTAAAAGAAGAAAAAAACATAGACACAACTCAACCCAAAAAGCAAAAATGGCAGGAAACAGAAACAATTATTCCTTGATATCTATTAACATAAATGGTCTCAACTCCCCAATAAAGAGACATAGACTATGATACTGGATACATAAACAAAATCAAGCCTTTTGCTGCATACAGGAAACTCATCTCAGAGACAGAGACAGACACTATCTCAGAGTAAAAGGGTGGGAAAAAAACTTCCAAGCAAACAGCTCCAAGAAGCAAGCTGAAGTGGCTATTCTAATATCGAATAAAGTAAACTTCCAACCAAAAGTTATCAAAAAAGATAAAGAAGGATACTTTTTGCTCATTACCGGGGAAATCTGTCAGGAGAAACTCTCAATCCTTAACATATATGCTCCAAATAAAAAATCACCCACATTCATAAAAGAAACTCTACTAAAGCTCAAAAAATACATTTCACCCCACACAATAATAGTGGGAGACTTTAACACCCCACTCTCACCAATGGACAGATCAGGGAAACAGAAACTGAACAAGGACACTGCAAAACTAGCAGAGACTTTGAACCAACTAGAATTAATAGATATATACAGAACATACTATCCTAAAGTAAAAGAATACACCTTCTTCTCACCACCCCATGGCACCTTCTCGAAAATTGACCACATAATTGGACACAGAACGAGCCTTCATCGATATAAGAAGATTGAAATACTCCCATGCATCCTCTCAGATCACCATGGTCTACGGCTGGTCTTTAACAAAAACAAAGACAACAAAATGCCAACATACACATGGAAACTAAACAACGCTCTGTTAAAGGAGAGCAGGGTCAAAGAAGAAATAAAGAAAGAAATTAAGGACTTTCTAGAATTCAACGAAAATGATAACACAACATACCCAAACCTATGGGATGCAATAAAAGCAGTATTGAGAGGAAAACTCATTGCTTTAAGTGCTTCCAAGAAGAAATTGGAGAGAGCTCACATCAGCAACCTGACAGCACAGCTAAAAGCCCTAGAACAAAAGGAAGCAGATATACCCAAAAAGAGTAGACGGCAAAAAATAATCAAAATTAAGGCAGAAATAGACCAAATAGAAACAAAAAAACCATTGAAAAAATCAACAAAACAAAGAGTTGGTTCTTTGAGAAAATCAACAAGATTGATAAACCCCTAGCCAGACTAACTAAAGGGCAAAGAGAGAGTATCCAAATTAACAAAATCAGAAAGGAAAGTGGTGACATAACAACTGAAACTAAGGAAATTCAAGAAATCATCAGATCCTACTACAAAAACTTATACTCCACAAAATTGGAAAATCTGGAGGAAATGGACGAATTCCTAGACAGATAAAAGGTCCCAAAGTTTAACCAGGACCAAGTAAACCATCTAAATAACCCTATAACACCTAAAGAAATAGAAGAAGTCATCAAAAGCCTCCCAACCAAAAAAAGCCCAGGTCCAGACGGGTTCAGTGCAGAATTTTATCAGACATTTATTGGGGATATAACACCAATATTCGCCAAACCATTCCAAAAGATAGAATCAGATGGAATATTACCCAACTCATTTTTTGAGGCTACAATAACCCTCGTACCTAAGCCACACAAAGACCCTACAAGGAAAGAGAACTTCAGACCAATCTCACTTATGAACATTGATGCAAAAATACTCAACAAAATCCTTGCAAACCGAATCCAAGAACACATCAAAACCATCATTCATCATGACCAAGTAGGCTTCATCCCTGGGATGCAGGGATGGTTTAACATAAGGAAATCCATCAGTGTAATCCACCATATAAACAAACTTAAAGACCAAAATCACATGGTCATCTCACTAGACCCTGAGAAAGCATTTGACAAAATTCAACACCCCTTCATGTTAAAAGTCCTGGAAAGAACAGGAATCCAAGGCCCATATTTAAACATAATAAAAGCAATATACAGCAAACCAACAGCCAACATCAAACTTAATGGCGAAAAACTTGAAGCAATCCACCTAAAATCAGGGACTCGACAAGGCTGCCCACTCTCTCCCTACCTATTCAACATAGTACTGGAAGTCCTGGCTGGAGCAATTAGACAGCAAAAGGAGATCAAGGGGATACACATTGGAAAGGAAGAGATAAAAACATCACTCTTTGCCAATGACATGATAGTGTACTTGAGTGACCCCAAAAATTCCACCAGAGAACTCCTACAGCTGATAAACAAGTTCAGCAAAGTGGCCGGATACAAAATTAACTCAAACAAATCAGTAGCCTTCCTATACTCAAAGGACAAACATGTGGAGAAAGAAATTAGGGAAAAGGTACCCTTCACAATCGTTACAAAAACTATGAAATACCTTGGTGTGACTCTAACTAAGGAAGTGAAGGACCTGTATGACAAGAACTTCAAACCTCTAAAGAAAGAAATTGAGGAGGATCTCAGAAAATGGAAAGATCTCCCATGCTCATGGATTGGAGAGATCAACATCTTAAAAATGGCCATATTACCAAAAGCAATCTACAGATTCAATGCAATCCCCATCAAAATTCCAACCCAGTTCTTCATGGAATTGGAAAGATCAATGTGCAATTTCATATGGAATAACAAAAGACCTAGAATAGCGAAATCCATCCTCAACAACAAAAAAACATTTGCGGGAATCTCTATCCCTGACCTCAAGCTATATTACAAGGCAATTGTGCTGAAAACTGCATGGTACTGGTACAGAAATAGGTAAGTGGATCAATGGAATAGAATAGAAGATCCAGAAATGAGCCCTCATGTATATGGTCACCTGATTTTTGACAAAGGAGCAGTAAACATTCAATGGAAAAAGGACAGCCTATTCAACAAATGGTGCTGGTCCAACTGGCACTCAACATGCAAAAGAATGAAAATAGACCCGTTCTTATCTCCTTGTACAAAGCTCAAGTGTAAGTGGATTAAAGATCTCCACATTAAACCAGATACACTGGAACTATTAGATGAGAAAGTAGGGAAAACCTTAGAACACATAGGCACAGGAAAAATTTTCCTGAACAAAACACCAATGGCTCAAGCTCTAAGGTCAAAGATTAACAAATGGGACTTAATGAGATTGCAAAGTTTCTGTAAGGCTAAGGACATCGTCAAGAAAACAAAACGGCAACCAACAGAATGGGAAAAGATCTTTACCAACACCACATCAGATAGAGGCCTAATATCCAAGGTGTACAAAGAACTCAGAAAGCTAGACACCAGAGAATCAAATAACCCTATTAAAAAATGGGGTACAGAGCTAAACAAATCATTTTCAGTTGAGGAACACCGAATGGCCGAAAAACATCTCAGGAAGTGCTCGACATCCTTAGGCATCAGGGAAATGCAAATCAAAACAACCCTGAGATTCCACCTCACACCAGTCAGATTGGCCAAGATCCAAAACTCAGATGACAGCAGATGCTGGCGAGGCTGCGGAGAAATAGGAACACTTCTCCACTGTTGGTGGGGTTGCAAGCTAATACAACCACTCTGGAAATCAGTCTGGCGATACCTCAGAAAATTGGATATAGTACTACCTGAAGACCCAGCTATTCCACTTCTGGGCATATACCCCAGAGATACTTTAATACACAACAAAGATATATGCACCACAATGTTCATAGCAGCTCTATTTATAATAGCCAGAAGCTGGAAGGAACCCAGATGTCCTTCAGAAGACGAATGAATACAAAAATTGTGGTACATATACACAATGGAATACTACTCAGCCACCAGAAACAATGACTTAACCAAATTCTTAAGAAAATGGCTGCATCTAGAGAAGATCATCCTGAGTGAGATAACCCAGTCACAAAAGAACAGACATAATATGCAGTCACTGATAGTAGGATGCTAACCCCAGAGGCTTGCACTCCCCCAGAAACAACTCACAGACTGTATGAAGTCCAAGAAATAAAGAAAACAAAAAAATATACATATATTCACAAAACAAGAAGACTTTGACTATTTTCATGTTGCGTTTTGTTTTGCATGTACTTTACGCTTATTTCAACTAGTACGTTTTCAATGCATACTGTCAAGCCCTTGAAAAAAATCAAGTACTGACTAAAAAACATATTCACATGGTTTTATGTAAAATTTATTTTAATGTCTGAAAAAACAGTACTGACAAAAATGTATAATCTTAAGCAAAAAATGTTTAAAATCTTTACATGTATCTTTGTTTTGCAAAATAAAGTCGTTTAAAAAAAAGAATACTTACATTAGCAGCTTAAATTCATCTGTAACATTTTTAGCTTAACATTAATAAGCCTATTTGTGACACTTTAAGTGATTTAATTAAAAATTGTCTGAACAAAAAAAAAAAAGAATGGGTTAAAAAATCTAAACAATGTGGAACAGTTTCTTAAGTACTTAAAAAGGGTAATCATTTACTGTGGTACCTGATTTTGTCTTCCAGCATTTTACTTTTTACTGTTGTTTGTAGAGAAAGATGACATACTTATTGCAACCTTCTGCTTCCCTGCATTGCTGAGAGCTCATGTGCCCTTGGTTTGCTGAGTATCTTGATTTCCTGAAGGACCACATTGAATGAATGTCACATACTTTTTTCATCTATGTGAATGCACAGTGTCTAATTACCTGATATTGAGATTATAGGGTGCATCTTTTCAATTTAACAGCACATGACTATACAAATCCAACTGCAAGAATTTGCTATACCTGCAGTCTATGTCAAGAAACACTCCTTAGTCATGTGAGGGGATTGTGATTGTTGCACATGCCAGTCATATACTCTAGACCCCATTAGAAGAATCACTGTTTCCACATACAGATTCACTACACATGATTATAGCTCTCCTTATAAACTAGATAATGATAAGTACACAGTAGATAGATAGATAGATGATTAATAGAAAATATATATTAATGATAAATACATACATAGATGCATAGATACTGGATATGAATTGCAAATGCATAATAAACAAATGACAGACAATGGGTTATAGATAAATGATACTCATCGGTTGGAGGAAGATTTTATATTTCGATGGTAATAAATATATATATATAGATTATATATATAATAGGTAGCTAGATACTTGATATATAATATGGAGATAAATGATGGAGAGATGATGAAAGATGATATACACATTGTTAAGTGTTAGACACTGACAACTGAGAGAAACAGATGGACTGTATTATCGGGCAGATCTTGAAGAACATGAATGCATATTGGTTTGAATCTTACACATGAACCACATAATTCTACATCATTACTGCACTACTAGAGTCAGAGACCAGAGGATTATTTAATGTCTAGGTTATTGCTTTAGTTGGGATTAGGAATAAAGGGTTACATTCGCTTTTGTCATTAATTGACCTAAGTCAAAAAGCAGCTTCAATGTATGAATTTAAAACTGATATTTCTAATATAAAGGCTACATGAATAAAACTTTTATGTTTGAATCAAAGACTATCGGTTATTAAGTTCTCAAAAGCAATAGATACATCAAACTCTCTCTTTCTCGCTCTGTCTCTCTAAAAGACATAGAATAATAATCACATTACTATATTTCAAAATTCTGTGGTGATATGAAAAGTTATCAGCCCAATGGTCAAAATATGGGACAACTTTGGTTTAAAAAGTATGCTTGATTGAAATGCATTGGAGGGGTTATAAATGATTAAAAGGACTTATTTTGTATGGCTAAGAGAAATTGCTCATTCATTTTGGAAGTCTGTGCAGTAAATAACAATGATATGCTATTAAATAAGGTAAAAGGACAAATAATAGCAGAAATACTTTAAATATATGCACAGTAAATACTTGGCACACTTGAGAGTATCTGATTTACATATTTTTAGAAAGCCACACTGAACTTGTGCTCTTCTTCATAAAAACTACTCTCTAGTTTTAAAGTAAAATCATTCCCAGGTGCAGTCACCTCAGATTTTCATTTATTTGCAGGATGCAGAAGCCAACACCTTGTCTTCATATTTAAGTCTAGCCTCACACTCACATTCTGAAAAGTCCAGGTCTACTATTCCTTTGAAATCTGGCTTTTCCATTCCACAACCAAACTGAAGCGTGTACCCGGACAGATAACTGCTTAAAGAGTCACTGACATGAGCTCTGTGGAAACAAAAGAAAGTTTCTCCATCTGAGTTATTTCTGTAATATTCATCTCCTTTGGTATATTATATCTGAGAAAGAAGAAAGGAAAAACAAAGAATGTGATCGTCTTCTGAGATATATGGACCACTCCCTTTCTTTAATACTAATTTATTTCAACGGAAAAGTTTCCAGCTCTGGTGACAAAGAAATACTCTGAGAAAAACCTTCCATCTGCTCCTGCAGAGCCGTTCCCATCAAGCTACTGAGTACCTGGAGAACTGTGAAGCCACAGCTGCCATAAATTTGTTCTCCTGTGAACCTCAACACTGGCTGTGAACAGGCTGATGGGGCTGGAGGACAACCTTCAGAGTTTTACAGAACAAAGGGTAGCCTCTTTAGGCTTGGCAGTGAGATCACCCTGCATTGGGCACCGTCCACTAGAATAGGGTCAGGGGGTGGTCAGGCTTCAATAACTTAGGTATTAGTTTTTGTCCAAGAACCAGAACTGCTAGAAAAAAGTCTTTCCTCTTCGAGAACATAATAAAAATAAGCTGTCAAATGGAGTATTGATATCACCCCTCTCTTTCTGACCATGTGGTCCCTCCTACTTAACTTCAGTGTTCATACTAATTTTTTATGACATATGACAAACTATTCTCAAATATGTTTTTATTTAAACATGATTAACATCTAAAAACATGAATTAGAAAAATACTGTTTTAATGTGTCCTTGTGGATCTTCCAAGGGATAGGAGAGGAGAGAGTAGATAAGACACATAGGTTGACAGAAGAGCAACATGGTAATGCCTGATCCATGTCTATAGAAAGAAAACTAAATGGTAACAGGAATGGAATGGGAAACATTGATCCTTCCCATGGAGTAAGGGACAGACACAGAGTTGGGGAAATCCTCTTTTCTTTAAAAATTGTCTGAGATATTTCTGAGAAATGGGTAGAGGGTGGCTGAGTTTCCTCTTAGTCTAATATAGAAAGAGGCGAGACAAAATAGCTCTGTAAACAAGACAATGCCTCCAGAGAGATGGACATGATGAGACAGTCCTGTGTTTGCAAGAGCATTTTGCTTATTTTTTGTGGAAGTTTTAAAATATCTTTGAGGATATAATATAATTACAGTTCTCCCTTATATTTCCTTTCTCCGAATCATCTCACATACCTGCAAGCACTCTCGCTCAGATTCCTGGCTTCCTTTTTTCATTGATTGATACTCTATACACACAAGCATGTGAGTATACATGTATCATTCTTAATACAGTGTGTTTAGTACATATATATTTGTTTTTAGGGTTGAGTGCTTGACATTAAAAAACCAATTGCTGTTCCTTGGGGAAAACCACCTCTCCTGTTTACAGACTTCCCCAGTTGCCTATAGTATTTTGTGGAGAAATATTTCTTGTTCATTTTGACACGGGTCCCATGTTGTGTCTTTTGAACTCATGTGTGACTAGTCATATTAGTGAGATTTAATGGTTACAGCTTTTGATATTTCTGAGAGAAACAATCTCCTTGCAATCTCCCCGATCCTTTGGATATTACATCTTCCACCTCATCTTCTGCAGTGTTCTATGAGTATTTTATAGATGTACCCTCTGTACTGAGATCTACAAAGCTACATTTTAAATAGTTGTATTTTTTCAGGGATGTTTGTTCTTTTTCAGAGAGAATTTTCTTTGACAAAAGGTTTTATCACATGCTTATTTGTGAAATCGCATGTCACGTGTTAGTGGCAAATGCTCATAGATTGCTGTTAGGGATTTTAGGGTTTAATAAAGTATTAGTTGTGATTTAATCTCCAATATTCATGACTTCACTAGCATTCAGTGGTTAAAATGTATGGTACAGAGTAACTAGTATATTTTGAATGTTCTAATGCACATAAAAATGATTACTGATTGAGATAATAAGCCTATGACAATTACCTTGTCTCTGCAAAATGGGATTAAACTCTAGTGTCAAGAATACAATTTGTTATGAGAAAAAAATGATACCAATATAAATTAATCTGTAACTTGATTATTGTGGAGTCAAAGCAGATAAGACAAATTGAAAATGTGCAAGTCAATTAACATGAGTAAATAATATATCTATTTAACACACACATGATACAGATATCTATGTGGTTCAAACAGAAGTTTATATTCAAAAGTGTGTTTTCTACCTCATGTTTCTCAGAATGCAACAATTTTCTCTCTCTGTTCATACCAGAGCGCAGTCAAGCTATCCTGATAAATTCATGGTCAAATCACAAGTTTTGGATGAAAATTTTATTTTAAAAGTGAACAATTCCAAGTTAACATGGAGAACAATGTATTCAAGTTTTCTTCTCCCACTCTGAAAAAAAAACAAAACAAAACAACAACAACAACAAACCTCTCTTAAGGCATCCTTTTGTAGGACATAACATAATTCAGAAGGTTTCATATTAAAGCCTCCAAAAGAACACTGCTGTTCAAGATGCTAATCATTTCATGCTGATAGAATGTTGTCATTGTAATCTTTACCTCAGATGGTCAAAGATGAAAAACAAACATGGAAGATAGAGAAGCAGCAAATCCAGAAAGAAGAAAAAGACAAATATATGAAAACCGTACTTCCTCTTTGGGCCTCGTCACCTTTCACAGTTAGTAATATCATTATTAAAAGCCAATTAGTACCTAAACAAAACTTCCAGAAGTAACACAACTGAAAAAGGCCCATAATATGTACTAAGTTCATAGCAATGTGTTATAAAATATGGCACTTTGTGCAAGAAATTAGAGTTTGTACTCTGAAATCTTGCTGTAAAAATATTTAGATTAATAATAGTCCCCTCAGATTATCCACTTTGAAATTTGCTGGCTTGCAAAAATGAAATTGAGAAACATTAAATGAGAAACCAAATAATGATGATGAAGAAGATGATGATGGTAAATAAATAAAATGAGTAAATAATTCACATTAAAGTTGGAAAAGCGTGGAGCAACTGAGCCCCTCAGCAGTCACCTAAAGCCCTCCAGAGTAAGTAAACTTTTTAAGTCCATTGTGATGTTAGTAGACATGATTTTCTTTCTTACAGAAAGACAGGACCAGACAAGCAAACACACAAACACAGACACACAGACACAAACACAGACACACACACACACACACACACACACACATGCACACAGAGAGAGAGTCAGAGACAGATACAGAGAGACAGAGAGACAGAGAAACAGAAAGAGACCTAGAGACAGAGACAGAGACAGAGGAAACCGAAACAAAGAGACAGAGAATCTGAGCTATACAGAGGTGGAAGTAAACAGAAACAGAAATAATTCGACAAAGGGAGAAAGGAGAAGCAAGTGATAGTAGGGACTCATTCACATTTTTACCATAACAGTGTCTTGAAGAATTTGTGAAAAAAAATGTGAGGTCATTAATGAAGGAAATTTTCTAGCTGCAGAGGCACAGAAACTAAGGAAGGTCATTGATTATTGTATAATGTACAGATGTTTTAGTACTGATATTAACTGCTACTCTATCCCTAGGATAGAGCACAGTTCCCTTTCATTTTATCCCAGAGCCTGTCCAGCTTACTTCATTCCTTATATATTTCTACCCCCAACGCTTAGTTTGAAATCACAGCTTCAGCTGTAAAGAGAAAGTCAAGCAAGGGGCTCTGCAGTCTCCTTGAAGTTTGTGCACAGTGTGTGTTTGCTGGCTCAGAAAGCCAGGCTGCACAACAGCTCACAGCTGTGCTGGTCTGAGCACCTCTGAGATCTCCACCTTCAAACACATTCATCCAATGATTCCCATTTTATCTTTTTTTAAATAAAGGTTTTTAGAATCGTAAAAAACAAATACATCATGGGTTTGGGGATTGTTTTCTTCATTTTCCTTTTGGCTGCCTCACGCTGTGATAGTAGAATCATTCTTTATCCAAAGCGCCGGCACGCTGGTGCCATCAAATAGTGATGATTTTTGCCTTATTGCATTTAGCAGCACTTCGGCATTATGGCTGCATACGTCCTCGGGGAACAGAAGGGGACTGAAAAAAAATAGAACCAAACAAAATAAAGACAGAAAGAAATAATCATCAGACAACATCCTCAGGGAACACAGAAAAGCTAAGCCAAAGAAAACAAGGCTTAAGCGGTCCTGAAGCTGGTGTGAACCTGTTATGTGGAAAATATGTGTTTGATAGAATGTAAATTATTTAGGACCTTGGAAAGGAGCTGTGTTCCTCTTCTACTTTCACATAAGAACCGTCTGCAAATTATTTTATTTATCTCTTTGTCTTATTCTGTACTGTTGTACCTTTAAATCTCACTTGCCTTCTTCAACTTAGATTCAGGTAAGTAAAGTTGCTCATGCCTGGCTTTCTTATTTATCTTGCTACGTATTACCTTATTCTAAAGGATATAAAAAGATATAATAGCATCTTGCAAAATGTGGACAGTCATTACATTTTTATACTGAGTTCATCTCTGCAATACCAAAGAACATTGGATCATGCTTTTTCCTGCTGTTCAACTTGTTTGGGACACCAACAAAAATGGACATATTTGAAAGATTTTTTTACTTTCTAAGTAACATAAAACAAGGTGACCTTCAGTCTTTCAATTAGATTTTTAGGGAAAGGAACAAAAGCATGGTTGTGAGAATAGAATGGAAAGGAGAGACAGGGGAGGATGTTTAAGTAGATAGAATAGTCTGAGTGGTCTCACCAAAGGAAACAAGTAGTTCTTTTATGTCTGGGCATTTTGGCCTTTTCTTCTTCATCTGATCAAAATGTAGAGACATGTTTATGATGTAGGAGTGACTGGAGTCTGGTGATCTCCATGTTTATATTGAAATTTATTTTCAAGTATATAATGATACATTTTTTTGTAAAATATGTCCTGGTTATAGTTTCCTGTCTTTTATCTCCTCTAAGATTCTTCCTCCCTCCCTACCCATCTAACTTTCATGCAATTTTAGTAGAAACTCAGTTGCCCCTTCCCAACTCCAGGATGTTGGCACCATGCCATAGTAGGTGGATGTCTACTGGGGACAGTTTTTTTTTTTTTCCCTTGGAAAAAAAGAACTCTAGGCTTACTGGGAGATTTTCCATTTTCTAGTTGACATAATGTCTGTTCAAGGCTGCTCCTCTCATTCACCCAATGGGACAAACTGGGTATTTTAGGTTGTTGAGAGAAATATGTGGAATAGTTATCCTTCTCTTTTACTTGAATTCCCTTTCTTCTCTGACTTGTAACAAGGAGCAGCTATGAGCTCTACTTATTCCTATTATCTTTCTAATAAGGGAGAAATCATACTTCTAAAATATGAGTTATATTGTTGTCCAGAGAGGCTAAATTGCGTGGCAACATTTCTTGGCAGAGAGATCGAGTCATTTGTGAGTTACCACAATAGCTGTAATTCATTATTGGGAAATTCAGTGTTGTGGTCTGCTGCAAATATAGAGTATGAAACCAAACAAAAAGGTGGACCTCCTCCCATGAAGGACAGCTAAATACCTGGACACACTGTAGAAGTTGGTTTTATTTTGCTGTTTTAATTATGTCTACCACAATAGAATATGTCTCAGGAGAGCACAGATGTATTTGTGGTCTATTTACACTTATTAGTTGGCTACATTAAAATGCTTCATCCCTCTTAAAAGGCTACAATGTATTATAAGATAGTTAACAATGAAATTCAAAATATGTAATTAAGCAGTGTGGACAAGAATAATGCAAAGTCTTAGACTTAAATGATGAGTAAGTTCATCAGTCTAATGGGAATTATTCTAGATGATATTTCTTGTTTTGTTTGACTTGTACACCAAGCAGCAAATGATCTATTCCTCAGTATCTCTGCAGATGAGTTATAAAGCAAGACCTTCATGCAGAAATCCTGATTTTATGTTCTGAAAGCTAACCTCTTTGTTTAATGACTAGCTTCAAATTATTAAAAGATTTTTTAAAAAAATGTAGTTTACCTCAACATTAGAAACTTATCTCTATAGGATTTATGCATGGGGTCAGTCTATGATATAGGTCAAAGGTTAATAGATGCTGTCTGTCTTGCATAACACCCAGTTTTAGTTGTCTGCATCCTCATTAGGTGGTTTATAACTGCTGATAAATACAAATCAAGGGCATTCAGTACCTTCTTCTGGCCTCAGTGTATTCCTGTATATATAAAATACATATACATATAATATACATACTATGCATAAATGTAGTCAGGAAAACACATATATTCATAAATTTTAAAAAGTAATAAAATATTGAAAGAAATATCTTGCTTCTAAGACAGGGAATATTATGCTTCACATTAAAGTGATCAGTAAATAAAACTCAGTATTTTACCAATAAGCTTTTTGGAATGTCTTAATTAAAGGATTACTATATAAAATATCTAAAGACTTACATTTAAATAACAAATGAATCAAGAGCTATTATTAGCTATTCTTTAAGACAACCCTGCAGATTCACTGATTAATAGGTCTGTTTAATTGATACAATACACAATCTGGTCCTGTCAGCTATACAGATGATAAGAGAAACACAGAAAAATATGTAAGTATATTATCTTGAATTCCCTAATATTTCTATTCTTTAACTAGATCTTTTCCACTAAAATTAGTGCTAAAAATATTGGCTAAAGACTATGCTAGCCTCTTAATGTTTAAAATTTTCTGTACTATTGTGTCTGGGACTAAATATTATGAAAACATTTTGCTAAATATAGATGTTGTTTAATTCCAAAGGTTGATATTGGCCTAATTAGTCAAGTATTAGTCAATGGCTATTGTAACTGAGTCATTATACATTTTTAGACCTAAGTCTTTATTTAGGTCCTTTACAATATGTCTCAGATGCTACTATCACTGGGCAAATGTAACTCTCAGTGGGGTTTTATTCCTCTGGTGAGCCCAGAGTAAACTCCATTCATATCTCTTTACTCTTCTTAGGATCTCCACCATTCCTAAGTCAGGGAACCCTTTTCTCCCTCCAGAGCAGCAAAGGTTATTTGAATCCTTTTAGATACCCAGTCCTGTGATTCTCATGCTGCATTTCAATTTTCTTTTCTTTTTTATCAGAACAAAGAGGGCTTTATTGGAGACCAAATCCTCTTGCAACAAACACTAAAGAAGAAAAGCACACAAAGATAACCCTACATTAAGAGCATTTTAAATTTTCAAAGCTGGCTGTGTTACCATTTAGTATTTCTACCTTTGCAGATTATCTCTATCTCACGAACATAAATCAATTTAATTTTATCTTCCTTTGTTTCTTTATTCTGTGCAATATGGTAGAAAGTACAAGGGATATTGGGCATAGAATGTATGTAATCTAGGAAGAATATTATTCTGCCTAATCATATGGCCATAGAATGTATGTGGTCTGAGAAGTCATTATACTCTTTGAAAACAGAACACTAAGGTCTTTGAAGTGGTCTAGATGACATAGCACAATCATGAGTCATGGTATATGTGGTAAAGAAACCTGACAAAAACCATGAGGCTACATTATTCTATGATATGCTAATACTATAGATAATTAGGATATTAATCATGGCAAAAGTTGAATAATAAGATTGAGGGAGGCTGAGCAAAACAGGATTACTGTCATTTAGATCTTTCTAAAATTACTGTTGTGACAAGAGGTTTTAATCCCTGGATCCTCCATATTCCATAGCTTATGCATTCTGTAATCATAGAATCTGTGAATTACTAAGTATAGCCCAGGCACATCTGATCAATTAGTGAAGGTAGTTGGATTACCAAAAATGCTAAATCTGTTGCAGTACTGAATTGTATCAGAAAGTACATGAACAGATGTCTTTTGTATTGTCATAATATGCATAAGATTATTATTAAAAACAGAAAAATATGCTGAGTTCAAATATGCCTGTATTTAGAATGCCTATGTAGAAGTATTACATATATTCATATACTTTGACTAATTGGCTCAGTACTCTGGTATAAACGCCATGTTCAGAACTTGAATTGGGTTAATAACAATCTTAATTCACTAAGTTGGCAGTGTGTTCTATTATAAATCCAATCCTTGTAATAGACTCAAAAGATCAGGGTTAGAACATACCATCTGTTCCCCACATGTCTATGCCTAAACTCTCACCACATTAACTTCATGATCAGAGGGTAACTCACATGTGTGTTCAGGCCATGAACTGAGATGAAATGATTGTCCCAAATCATTATGGTGACCCAATCCAAACTCTTAAATTTGTACAAGTAGAAAACTTTCCAGTCAAAGCAATTAAAAATACAGACATCACTCTCAGACCTAAGAATTTGACTCAGTATTTTGACCTGTGAAGGTAAATAAAATAAACGACAAGTAAAAGAATGGGAAAGCCTCTAAACGATGGACAAGTACCATGTTTGTAAATAGCAAAGACAAGAAACTTCAGTTTAAAAGTTTAAGGAGTTGAGCATCAGCCACTGTTGAATACATAAGAAAAATTCCCGTCCCTGCAGTGTTCAGAAAGAAAGTTGCCATTATCAACTCTTTGATTTTAGCCTGGTGTGGTGCTTATACTAGGTATCTGAGAAGATGAACTGGGAGATAATAAATTTGCATTTTTATAAATCCCTAAGTGTATGTGTGATGGCTATAGATAACTATTTCAGACCTCTAATAAGTGGTATATATCATTATCTTCATGGTTTGACGTGACAACCAAACTTTTTATATCCATGACTTGCCACTACTTTCCTCTGTGGTTACTTGAACTTCCAATTAAAAAATGATGCAACTTTTAAATGTCCCCTAAGCAGTGTGTCTTCTTTCAGGTGTATGTTGTTTCAAAGCAATATTATTCAGCCTGAAAGACTCACTGCATTCTGTCATGGTATCTGTGTATAAACAGGTCATAGCATTATAAAGTTGATAACTGAGATATTTTGTATGTGGGAACATGGAAGAAAAGACTGCACATCTTTGAAAGCACCTGGGCAGCTGCAGAATCAGATTTTATTTCCCTCTTGCCAACCCCTTAAGTCACTGACCCACAGTTACTCAGTTCAGGGACTCCTGAAGTAGAAAGCTAGAATTAATTGCACCAATTTTGTGGGTCTAAGTGATGTCTGTCTTGGTGACCCAGGGTTGTAGAATGAATAGTTACCTGCCAGGATACAAGTGCTAATCTCTCTGTAGATTCATCTTGGAGCCCAGCATGTTCCAAAGAAATAGAGCTCAAGAACCTTCCACTGACGTTCCAGTTTCCTTTTAATCAAGATGTGTTTTTCTTTTTGCTTTTATTGCAGTCCAGTTACCTGTATTATGAAAGCAAAGATGAAGATGTAATCATGGCTCAGTTTCACTTGTTAACAATCTACCTTGGACTAGAAATGCTATCAGCTTCATTGCTATTAGCAAATTAAATAATGCCACATTCCTTACTTACAACTCTATGTTCTGGAAGGTAGAAAATGCTAATTTGGGAGGAAAGGTCAACCCTGAAAAACAATTCTAAGGTAAAGAAAGAATTAGCTCACTTAAATGCTTGGCCTAATAGATAGAAAATTCAATGCAGATAAATGCAGAATAATGAGTCTTTCAGGATGTAATAAAGGGCATAATATGTGCTTAATGGGAAGGTACTTCAACATAGTGACCTGGAGAAAGATAGGAGTTATTTTTAATAAAATTGTATATTAAAGATTATTCAGCTCCATTATTATTGGAAAGAAAATGCAGTGTGTTTTGTTAGAACTTACCTGAAGGAGCACATCTATTCTAATCACTGCACATTCTCCAAGAAGCACATTTAGAATGAGCCTTAAAGGGGCAATTTGTAAGACACTCTAAATGAAAGCACTTATCAGATATATAAGTTGGGAAGCAATTATTGGGAAAACTGACCACTTTCTCTTTGGTAAGTCAGAGGTGTTACAAACGAAGGAACAAAGGGGTGTCAGGACTCAGAGCAAACAAGCTGCCCTGCAACTGAGTAGGTACTGCTCCTTAAATCTACCTCTTGTTCTTCAGCATCCACTTTTATCAGTGGTCTGACAATTCCATTAACTTCTCTGGCAATTACAAACCCTGGCTAGCAAATACCAGGCAGGTAGTTCTCTCTGACAGTTCAGCTTGTTTGCAGCCAATTTACATCATGAGGATCTGGCAAGTTGGGACATTAGCGGTCAGCTGCTCTCAAATGAGAACTTCAGGTGTTGAGGCTGCTTCCAGGGCTTTTGTCTTACTGGTGTCCTGCTGAGACTCAGTTCTTCTGCCAGTTCTTAGGAAATTATGGCATCACAAAGGTTGGCTGACTATTATCAATCAAGACAAAAGGTAAGCAATAGGTCTTGAAAATAAGGGTGGGTGCAGTGATCTGAAATGTCTTCCAAAGCCTGGACAAAGTACCCCTATCTAGAGGCAGATACTCCTTATAATTGAAGGAAATGTTATTAATTGGAAAACTGGTACTACAATATGTGAAGCTTCTTAAACTCACTTGTGTATAATCACTTGCTTCTTTACACACAGGAGATACCCCTTCTATGTGTCTGTGTTCATCTGGCAGCTATATTTCTTTCTATAGGAGAATCGTGAGAATTAGTTATTAAATTATTCCCATTGGTAAGCAAATGAACAAGGTTGGATTGCCTGGAAATGAGTAGAGATAATTTCTATACCTGGGTCATATGACTCCAGATTTGAAGGGCCATTGGAGGTTGGACCTAGATGATACTACTTCTGTCTGGGCTTAGAGAATGTGTTGTGGTTCTTATGATTTTATTGCAACAAGAGCCAATACTAGGCAACTTTCTGGTACTTGGTTTCAAAGAAAAGTAAAGTTGATCCTGCAAGACATAGAAATATCCTAGGTGAGTATCATTAATATTGTACCACACTACCTGCAACTTTTAAAAGTTAACTTATACACCTATAAAATATAGAAACTGAAGACGCCCATCATGAAGCTCTGTACAGGTCACTGAGAAGCAGTGAGGAACATGGAACTTTATTCACAACAGACATGTGAGCATCATCTGTGGGAGTCATGGAAACTTTGAATGAGTGGCATGGAGGATAAAATTCTTTTTCTACATACCTAGGTACTTATAAACTATCTCTGTATATGTCCACAGTTCACAGTGTGCCTTTCTCAGAGATCATTAAATATCTGGTCTTCTGATTGTTATCTATGGATTCTCCTTATCTTCAGATTCCAATTCCAACTGCACAATTCCATCATAGGAACTAAATTAAAAGCTGTTTAACTCAAGGCAACTTTTGTTCTTCAATCATAAAAATATAAGAAGTAAATTTTTAATGTTTATAATCATGGACTAAATTGGAAAGGTTCTTTTAAATGTATGCGGTTTTGAAGACCCAGATATAGTTTTAAGTGACTCTGTAACATGAGTAACTACCAGGGAATCCAGTACAGAAAAGGACATCTGTTCTTCAAATCTAACATCATTAGTATTCAGTGACACTCATTTGCCATCAATGTCAGAGTTACAAACAAAGCATAATATTTCCATGTGCCCCACATTTTTTAAATCTGTAAAGAATTCAAGGTCAATAATTTGAAATCATTCTATGATTTATTCTTGTCTTTACACTTCACTTCTTTTTGATGATTACCTTATTCTTTTTTGTTCAGAGTCAAATGTCTACACAAAAAATAAATGGAACAACATGGGGTAAGATGCACATGAATTTCCATGGCTTAGAGAATGAGAAGAAGTAGCAAAAATAATACCAGTTATGATGCTCACAAGAAGTAAAGACCTTAGAAGTTAAATGTTTCATTTACAGTAATACAGAGAACACACATGTAGATTTGGAAGCAGATTTCAAATTTATAATATTTCTCAATGCCCACAGTCCCTTAAGCATTTTGTTCTTGTTAAACTGATATCTTCAAATAACCAGATTGTCAAAAGGCAGGATCCCAAAAAAGACTTCATCATATGAGAATACTCAAGGTTTATTATTTCTCAATTTAATGACTGCTGTACCAGAATTCTAAACAAATGTTCTTGGCTCAGTCTCACACTTGCTCCAGTAGCTGTCCTTCACTCCTTCACCTAAGTAAAACGGTTGTGTCTCCAGCATATGTGTCATTAATTAAATGGCTTGTGGACTCTGGATACTATGACTGTCTTTAAAGGTGGCCAGAACTTTGATGCAAGAAGCTAAGAAATACAGTAAGTTCTAGAAGCTGACGCACGATAATACTAGATCCCACCATTGAGGGTTAGAATGTCTGAATCATCTTGGTTTTAACCCTGTGAGACTTTCATGGAACACTGTACATATAAAACTGCAAGAAAACTCTGCTAGTTTAAATAATGAAACCTTGGGTAATTTGTTATGATGCAGTGGAAATCCCACACAACACTGTTAAGGAGGAAGTAAAAGTCTTTCCTGTGTTATATTTACAGCCCACAGTCCTTTGAGTTCACATGTAGACTGGCTAATTTCAAACCAATTAGGGAGCACTGTGCCCACCTCCCCATTTACCATATGGCTTCCTTTCATGACCATCAAGGGACATCTAGGAATTAGAAACCAAAATCTGAAAGCAGAGCTGTTTGCCTTACTGTGTTCACAACAGCTCCTGTATCCTCAGCCGCTAATATTCTGCCACTAAATCTACGTTAAAAAACATAAAAAGAAAAATAGCAGCACACTAAGGAAAATAAATGTTCAGATGAATTCATGTGCTTTCCACTAGAGAGGATAATAATAAATCTAGCAGGCAGTACAAATTGCCCTCCAACTTTAGAGTCACCTCGTCATTCCCAGGGATATCAGGAGAATTAATGGTCAAACATGTTAATAGAATAATGGAGCGTCCTTAACCATTTCTAGAGGAGGAAAGGGAGGGGTGTGCTGGATGCTTATTTTATGGCAATTTATGTCAGTGTAAAAGTTATAAAGATTGCCAGAAAGTAAAGGAGCATGATGTAGAATCAGTAGAGAGACTGTAAAATCAATATCTGTAGGGTTTTCAATGCCGTATTTGGCAGGTCCTTTCAGAATCACGGCCTGCTAGTATTTTATGCATGTAACTGGTAACAGTGATGGTAGATGATGCTCAGATGGTAGCGTTGGCACAGAATCAATCCTCAAAAACAAAAATGCATATTTTCTCTCTATTTTCTATCAGCATTCTCAGAGGCCATGTTACTCTAGAAAGTACAAAGAGTTTGGTTCACAAAAAACATAGGATTCAGGGGATACAAGGTAACTAGATGACAGACTGTCTAGTCGCCATTATGGATATTAACTGATTAGAGCACAACAATTAATATAAATAACTATAAAGTGAATTTGAACTCTTTAAAAAATTGTTTTATACTCAATACCTCACTACTATTGTTAATGACCTCTTATATATCATAGTAGGAAAGTCACATTATTATTAGGAGAATATATAATAAAGAATAATTCGTGAAGTGAAAATAAAACCAACTTAATTTCAAATGCCTATAATTTTAACAAATGGACAAGTAAGCAGGTGATTTCTAGAGTTCTTAATACATCTATGACTTTTCAATAGTCCTTTAGAATCAGACTTTCTGTACTTCAAATATTACTGCCAATATGTTTCTTCAAATCTGGTCCCATGACTCATCATAGTTGTATAATCTTCCATCTGTACTGTATCTAAAAGGACCTTTCTGTAGACGTGGTAAGCCATGTGCAAGGCTGTGTTCTGCCAAAGATCATCCCAAAGGTTAACTTCTACTGATGTTGCTTACAAGATCAAACTTGATGTTGTAGAGGGAGAAAATGTGATGGAATAATTCCAATCATCCTGTAGTACTATGTGGGAATAAACAACTCTAGAACAGAAACGTTTGTGGTATCAGGTAACTATCCAATTTAATCATATGCTAAAAACACTACTTTATATGAATACAAGGTCTTCAGAGTAGTTAGAATTTGGAAGTTTATAGAAAAACAATGAGAAGTGTGGCAGTTACCCAATCAGGGCAAAGCCAGAAAAGCAGAGAATAGTGGTTTTTCTTACAAAATGATGATTCATTTCCTACCAGTTTGAAGTCGACATTTCTGGTGTCTGCCACAGATTTGTTCATATGGCTAACTTACAGCATGTGTGGAAGTCAGAGACATGGCAGTTTTTGTTGTTGTTGTTGTTGAAAGTAAAATGGCCAAAGAACTGAGAGAATTAGAATTGGGAAGTATAAATTTTAAGAGATCCTTCTGGTTTGAGAACTTAACAGAAACCGTGGAGACAACACACCCTTTCTAGGTAAGAAACAATAGTTTTCTTCGCACACAGTCCATATCATCGCCTGACTGGATAACCAATTACCTGGAAATAATGTGTCTATTGTCTCAAGAGCCATCTGCCTAGCTGTTCTTCTCCTTACTTGATCCATCTTTCTACAGAGCTCATTAAAACTATACACTTTTGATTGTGTAGCTGGCTTTCGAAAGCCTAGGCCCATAATCACTTTATCAGGTGAAACTGACTTTTAAAAGAACTACAAACAATAACAGGCTTTGCTCATGGTGAGAGGAACTCAGGACTGGATTTTTGCTTGTGTTTGTGTATTCTTCCTGTAGTACTAGAAAGCACTAGGTTACTTGCTGCTAAGCACAGTATACAGAAACACCCTGATAAGGATGCCATGTAAAAAAATCCCAACCAGCTCTATGGATAGAAGCATATCTTTGAATTCAGATAGTTTATGTTATGTGATCACAGGATGGGATTTCCTCATTTACTGATACCAGAAATTTAGTAGAATGAGATAACTAGTTACCAGGCAAGAAAGGCTTGGACATTGCAGATGAATGGTCAGACTGCTTTAATTCAGAGATATCTTTGAATATAAATATGTAGAAATATACCTGGAACAAAATATCTTGTTAAATAGTTCAGAAAGGAGAGGGAGTGGTTTTTCTCTTTAGAGATTATTTAGCTTTTGTCTGTCACAAGGCAGTGCACTATGCTAGAAGTATGTAGTAGAATAGACTGCTTACTCAGTGGAAGCCAGAAGTTGAGACCAAGGAGCCAGAGTTGCTTGTAAGTACATGCAATCCACAGCGTATAACCTTGTAAGCAGACCTTACCTGGAAAGGCTTCTCTGTCTTCACATGATGACACTCTACAGTGTGAGAAAGAATAATCACTTATCAATCATGTGGTTTTTAACAATAGATTTAGATCACTAGGTCAAAGAATAAGGTCATATTTCTGTGTTGGATTCAAATTCTGTTGTCCTCATGTAGAATCTGAATCTACAGAATCCGTCAAATTGGATCATGTCCTAGTAGAACCCTCAGAGCAGCACAGTAGAAGTGAGCTTCCTGGATGTCTTGAAAAGATCTCATGGTCATTGGCCATGAGGGCAACAGTGAGTTTTCAGGTTACTGGATACTCACCTTAATTCAAAAAGTTTCTTCATATGCAAATTCCATTGTAATATGTGATCAGGGATGCTTTTACATTTGGTATCTCATTGGCCATCATACCAATATATTTTTTTTTCTATTTTCTTTAAATCAAACAGAGCAGGGAGGTGGCTTTTGGTAAGAAAATATTGAACTATACCAATGCATTACTTCCAGGTAACTACCTTGAAGACACAATTTATAGAAAGTAATGTCTGTTCCTGTGTCAAGAAGGCATGCAATGTTCCAGAGGGAGTCCCCTTTATTACTGTCAACCTTGAAGCAGAGGCAATGGAAAGCAGGTCTCCTGCTTTATAGAGACAGAAATGTGTCATGTATAATGTAAGAAATAGAGTTTCACTTGCTTAAGTCACTAAGATTGTTTGTTAATGTAGCAGAACCAGGTCTGTCCTGACTAATAGACTATGAAATATAATTCTACCACTAAAGAGAGAAATAAGAAAAGCATACTAACATTGGGACACCTCAAGGCAAGTTATGTATAAAAAATATAATTTATGTAAATGCATATATGCTTTTAATTTTGAAATAAAGATGATAAATCAAGTTTGGTGTTTTACTTTTTGCAAGTGGCAAGATAAATAAAATATGAAACTGGATACCAAGAAGGTTGAGAAACACATGCAGCAACTAGATAGGGCACTTCTATGTCCCCACAAATATGTCTCCATGGAGTGAGGTAGGTGGGACTGGGCTAAGAAGGGCCCATTCCTGGCACTCTGTTTTCCTTTTGTGTCTAAGAATTAGCAAAATACATTTTTATTCATTTAAGACCAGAAAATATGGACATAAAACTAGGGAGGAGTTTTGAGCCAGAAGACAGGCATTCACATTATCAAGAAGAACACATGATTAATGTTTAGGAGCTACTTATTTTATCCTTTCAGATCCTCATGGGAAGATTTTCAGAGAATAAGTCAATTATAGATCCTGACATAATTTTAACATTCATATGAAAACACAGAGTGACAGTAAAAGAAGTCTGAAATAGTGTATCATCTGTCTCTTTATTCCACATTCTGAGATGTGTCCCTTCAAAGCATGTTTGGTTCTCTTCTGGTCTTTTCTTTCTTTATCAGGTTCTTATTCTTATTGGTCCTTTCACTTTGAATAGATAGATCCCCTTGTTATCAGTGAAGAGTGTACCTGTTTCATGGGGCAGAAAGAGTTACAACTATTTGAGTCCAAAATGATTCAATTTACCATTCCACACACCACTCTGGAGATGAGTAAGATTAGGTAACTCGAGATGGTAGTAAATTCTGGTTCTGTGACATTATATGACAGTTTTGCATATCACTGTTCTTTGACATACGCCCATTCCCTCAGGGAATAGAATTAAAAACATAGGCAGGAAAAAATGGGAACTTATAGGCACAAAGGATTTGGATCACATGACTCAGAAACTGTTCATGCTACACTTACCCATTACTGCTGAAGTAAGGGAAGCATGTTTAGCATAAAAGGGTGCGTTGCTAAGAACTCAAAGATTATATACCTCTGATGTAAAACACGGCTTCTCCTTACTATTGAAATACGATGCTATAGACTCATCTTTGATCTCTAGTACATAACATGTGATCATGCACTTGACCTGGGAGATTGGGTATTAAAAATCTTACATTGCATCTCCTTCTTCAAATTATTTAGAACCCCTAATGTTCACATTTATAAACAAAATAAAAATTGAGAAACCAATTCTGACCACAAACTCTAACCCCTTTCTTTTGTCATTCTTTAGAATATTTATTTCCATAAGTGAGAACTAGCATACTGTTAGCTTTATTCCATAGTGTAGTTCACTTCCTGTGATATTTTATTTTGGTTATAAGTTTGTGGTTCCTACATTAGTCTGTTATTTTCAGGATAATAAAATATGAAAGGCAATCTAACTTCACAAAACGGTTCATTTTGGCTCACTGTTGAACATATTTAAATCCCAAGTGTCAAGCCCATTTTTTTTTTTGTTTGTTTGTGTTGTTTTTTTTGTTTTTTTTTTCTGGAATGGTAATATTAGCAGAGTCTCAGGGTAAAAGAGCATCAAGGACAAGGCACAGTTATTATGTGACTGTATAAAAATGCCTGGTTTATTTTATTAGCAACAGACATAGACCATGGTGTTTTTCCTTTGTGATCTCCTTTACTATTAATCACTCCCTAAATGCCTCATTTTGTAAATCAATTTTTAGGTTACGTTTGTGTCTTTTTAAAATTATTGAATTTGACTTTGGAATTCCAATTTTTGCTTGAACTCATAAATAATACAACCTTTTCCTCAAAATGACTAACAACAGAATCTTTACGCTTACCCAGCTGGTGAGCTATCCTAGGAGAACGAAAGATCCATTTGTAGAATACAGATATGGCACTGAAATAATTGATTTAGATGGTTAATATAAAGAAATACTATGGGTTTTTTTTTTACCTTTGCACAATCACTTCAGAAAAATCTTGTGAATGCAATCAGTATATGTTGTCATTCACTACTTACTGATTTGGGTATGTGAACGAGAGACATAGGGAACTCATTAAGGTCCTTTTGATGGAGCCTTACTATATACCATTTTGATTTTCTACGTGAAATATTGAGAGCAAATCAGTGACATTTAGTAAAAACATTACATTTCTGCTGTTTCTATCTGTGGAATATTGGGAAGTATTTTTCATATTTCTCTGTTTTCTTTTTAAATATAATTTGATAAGTCTCAAAACACCATCTTTGGTCTTCTTCTTTTCTGGATGACTGGATTGACCATGCCCCATAAAGTATCTTCCCGTTTGTTGGAAAAATGAAAATGATCTCTTTTGCCAGTTTTTTGGAGGTTTTAGAATCATTCTAAGGTCTCTTAACCCCATAGGAACCGAATAGAAATTAATTAAAAGAAAATCTCCCAATAAAATCAAGTACATTGATTTTGGCCTGATTTCTGCATCTTGTTATAAGAGTACAGAAGAAATCTGTGTTAGCAATGTTGAGACTTTATTTTTGCTTTTCAATGAAATTTAACACTTTTTAAAATGATTTTGAGATGTGCAAATGACAAGCTCCTAGTAGATTATTTTTGGAAATACTCTCACTTTTATAAAATGACTATTTTCACAAGTAATGGCAAAATATAGACAAAGAAGAATGAATATATACATATATATGTGTGTGTATATATATGAATAAATATATCTATGTATATGAATGAAGATTCAAAACGTTTTACATAAATCAAGTCTGCCTGCACATAAGAAGTGTCATAGCATTTAGGATTCAGTTTGCCATCTTACAGAGTGCCATATCATAGGTATCTATGCTATTAAGTATCCAGATGTCTTATTCCTTTGACATAACCTAAAGTCTAAATGGACATACAGACTGAGCATTCAATGTCGAACCCTGAAAACAAGCAAATGTTGAATCACCAAGTATATGAAGCACTTAAGACAACTGGCATCTGCATGTTGTTTTGCAAATTTGTGTCTAATCCTAGATTAAATGACTTTAGAATGAAAGAACTCTTTTCAAAGGATTCGTCAAAGAAATTAGAATAAATCCACCTGTAGGACCTATTACTCCAGTGAACATTATAGAATGCATGTGGATTTGTCCTAAACATCTACTCCTCAAGTAACTTGAAGTCATTATCTAACCTAACTTCTGTGCAAAGTGCTACAGAGTGTGGAATAATTTGTTTTCTTAATATTAAGGGTCAGTTTGTATACTTTTGGATAAATATCCAGATTTTTAGATATTAGAAATAAGAAGGAGACCAATATTAGCAAGAAATGTAGAGAAAAGTCTAGTCATCTGTAACAAGATTGGACTAAATTCTTAGGCATTGGCTGGTTTCCTTCAGGAGCTTCATATGATTTAAAGTTAACACCAGCTTTCATGTGTTCCTTGGCAAGAGACTTTAATGACAAGATCTCCCCATTCCGAATAATTTAGGGAAGATTCTAACATTATTTTGACGGCTTATACAAAATGCCTTTATTCTTGCTTCATTGTAGCTTACTAGAAGCTAACTAGAGTCTTCTTCATAACATGTTAATGCATAGCTTTATCCTCCTCAGAAGTTACAAAAGGTACTCATGGGCAGAAGACCTCTGGAGAGAACTAGGTAATGAATCCCAGCTATGGCTCAGGTTTAAAGGGAATTTCAGAGGTCCAGAGCTCCTGGATGAATATATCACTTTACCCTAGTAGATTCAATCAATAAACTCCAAATGAAAGAGAAATGACTGTTAAAAAGCATTGATTCTACCCAAGTTTAGAAGTGAGCTTTTCAGTATAAAATCTTCATGGTCCACTCACCTCTCAAATAAAAAGTTGATCCTACATGAAAGCAACTCAAAAAACACTCATATACTTTATGAAGGTAACATCCTGGGGATGATCTGACAAGATGGCTAACTAGATAAATGCTTTCCATCCAAGTGTGAAGATATGATTTCTGATCATCAGCACATATGTGAATGTTAAGTGGTCGTGGCAGCTTCCCTATAATCCCAGAACTTGGATATCAGAGGCAAATATCCCTAAAGAAAGTTGGTTAGCCAGACTAGTCTAGAAACTGGTGAGTTTTAGAGACCCTTCCTTAATATATAGTGTAAAGAGTGATGAAGAAAGACATACAATGTCAACTTTGTATTTCCACATTTGTATGTGCTAACAGTCACACAAACACACACACACACACACATTTTCCCACACATGTATAAACATAGCTACATATATGTGTATATTTTACACATATAAACATGTAAGTATAAAGGAACCTTGTAATAATGATGCATCAAGAGACTGTGTGCCTAGAAGGTGTTTGATTGTGAACTTCTAAGGTAAGTGCATTAAAACGAATCTGTATATTTGAGAAATGATTTTCTTCTACTTAGTTCACAATATTCAATTGAATAGAATAGTACTCAAAGAAATTCTATTTACAAGAAACCAACACAAAAATGTGTAAGGTAGTAAGTATCTCTTAAATTTTCTTAGTAAAGGAAAATGTAGTTGGGTATTTATTCTGCCAGCCTCATGGGTTTCACAGAACAAGTACATCTACTCCTTAGTATGTGAATCCATAGTATTGCAATCATGTCTTGGGATTTGGTTCCCTTGATACAGCATTACTTTCTCAGCCATTCTTCTCACCCACAGTCAGTGTGATCTTTCTAGTGATCCTTAAATGTTAAACTTTATTGTGAACTTAGTGGTTCTTTGAAAAGTGATTTCTCATGAAAAAAACAAAAGTGTGTGAGGGAAGCTAGAAATATGTCTCAGTGGTTAATATGATTGGCTGCAAGTCCAGAGGACCCAAGTTCAATTCTGAACACCACATGATAGCTGACAAAAGATTGTAACTACAGTTACAGTGGTTCTAGCATCCTCACACAAACATGAATCCTGAAAAATGATCAATGCACAAAAAATTGAAATAATAAAAAACAAAAGCAAGGGTAGGAGTAGTGCATGCCTTCAAACTCAGCACTTCAGAGGAGAGGTATGCAAGTCTCTGCGAGTCTCTCTCTCTCTCTCTCTCTCTCTCTCTCTCTCTCTCTCTCTCTCTCTCTCTCTCTCTCTGTCCATATATATATAGATAGATAGATAGATAGATAGATAGATAGATATAGAGGTAAAGATAGATAGAGATAGATATAGACATAGATAGATAGAGATAGAGATAGATATATAGAAATAGATATAGATATAGGTATATAGAAATAGATAGATATAGATATAAGTATAGGTATAAGTATAGGTACAGATATTAGAATTTTACTCTGAACTTCCTCTAACAATAGCTTCCCCATCCCTAGATGTTTTTTTTTTTTTCTCAAAGTATTCACCTATTCTTTTCTCAATTATTGGTTGTCCTTAGCCTGTTAGATCTTTTGTATGAGACACTGCTGATGCCTGCTTATTCTTGCAACAATATTCCTTTTGTTCCTGGAATAGCGCACAGTTTGTAAATACAAATTTCCTAAAATTTATCGATCCTCTTGAAAACAGAAAACATGTCTTCCCTTGTTATTGGAGAAAAGGAAAGCCAGAAAACATTGATTAATATGTTTTTTTTCAATCCTTCATTATTTGCTAACATGTAGTTTGTAAAAATGCTGCCATACTAAGATGTAGTTGTCAAATTGACACAAGCCAGTGTTATCTTTGAAGAGAGAAGCCCAACTGAGTTGTGTCCTTTGGATTTGCTTGCAGACATGTCTTGAAGAATTTTATTAACTTCAATTAACAGAGGATACCCAAAACCATGACAAGTGCCATCCCCACCCAGTTGTGCCTTAATCATTTAAGAATAGCTGAACCAACCAATGTGAGTCTTCCTCTGAGGTTCCTGCTTCTATCTCTAGCCTTTACAGTCTCTTTGGATTCTTTGGAAAATGCTTTATAACCTGTAAGCCAAAATAAACCTTTTCTTCCCCAAGCCAGTTTTATCTAGTATTTTATCAAATCAATAGAAACCAAAAAATAAAAGTAAAAACCACAAATGGGACATATTATACCTGATCTTTGCTCCAATACAGTGGTCCTTTGCTGCCCCAATCAGACACATTTTGTAACTGGGGGGTAGAGATAGTGTTTCAAAAATGTTTACTTATGAGAAGATGATTTAGAGATGGTTGTAGGAGGAATGTTTTTTTTTTTTTTTTTTTTTTTTTTTATGCGTCTTGTCAGTGAGTCCATATTTCATGGTCTTCTCCAGGTCCATATCTTCCCAGTGTTCTCTCTGTGGCTTCATTCATCCTCCCCCTCCCCTTGCTCTACTGATTCTATTGAGGTTTTCATGGAGGTGTTGTACAACCTGGCTCTGGGGCCACATATGGGCCTTCACCTGCTCAGAAGAGGAAATGTTTCTGTTAATAGGGCAGGGCTGGATCCCAATGGCCCCTGTGTACAGATATTAAGAGGAGCATCTCTGCCAATGTACTTAGGCAGGACAATAAAGCATCTTTACAGTCCAGGCTCACCAGAGCCACTATTGATTCACTAGCACCTGCTATCTCAATAGTAAAAAGCTGCCAGGATTTACTCGCTCAGCTTTTCCCTTTCCTGGGCCGTCATTATTCAGTGTAAAACTCCTTTAACCTGGTGGAGTTGTTGCTCTTGCTAATACTGTGTTAGCAAATTATTGATCCCAATGATGAGAACAGGAATCGTTTCTCCTGTAGCAGGATGTGCAATTGGATGCACATTCTGCCCTGGTAATTTTCTCTATAGATCTTCCAGGAGGACCAGACAAATGGACCATTAAAAAGAGGCAGGGGTGGGGGAGCTGCCTTGGGTTGATGGTACATTTGAGCTGAATCCAAACTTTATTGGTGTTTTTCAGCTCCTATTTGAAAACTTATAAACATTGCTCCTTGGCACTTTAGGGTTTTGTTTTGTTTGGGGTAGTTTTATTTGGCTTGCCTTTTAACTTTCACTGACAATGATGGGGAAATGTTAGCTTGTGAGTTTCTTCTTTTGAAATGGAAATGGAATCTATCAGCAATTCAGGGATCCTTAAACAGCCATGCAAAGTTTTCAACCTGCTCAGTAAAAAGGAGAACACAGCCCTGGAGATCAAGTGTGTTCAACTTTACCATCAATGGGCTTGGCAGTGGGGACAGCATGTGTGAGTGCTCAGGAAGAGGCTACCTCAGCTGCTTTCCCTTAATTCTCAATTCAGATAACTTGACCATGTAAGTTGTAATTAACCTACATTTAACTCCAGGTTAGAATGCCTCTGTGAACCTTGCACTATAGTGTATCTAGAAAATTTAAACAAAATATAAATTTGAGTTCTTTGGCTTATGCAAGGATTTTGGTAGTTTATTATTCTTAAGAATTGGAAAATAATGAAGAAACATATTAGCTAGAGAAAAAAAAAAATAAAAGAAAAAAATTAACTCTAGCTCAGAGCATGTATTATTTTGCTTGTTTCCAGAAAGACATAAGTCAGGAAGCAGAAGTAAATTCTGGCGTTAATTACTTTGGCCATTTACTTGCTCTCTGGAAGCAAAACTGTGTAAGTTGAGAATGCTAAGTGGTCTTATAAACAGTCCTGGCCCAGCCCTCTCTGAACAGCATTAAAACACTAAAGTTTACATGGTAGACTGTGCAGGATTTAGTGTGTTACTTCTGAGCTACAGTCTAATTGTTTATTTCTCTTCTATACATCGATGACTCCAATATATATAATTTAATGCCTGAAAGTACATTTACAGCTCTGAGGTTCCATTGAATTCCACAAGAAGAAATGTTTGGCAGAGCGTTGACCATGGTACCGCTCACTAGGTACTGAAGATGCACAGCTTATCCAAGGTAAGTAATTCCCTATGTGAGATTACAAGTTCCAAAAAGACAGTTACTCTTTTGAAATGACCTTTCATTGTTAAACAATCATATGAAGGTCATGACATCTGTATTTCAGCAAATGTTAGAGTGAAGGTGATCAAGTAGGTCTCCTCTAGATGACAAAGCTATGAATCAGGGAGAGGTTATTTTCCCCTAATTTCCTCTGCGACAGATGTAGTTATTCAGGATTATGTCATAATTGCATGTGGATGACATGCACGTAGGGGTGATCATGTGCATCAAATATTGGGAAACCATCCAGGGGCATATTTTCCTCTTTCTTCAGTTTTTAAAATTAGTTGTTATATTTATTTGCATTTTAAATGTTGCCCTCCTTCCCGATGTCTCCTCTGAAAATCCACCATCCAATGCCCCTCCCCCTTGGTTCCTCTTTTTTGCTCTGGAGACAACACAGAAGATTATAGGTAAGAAAAGGTTATGAGATTGAAGAAAAATAAGAGAAACATAAAAACAATACCCATTACAGATTTTATTCCCACATATAGATTATCACTCAGTTTTCATATTATTTGTTTGCTAATGTCTATGATTAACACACAGACTTCTCTAAATCTAGCAGATATATCTGTCCATTGGATAAAATTCCCTTTCTCATGATAGGGAATTGATAATTATCAACTTGATTTGGACTCAAAGAAAGGATGTTGTTTTAAACTCTGTGTTTGGTAGAGAAGTCATGATGTTACCATTTTGATACAGCACATATTACAGATGAAAGCATGGGAATATGGTGATAGACTTGAAAACTTACCTTCATCAATCACTCCAGGTACCTTCTTACACAAAGCACTGGGTTTGTATTTTAGCTATTCTTGGCTTTTCTTGTTTTGTTTTATATTTAAACATTTTAAGCAGTGAGGTAACATTTATTTTTATCTTTTCGTTTTAGGAAAATGAATGTTTTTGTTCTTTTCACAAGATACTATATTTTTGTTGTTCGTTCTTTTCTTTCTCTCTCTGTTTTTTAGTTGTAAAACTGAAAACACACAAAGGTCATCTTTCATGGATGTCAGCAGCAATGTAGAGAATGGCTTGGAGGGAATGCCTTTTCTGTCAAAAAGACCATTGACATACAACATCAAAGTAACATACTTTATGAATAATAAATAAGCAATCACGGAGCACCAAATTCGATTTTAAAAAATGAAGCCTCAGATGCAAATGATGTAACTGCAATTCTCATCACCTATTTATGTGTATTAATGCATAAAAACCCACACACTTTCTACCCTTGCCAACCAATGCTTGTCAGTAGGGGCAATGAACATATCAGTTCTGAGATATAACCACTGCACTTAGCAAATCATGCTTGATTGATTTGCACTAAGATTTCTAAAATAAAATGAGAAAGAAATCCCCTTGTTCACCGTACCAGAGGAGAGCCTGTTTTTCATGGTGCTTGAATGACTACATGCAGCCAACCAAGTCACATTCTATAGAACAACTGAAATTAATTCTTGGCATAAATCAAATTTTCTTCCTAAAGATGACTAATGCCGATCTCTTCTAGATCCTGCCGGAATCTCAGCCTATTTGTGCTATCAGAAACCAGTGAGAAACTCTAGAGCAGCTAGCACCCAGCAGCAGCAGTACTTTTCTCCATGTGAAGATGTCTGGGTTCAGAGCCACAAACTGCTTAAAAACAAGCAGACAAATAATCAAACAAACAAACAAACAAACAAACAAACAAAAACCTCAGGCAAACTATCCACAAGAAGTATTGTTTCCAGCTTATTTTTAACTGAGAGTGAACGACAATGTCATATTCTTAAGAGGGAGAAAATATTTGAACTACCACTTTATGTCAATTTTTATCTCTCCTTTATAGTATATTAATCAGTCTAGCATTATGCAGTCAATGGCTTTGATTCATCTTTGACTTTCTGTTCTTTACTTTGAAATTCCAATACTGTTATTCATAGACAATTTTAGAAATCAGGTTCAAAGTGTAGGATTGAAAGAACTCATTTGATGGTCTATGCTGCTAGCTCTAGCTGCATAAGACAGACAAGGAAGATAAAGTCATTAAGTTTCAACATATTGCTCTTTTCTGTTTCCCAAATCATTTCCAAAGTTTGTGGAAATGAATACATTGAATTTGTTTCTCTAAAGCCGAGAGAGTCCTGTATTTTTCTACATATTGACAAATACTGGGCTCCGTGCATAATGAAAGAGATAAGGAAAAATGAAATCAGAGCAACATGCACCATTTCTCGTAGATGTAAGAAAAAACTGAGTTAGAAAACAAAGAAATCTAAATTGAAATTGTTAGTGTACACAAAAATGACACAGAATATGGGGGAGGGTAAAAAGCACATTGCATAATCCAGAATACAAATGTTTTATGATGGTGGGGTTGCTGGCATTGTCCTGAAATAGGGAACACTCAGATGACTAGGAGCTTCTAGAGGAAGAATATTCTTCACAGACGAGCCTGCAATGCAGCTAACCCTTTAAAATGGACACTAAAGAGTGGAGATTGTTTTGATGGACAGCACTCAGGAAGCCAGCCATTGGGTAGTCCAGGCATTCTGCTGGCAATGAATACCACTGATTCCATTTCAATATACACTTCTGATCTGATATCCTCCTACCAGCCCTCAGGAGATGCAGCCGAGACTTCAATGGAACTTATAATTTTTTCACAGAGATGAAATGGTATACACAAAGATATTTTTTGTGGGATCCTCTTTGAGAAATTCTTCATGGATGTGGTGGAAGGAGGGAGGTGATGTGATTATGTTGACAATAAAATCCCGTAAAAATCTCCAAAACTGCTATGGAGTTTGAAGGCCTAGAAGTCCCTCATTTAGGGGCCCTCTAACCTCCATCAATCAGTAACTATTAATTATCTCAAACAAAGCATTAGAGCAACAAATAAGCATATTCTGAAAAAGGGGAGGTTCTGGGGGTCCTTTGTATCACCCAGATTCTTCTCCTTTCAGACAGAAACTGGCTGAGAAAATGCTGCCCTGCCCAGCCATGCCGGAATATCTAAGATTCTCCACTGTCTGTAGGAGGACCCAGCTCACTCACCTGCTGTGGGATGGATCTTGGAGGTAAGAACATCCCTATGGTGATAAGAAGTGTAGTGAAGTAGGAAGAGTTCTGAGAATCAAATGCTTATTTTATAAATAACCATCCATGGATATGGTCATTATCTTCACTTTTAAGATATGTTGAATATTAACAGAAAACTAGACAAAACAAAAATTAAAATCAAAATCCTCGACCTGTTGTTTCGCATTCAGTAACATCCAGAATCAGGATGCCAAAATGATAATAGCAGCTCCTTAGAAAAGGGGTTCCATTCCTCCTTGCAGACCTAAGAAGAGCTGTGTGCAAAAGCTGATTATTTCTTTATGGGACCAAAATCTTAGGAATGAAAGGGAGCATACTGAACGCACAGCAAATAGAAAGCTCAGCCCATGAAAGACTCTGGCCTCCGTGGTCTCACTGTACAAATCCAAAGCACATGGATGACTGACATCTGCTCTAACGATGATTCCTGTTATGGCTACAGTGTGATTGTGCTTCTGAGGGACAGCTTTTAAGAATAAAAAAAAAAATGTATGTCCTTTTTAACTGCCATCTTTTCAAATGGCTTAGAGTTATGATAGACAATTGATGTTTAGATCTATGTATTCAAATGAATGTATTCACAAATGACTACTGAACATTCAGCGTTTGTGACCTCCACTGGCTTCAAAGTTGGAACATGGTTGATTTCCATATAACCAGGTTTATAACCAAACTTAAAACAATGGGATTTTAAAAAATAACTAATGTATTTCAACATTAATCAAAGGCATCGATGAGTGTTTTTTCTATGCTCTCCAGTGACTGAACTAGAAAAGCAGGTCATAATAAAAAAGTAAATACTAAGAGCTAAATTGAGAAAGGTTTCTTTTAAAAAGGCAGCGAGGTGCCTTTGTTCCTAAAGCAAGCAAAATGTTTCCTTATTTTATTATTTCTCTACTTCTATGGACTTTTAGTTGATTAATAGATGTTCAAATTATGCCACATGAAAACCAAGTTTTTTTTAATTGAACATCTTTAAAAAACAACAAAGATAAATGTATAGATTTTAAAAGCATTTGTATATGTGAATACATTTTTGTCAGTATTTGACTTTTTAAAGGTTTGATAGTATGCATTAAAATCTTACTAGTTACAATGAGCATAAAGTATATGTAAAACCTGGAAATAATCAAAGTTTTCTTGGTGTGTAAAGATTAAGAATAATTGTTTTTCATCATTTTTTTGGCCTTCGTTTTTCTTGAACTTCATATAGTCTGTGGGTTGCTTCTGGGATGTTCAGAGATTACTGGGGTTAGTATCCAATTATCAGTGACTGCATATTATATCTGTTCTTTGTGACTGGGTTATCTCACTCAGGATGATATTCTCTAGATGCATCCATTTTCTTAAGAATTGCATAGAGTCATTGTTTCTGATCGCTGAATAGTACTCCATTGTGTAAATGTACCACAATTTTGTATCCATTCATCTACTGAAGGACATCTGGGTTCTTTCCAGCTTCTGGCTATTATAAATAGGGTTCCTATGAACATTGTAGTGTATGTGTCTTTGTTGTATGTTGGAGTGTCTCTGCAGTATATGCTCAGAAGTGGAATAACTGGCTCCTCAGGTAGTACTATGTCCAATTTTCTGAGGAATCGCCATACTGATCTCCAGAGTGGTGGTACCAGTTTACAACCCCACCAAGAGTGGAGAAGTGTTCCTCTTTCTCTGTATCCTAACCGGCATCTGCTGTCATCTGTATTTTAATCTTACCCATTCTGACTTGTATGGGGTGGAATCTCAGGGTTGTTTTGATTTACATTTCCCTGATGACTAAGGATGTTGAGCACTTCCGTTGATCCTTTTCAGCCATTGATATTCCTCAATTGAGTACTTTTTGTTTACCTCTGTATCCCATTTTTTAATAGGGTGGTTTGATTCTCTGGTGTCTAACTTCTTGAGTTCTTTGTATATCTTGGATATTAGACCTCTATCAGATATGGGGTTGGTAAAGATCCTTTCTCAATCTGTTGGCTGCCGGTTTTTTTTTTTTTTTTCTTGACAGTGTCCTTAGCCTTACAGAAACTTTTCACTCTCATTAATTCCCATTTGTTAACATTTGACCTTAGAGTATGCGCCATTGGTGTTCTGTTCAGGAAATTTTCTCCTGTGCCTATGTATTCTAAGGTTTTCCCTATATTCTCTTCTAATAGTTTCAGTGTACCTGGTTTAGTGTGGAGATCTTTGATCCACTTGCATTTGTGCTTTGTATAAGGAGATGAGAAAGGGTCTATTTTCTTTCTTCAAGAAAAATATTTCTATCAGCATTATCCCTCTTCTCAGTTGAGGTGTTTGATATCAGTGGATTTCTGGACAGACTTACACATCTGAGAGTCAATGCAGAGACAAAGTACAGCACAAGGAAACTTGACAGATGCTTGTATGGTAACATAAATATAAGATAAGAACCAGATACACTGAAACTATTAGATGAGAAAGTAGGGAAAACCTTAGAACACATAGGCACAGGAGAAAATTTTCTGAACAAAACACCAATGGCTCAAGCTCTAAGGTCAAAGATTAACAAATGGGACTTAATGAGATTGCAAAGATTCTGTAAGGCTAAGGACATTGTCAAGAAAACAAAATGGCAGCCAACAGGATGGGAAAATATCTTTACCAACACCACATCAGATAGAGGCCTAATATCCAAGGTATACAAAGAACTCAAAAAGCTAGACACCAGAAAATCAAATAACCCTATTAAAAAATGGGGTACAAAGCTAAACAAAATGTTCTCAGCTGAGGACTATCAAATGGCTGAGACATATCTGAGGAAGTGCTCGACATCCTTAGCCATCAGGGAAATGCAAATCAAAACAACCCTGAGATTCCACCTCACACCAGTCAGATTGGCCAAGATCCAAAACTCAGATGACAACAGATGCTGGTGCGGTTGTGGAGAAAGAGGAACATTTCTCCACTCTTGGTGGGGTTGTAAACTGGTAGAACCAGTCTGGAAATCAGTCTGGCAATACCTCAGAAAATTGGACATAGTACTACCTGAAAACCCAGCTATTCCACTTCTGGGCATATCCCCAGAGACACTTTAGTACACAACAAAGATATATCCACCACAATGTTCATAGCAGCTCTATTTATAATAGCCAGAAGTTGGAAAGAACCCAGATGTCCTTCAGAAGGTGAATCGATACAAAAATTGTGGTACATTTACACAATGGAGTACTACTCAGCTATCAGAAACAATGACTTAACGAAATTCTTAAGAAAATGGATGCATCTAGAGAATATCATCTTGAGTGCAATAACCCAGTCACAAAAGAACAGACATAATATGCAGTCACTGATGATGGGATACTAACCCCAGAAAGCACTGAACACTCCAGAAACAACTGACAGACTGTGTGAAGCTCAAGAAAAAAAAAAAAAAAAACAAGAAAGAAAGAAAAGAAAAAAATCATTATGCTCAATCCTTACACACCAAGAAAAGGTTGACAAATTCTGGGTTACATCCTTTTTGCATGTACTTTATTCTCATTGTAACTAGTAAGACCTTAATGCACACTATCAAACCTTTGGGGAAAAAAGCCAAACATTGACAAAAATGTATTCATATACTTTTATGCAAAAATCCTTAAAATTTGTACATTTATCTTTGTTTTTTAAAATAAATTTGTTCAAAAAAAAGATAAGCTATATTTGAAAAGTAGATTTAATGCAAGTTTTCAACGATGCTGACCCACCAATCCATTTATTCCTAATAAAGACAGTACAATTAGAATTTTAATTTATTTAAATGTGATGTATTTTTTGTTTGGGGCCCTGTCACTATCAAAGCAAGGGGAAGTGTTACACAACTTAGAGACAGCAGGTCTGTATGAACAATGATGTCAACCACTTACTCAGACAACAAGGCAGATAAGCAGATACAAAGTTTGGATGATCCACAAAGAAGCAATCAGCTTCAGTTCTTTCAAGATTCAGAGAAGTTCTTCCAAAAAGCACTATTAGGTACCACTTGCACTCTCTGCCCTGATAAAACAATATTTGGCTTTTCTAGGGAATGTGACAAAGAAAGTGGTGCCACTTTGAGACAGTGGCCGTGTAACCCGGAGTATTAAAATACAGACTCAGGTCCAGTCTGAATTAACTATTTTCTGTGATGAGTTTGAGGAATGATACATATGCTAATTACTAATATTGCATATAGAAGGACCACCTGCCTCTCTATTCTACAATACTCCTGCTTAATTTATATTCCGGTGGCAGCATATCATTCTCTCTGCATTTCTGAATAACAGTTCCTTTTCTGTGGTTGGAGTCAGCACTTGACTCAGAGCATTTTGCTAAAGTACACTTTCACTCCATATAACCTATACAATAGCTCCAGGACCCAAGGAAGATCTATTAAAAATATAAATAGAAAATAATTCCAAGGAAAAAGGACATTTAAAAATTCTTGAATTCTACGTGGAATGCCATCTTTTCTCTTTAAAGCCGAAATGTCATATGTTGTATATTCTCAGGGTGCAACACACAGAAGGGTTCAAGGAGGGAACATAACTTACATTCTTTGGGTCTTTTCTGATTGGAGTATCTATAAGGTTTACTGTGGTGATGGGCTGTTGACCACTCATTTTAACTTTGGGATATGTAGAAGTCAGACTGACACAGGTTTCATTAAAATTCAAGAAACTCAGCTCCATCGAGAGCATGACTAAGTTCCTTATACATGACAGGAATCCCCACAGATGGTATTTCACCCTGCTAAAGAAATTAAGTCTAGCAAAAGAAGCACTGTCTACAACATCCAAATCCCCAAATCGACAGACTCATCTACACATTTAGTCTTTGTACTGGCATTATTAAGTGTCTTAGGGTATCTCTGAAAGACATGAGGCCAAGAGGGAGAAACTATACTAACTTTTCTCCCCCTGAAGCATGCTGGTGGCATCGGAAAGAATTATAGAAGTAAATACAATACAACACAGGACTGGGGTATTCAGCCGACTAGGTCTAATTGCTGACCCTTTTCACTGGAAAGAGCTGAGATGAAATTCTTATTACAATTACACAGAATGGCTTTGCCAAATTGGCAGTGATTAAACTATTAGGCAAATGCACAAATGAATGTTGTATTTGATTCCTGGTCCAATTAACTTCCTTTCTTTTTCTTCCTGCTCAGCTCCCTAACATTATGCTCTTAAAAAAAAAAAATCTACGTTTCATCTTCAAATATTTAAGTTGTCAAGGAAAAAATAAACTAGCCATTTCACATTCATTATATTGTGTCAAACAGGACATGAAGGAGACAGCTTTCTTTCTTTGCTGTCCTCTATTCTTGTCAATCAAAATCGCAGTAATTAAACAGAGATGGCACTGCTTTCAAACCAAGAACAAAGGCATAGACATTTAATAGGAGGAAGAGAAAAGTAATTAAAATAAATAAATACTCAAGACCCAGCTTTGTCCTTAGAGCTGTCCTAAGCTGCAGCCTCACCAGCTCCCAGTCCTACTCCCTCCCCCTTTCATTTCCCCTTCTTGACTCTCAGCTTGGAGAATAATACAGATAGTACCATCTTTCACAATGGATGCTGAGTCTTCATTATCCTACTACATCTGTGAATACAATTAGTATATGCACTCATTTTTTTTTTCTTATTTTTAAATTGTCTACTATCAGGTTAAAACAAAAGAAAGAAGAACTTAAACCCTACAACGTCATCACTGTATACCCTTAGATAATTGTTTTAATTAAATAATGTAAACCTCAGTTCTCCAGCCTACAAAGTTGTGTTCTTTTATCTTAAAATTGGGTTAACAGAGAATGAGTCTAATGATTTTTTCAGGACAATTTTGAATGATGGTCATCATTTTTCTGGGCTGATAAAAAAAATCAACCGATTTGTTTATACCACTGTGATTCTATAGAAAACGGTTGCAGTCGTCTTTCTAGATATTGGAATTCCTATAAAGCAAGAAATACATCCTTCTGTTCTGTAACTATATGAAGAGTTGGACAGACAGAGAGACAGACAAACAGGCAGACAGAGAGATAGATGTAAATTCAGAGATTGCTTACATAGAAAACAATATTTTTGGATTTGTAATAGCGCTTGCACCATTATGCATTACTATGTATGTGAAGATTTTCATTCTCATTCCAACTATGTGTTATCTTATGGGCATAAACTATATGTAGGAGACACATATAGTTACATGTGTCTGTTTGTGAATACATGTATTCAACTCCTCAAAACAGCTAAGTTTCAATAAAGCACATAAGACTTAAAGTGATGTTTAAATGTATTGTTTGGTGGGAGGGTACTGAGGGAGGAGAGAATGAGAGAGGAGGATGGATAGAAAAGAAAGGGAGAGAGAGAGAGAGAGAGAGAGAGAGAGAGAGAGAGAGAAAGAGAGAGAGAGAGAGAGTAGGAAAGGAGATAATATTTGCTAAGGATAAAGATTTTTTTCATGTTCTGAGAAAGGGTGGTTCCAACCATTAGAAAAAGAAATCATGCAATAGTCTCATATTGATAAGAAATTCTGAACAAAGAGTTCTAGTTACTTTATATTTTTAAGAATATGGTCCCACATTATTACAAAAGAAATAATATAAGAGAGAAAAAAGCTGCACTTAAATGTCTCCAAAGCATGGTGCTTGTTTATTTGTAAAAAGTCATTTCCTGATTTAAGTAGACATAAGAAATGCTTACGCGAATAGAAATATTAACTTTCAAGTTTACACAAAAATGAACGCAAGACAGTTTGACCCCGGTGCAAAGTAGAGAAATAGGTCAAATACCTAACACACAGGGGACACTGTGATATGTCTGTGAGCTAAGCCTACAAACACCTCCAACAAAATCTTACGTTCTGATGATACAGTAATTAGTGGAGTGAGGCTGAGGTCCAATACTGCATTAGCTATTTTTCTGTATCTCAGGTATTTTCATGTCTATTTGGGTAGTTAATTTTTGACAGCAATAAAATTAGTTTTTTAAATGTAATTTTATTAAGTCCATGTTATGACAATGTGTTGGTAACTCCAGGATTTCAAATATATATGGTGGATACTTGTCATCAGCCTGTTTTAGAAAATTGGCTGGTCAGAGGGTCTGGGAGGAATGGCAGTTACAGATATGAGTTTGTAAACCTACACTCATCAGAATCAGATTTCACTACAAATTCTCCCATAGCATTAAGGTTTGCAATATGTCCAATAAAATTGTGCTTCCTTGAACAGCCCATGAACTCTCTAATTTATAGTATTTGGACAAAAAGTAAACTGGATTCTTATTATATGCTTATGATAACTGGTAGCGCGGGTAAACTGTGGTTTGGGTTCTACTAAGAAAGGTAACAAACATTTAATTTCCTTTCCAGTTCAGGGGAGTAAACCTGCCTTGTCCAAACACTAGGCAAGAGAAATACCATAGGCTTTATTCTTGGTTCTGATTTTGCTAGTTTAGGTCTTTGTCTCACATATTTTGTCTTATAACATATTCTCCTTTCTTTGCCTTTACCATTTGTATTACGTTCTTGTCTCATTTTTGTGACAAAATGCTATGACAAACCAACTTCAGGAAGTAAGGAATTATTGTGGCAGAGAATTCCTGGGGATGTTGGTCATGGTAGAGAGGTCACGGGAACAGGGGTCTCAAACAGTTGGTCACTTTGCATCTTCAGTAAAGAGGCAGAGAGCTGTGAAGATTAAAAATCTCCCAACACTTGTTCTTTCTGTCTCTGTATCGCTCTAATTCTCTCCCTGTATCTGTCTGTGCCTATCTTTGTCTCTGCCTCCCTGTCTCTTTCTCTTTCCACTTTATGCAGTCTAGAATACAAAGAATGATGCTGATCCATTTTACCATGGGTTCTCATATCATAATTAAATTGATAAGAATAAACCTTCACAGGCATGTTTGACAGCTTCTAGGTGAGTCTAGATCTTGTGAACTTGACAATATTATCCATCACACCCCTGATAGGAAAGTAATATGTTTGCCTTTTCTTAGTAAATTTCTCAAATATATTACATAATTGCTTTATTTCTGGTACTATTTCAAAGATGAAGGGACTAGAATCCTGGGGTCTTCCATTAGACTATCTTCTCTCTCAGAATTGGCAGTGTAGGAGGTCATGTGTTTATGGGTATGTAGAGCTCAAGGCCCGATTCTCATGGAGTATGATCCAGAACTGACAATTCAGAAGCTCAAAAGCACAGCGACTATGCCGTTGAAGAATGTCACTTAGTTAAAATGTGGAGATTAGCAATAGAATTAATGTGGATTTTTGAGAAGAAAACAGAGAGAGGCAGAAACGTCTAATTTTTAGAATCTTTAACTTAGTAATTACTAAAACACAGTAGTTGGTAATATTGGTGGAATATATCTTGTTAGATTTATTAAAGTGCCAATTTTCCTTCAAGTAATTCTCCAACTCTAGCTTATATGTTATCAATGGCATCTTGGTGAAAAGCTTTAAAATTTTATACTTTAAACTGTATTGAACAATTTCAATGCTCATAGTGCAACCAAAAGATAAAATTATATAAAATATTTTTTAATTTGGAGCTTTTCAACAGATGCATGTTTGGTTATAGTTATGATTCCAAACGTTTATGTATGTTCTAATTTCCCTAATGTGTGATGTTCTCTGAAAGATAAATTGCATAGTTCTTGATGCCCCCATTCCAATACATCCTGCTCTAGGGGTACTCAACTCACAGTGGCCTTTGCCATATGTTACACTTTAACTATTATCATACATTCATTTAAATTTAGGAATAGTCTTTTTAAAGATCACATATAATTAAAAAATTTAGGTCTGCTTAATTATGTAGAAATAACAGGCCATCGGGGTTCTTAACATAGTTTAATATTGAGCTTTGAGGATTTTGTATTCTGGTTGAATAGAGTGTGCCATACCAGTCTTTAACCATGGATGTGGATAGTCATAGAGTATGTATAATTTATGCATTAAGATCAGGAAACTTTCAAATATATGTATATCTAATTTATGGGAAGACTACTGAAGAATACAGTGACCATTGTTTTCAAATAAAGACTAAGTCTCTTAGAGCTTGAACCTATAACAGCTACCTTTTTAGAGCATTATCAGAAAGATAAGTGGTTGTTCTGCCCCCTTCTGTCTCTCTGTCTCTGTCTCCCTTGGTCTCTGTGTCCTTTTGTTTTTATGACTATCTGGCTTTCTTTCTCTACTCCCCTCTCCAAAATTTTCATTTTCTAGAAGTAAAACCAGTGTCAAGGGTAAATTTTGTAGTTACTGTTTTGCCAAGACCATGTGATTGACACATTCTATCAAATAATATTGGAAAGAGGTTTGTTTATTAAAGTGTCCTCATAGAATACAGGCCTGCTATGATATCACACAAAGAAATCTGCATTTTCTTAGGATGACTGTGCCTACAAATGCAGGGTGTGGCACACAGATGGAGAGATCCTTCCCTTCATAACTCTAAAGTCATGAATAACATGATGCTTAGAGGAAGTGGTGACAGAAGTGAGGAAGGCAAATAGAAAGTCATACATGAGTGTATCAAATATGAAGGATGCTTCAGGATAAGGACATAAACCTACAGAAGGCAGGGCTTAGGGCCCTTAACAATAAACACTGGTTTCCTCAACTGTCCTGTTAATTTTCAGATACCCTAAAAACCTAGATTTGAATGAAAACTCAACCTTCTTTTCTTAAGTGACTTTTAATTTTTATCTGTGCCCATTTCTGCATTTTTTATTGAAGAACTTTATTTTAAAAGACAAAGATAAATGTACAAATTTTAAGCATTTTTGCATAAAAGTATATGAATACATTTTTGTCAGAGCTTGGCATTTTTTTAAAGTTTGATAATATGCATTAAGATCTTACTAGTTACAATGAGCATAAAGTACATGTAAAAAACTAAACTTTTCAATATGAATAGTTACACAAGTCAGTATCCATTTACATTTAGCCTAAAACAGGCTTGGAAAATCACAAGACAAAAAAAGAGTTGGTATTTTTTTTTTGTTGTTTTGTTTTTGTTTTTGGCAAATCAATTTTGTTTGGGTATGTTGTAATTAGGGACTTCTCAAAATATCTACTTACTGTGCTGCTAGTATCCTCCTTCCTGCCAAGACCCTATGTAAGGACCAGCTTCTCCGTTTGTCTAAGTCCCTGAAGCATGTGTCCTTAGAAAACACAGAATAACATCATCTCATCAGAGAGAAAGTGAAAAGTAATCTTCATTCTGGTGTGTAATAAGGAAAATAATTTTTCTTCTCTGTTATCAGGACAAGAATATGAATACATTTTAAACTATTAGCTCATGTCAAAGCAGTAAAGCAGGGTGGCCATCTATTGTCATGCCTCATGAGAACAACACTCTAGCACAATAACCAAACCAGAAAAGCAAGACCTTATGGCTCTCGGTTTTTTAAAACAAGGTTTAACTAAAGAAGAAGAAACAGATCCTGTAGAGAAACCCAAGTCTACATCACTTGCTAAGTTTCCCCGTGATTTTCCGAGTTTGTTTGTGTTCTGCTTTGCAATCTTGCTGTTTTATCTTTGATCCTGGTTGTGTCAGGGGCATATTACACTACTGTGGATGGATGAGTTTTGCAAAGTTCCAGGCAATAAAACATCTGTTATAAAACATGTGCAATCGCTCTAGGGTATGGACTGAAACCAGTCAGGATTGCTTGGAACTGAAAGAATGAATAGCCAAACAAATGGGCACAATCTGCTTTTATTATTATTTTTAAAGGGCCATTTAATCCAAATAATTTATTTTTCTTGTAAATTACTTGTTTTACAAATATATTCCCATAGCTGTACTTTAACATATTTCCATATTATTTCATGGAAGGCCAAATTCCACACACTGTACTTTAACCTCTCACCTGTCTAACTGGGCACACATGTTCTTAGTATGGTGAAAAGTAGATCCCCATGGTTTTTACTGAATAAAATTTTATCTCTAAATAAATATTTTCAATAGACAGTCCAACTTGGTAAAATGAGAAAAAGTATTTTCTTTAATTCCCAGAACACATATATCATACTTTTTTTCAAAAAAAAAAGCATGCAGAAAAACATAAAATAAAAAGATATAGAAGGATCTTTGGATGAAGAGATTTAATTTTTCAAAGAAAGAGCAAAAACATCAGGAACTTACTGTTAAGAACTACACACAACACAAACATTGCCAGTTAGGTTCTGATATGTTACAAAATGGAACTTTCAAAGATTTGACCTCTTCAAGGCTAGTACACAGAAGGTTTCAGTATTATAACTTTTTAATATTCATATCTCCTTCCTGATTAAAGAAAAGAATCAGAAAATGACACATGGCCTCTGAAATGTTTGGACCTAGAAATGACCCTAGGTCTCGTTTTTATTACAATTTTGGCTAATTGAAGAAAGTGCCAACTGTATAGGAGAGAAGAGATTTTCCAAGATGAAGAGGAAATCAGGAACATTACTCAGCACTGTTCTTGCTTGTATACTTGTACATTGTATATTTGTACACTCTAACATACTACTTTAAAATCAATGGAAGATATAATGATGGTTAATTACATATTGATCCAAGTAATTAACTTATATGCATATATTATTTAAACCAACATACAAATGCTCATTTAAATTTGCTTTGTTACAATGTGCTGCCATGCGCATTCAGAAAATCTTTCTTTAAAGCAAAACATCAAAGATGGGTTAGAAGGAGGGTTACATCATTAAGAGACTGCTTTTTTTTTTTTTTTTTTTTTTTTCCAGCAGAACCAAGTTCCATTCCCAGTTATTCCAGCAGGTAGCACACAGCTGCCTATACTCCAGCTCTAGGACATCCTATAACCTCTTTTCCCTTCTGTAGGCACCTGGAAACTGGTGCACAAATCAATACAAGACACAGATATCCACACTTATTTATGCAAAACTTCTGGAGAAAGCAAAACTATTACTTAAATATATCTTTGTATTTTTTTAACATACTGAATTATTTTAAAACTCTTTTTGTTTCAAATATTTAAAATCAAACTGATAGTCACTATTAGAATGGTACCAAGTACTAGAGCATTTCCCGTGACTCTCAATCTCTCTCTTGTGACCTATAAGTAGAGTTACTACAAGTCTTGGAACTTACGATCCAACTTAAATATAAAACATAAGCATGCTGGGAAACAAGAATTTCAGGTGAAGGTAGAAAACTTAGCCAAAGAAACAAATACAGGTGAATACCATGAAAGCCTGGGGGTGGTGCAACAGCAAATGACATGAGGCTGATTGGATTGAAGAAACCTCTCAGAGCATTTAAGTAAAGTTAGACAAAAATAGCAATTAAATACAATAATATACAATTAAAAGAAATAATGGGAAAAAATAAATATGTCTGATGAATCCTCTATAATAACACAAATGCTATTGTGGACACATATTTCTTTAAAATTGGGTTTTAATTGTTAGATTTAGAAGGTAGAGCAAAGGGACAAAAGGCAGGAGAGACACCAAATTCTAACCTCTACCTTGATAAGACTGATCTGATTAGCTTACACAGTGAGAAAGGCCAAACCTCCATTGCACTTTGAAAGCTATATAAAGAAGAATTAACTAGTCGGCCTCTCATAAGGGTGAGCCAGAACACTCTTAGGTTTGTGGGAATTTATATAGTGGCAGATTGTATGTGCAGGTTAAAGATTATATCATTTTCCTAGGGTTGTCTGTCTCTAAAGGACAGTGCTGTCTTTAGGAACTGCTTGCCCCATGGGATGTAGCTGTCAGCAATTGGGCAATGATACCAAGACAGACTCAGTACACTCCTGGTCTTCTGTGGTGTGGCATTCTGTCAGTAATATTAATCAAAGCTACATGTTTTCATAGTAATCAATTATAATTGTGAATTTACTATTTCCGAATACTACATGCAGGGATCTTAAAATTCTATATAACACAGCTATAGGATATTACTGATTAAACAGTCAATCAAACAAAGAAAATATTTTGAACTAACTAATGACAGAGCTAAGTGGGTGAACTTTTGCCTTATAAACCTGGCAGCCGGTTCAATCCCTGGTACTGACATAAAAGGAAAAGAACCAGTACAACAAAGATGTCCCTTTTACCTACACGGTGACATAAGTTTGTTTATGCATCATGCACATATACAGGTAAACACAATAATAATTGTACATGAAGTTTCAAAAACATTTGGGATGCATGAAGAGAAAAAAGTGAAAGAAAATTTGGAAAGTCTCCAGTATGCCAAAGAAAAAATAAAACAGAGTTACAGAAATATATCTAAGGAGGAATTAGAAGATTCCTAAAAACCTATAAATAACATTATCTTCACATCAATAAGAAAAGTGCTAGGTACATTAGCCCCTAAATTGAAATAAGAACCTGCAAAATATCATATAATTTGGCATAGAATAAAATAGCCTAGCTTTAGAAGCCAGATTAATTATGTTGACATTTGACCTCTACATATACAATAAAACCAAAAACTACACAGAATAAAAGTTAAAGTAAACCATAGGACAGAGGTTCTGAAAGAATGGCTAAACTTGTAACTCCTTCCCTGCAAACCCCTGTGGATTACTTCTTCCTATGCCTTCCAATAAATCATGAAAAGTAAGATCTATCATTTTCATCTGTAAAAACATTCATTTTGGAAAGGATGACTTTGAGATAATAAGTAAACTTTCCAGTCTGTGTATAAAATCATAAGGAAAAACTAAATAAAGAATTTGACAACAAAACTATGACATGAGATATAACCATTACTTCCTATGAGCAGTTACAAGGTGTATATATGAGCCAAAGAAGAATTACCTGAGGGGAGCCACCCTATATGCAGCCACCAAACCTAAGCACTATTACTGATGCCAAGAAGTGCTTACTGGCAGAAGCCATATATGAATACCTCCTCAGAGGCTCTGCCACAGTCATACTGAAACAGTTGAGCATGCTTGCAGATAACAATCAGACTGAACATGGGGTTTCCAATGAAAGAGCTAGAGAAAGGAGTGAAGGAGCTGAAAGGGTTTGCAATTTCATGGGAAGAACAACATGACCAAACAACCAAACCCTCCACAAATCCCAGGGACTAAAACACCAACCAATGAGCACACATAGAGAGACCCATGGCTCCAGTTGCGTATATAGCAGACCATAGCATTATCTGGCATCAGTGAGAGAAGAGGCATTTGGTCCAGTAAAGGTGTGTTTCCCTCTGTAAGGAAATGCCAAAGTGCTGAGGTGGAGAGGTTGGTTGGGAGATGGAGCACTTTCATGGCAACAGGCAAAGGCAGAGAGGGAATGGGAGTGGAGGAGAAAGGTATTTGAAATGTAAATACAGAGAATATCCAATAATTTGTTTAAAAGAATAGCCAGACGGTTCTTGGATAATTACCATGCTAGCAAAATGCAGGAATTTAAAGTAAATTCCTATCTGTATTCTCAAACTCAATGAGAGCCTCCAAATAAATATATGTTAGCAGGAAACAGACTTTCATGGCAAGATTGTCAAAATATCCAAGAAAAGTTTAAAATCATTCATTGTATAAAATATAAACAAATATTACCTATAATAATTTAAAGTAATTCATATACAAAGATACCAAGATCACAGAAAATATGACCAATGATGTTACTATATGCTAGCATGTGGATAAACATGATAGAAATACAGATGCTAACTTGGAAAAGAGGAGATAATAGGGTCTCATCCCTAGACAAAGAACTATAGGCAAATAATGAATGCTGAAGCAGGTTAAATAGACCTTTGAGGGGATATATTAAAACAAAGTGATCAGCCTTAAAATCATAGACACATATAATTATGAAATTGACCGACAGACAGACACACATACACACAAACCTACACAAACATACACACACACACACACACACACACACACACACACATATGTATATCCTCAATAATTAGATAAATTGAAAAAATAAGGCAAAGGACATGGTGGGAGTGGTAGAATGCTGTGTTGTACCTTAATTTTAACACTTCTTAAATGTAGTACATTATACATAATTAGAGGTCATCAGAAAAAATTCAGAACATTCCTCAAATAAACATGAGACTAATGAGAAGCTATGGGAAAGTATTAAAAACCAACAACTGTAGGACTGAAAACTATAATAATCCAAAGAAGACACCTGCTTGAGGGACTCTGCTGAAGAAACTGGATGCCAGAGGAGAGAATAGGGTGACAGGCATGGATTTGGTTTTGGTTTTAAACTCGTGGTTGATCCTGTAATCTCATACATGCAGAGTTTCCAAACTAGTCTTGACATTATAATTCTCATATTTCAGGTCTGAATAGCTTGAATTATAGGTCTGACTTTCAGACACATCTTAAATGATTCATCATAAGGAACAGGGTATAGGATTTAGTTTTATCTAAAGAGCTCCAGAAACTGCAGGCTATAAGCAAAGCCAAGTAGCAACTTAGAAGACTCCACTAAAAGACAGCATATTAGAATTAGAAACAAAAACAATCCCAGAGCAGTTGAACCAGTTTTGACAATGAAATATAAAATGGAGCAAATAAATTTCTAATATTTAACAAAACATGAACATATTATCACTACTTACTATAATTTTTTTCTATGATTATCTTTGCTAAATTTGGATGCCTATGAGGTAGAATCGCCAAGAATATTTCCATGCATTATAATCTACCTAAATCAGTTCTAAACAGAAAAAAGATTGTGGGAAAATAAAAAGCATACTTTGATCAAATTAAAATAAAGCTATCTTAAACATAGTAAATAAAAACATGATTCACAGTAGAAACCATCAGTAACTACGATTCCTCCAAATTTAGAACTTTGGTTCACCAATAGAAAAGCATGAACAGCTTGGGACACAGAAAAGATCTTCTGTGTCTGATTAAGTGGCTTTAAGCAGAACATGAAAAAAAATTTTACGGAAAAAATAATCCAATTGCAGGAGAAAAGACATAAGCAGTCATGTGCTCAGAACTTGTTCAGAAAGTAATAAGCAAATAAAAACAACCAGATTCATTCGATGTTAAGAGTTTTTCCAATGGAATTTCATGATAATATGATGCAACCCAGTGATTAGAATACCCGTTGCTCTATTCTATTATGCATAATGTCATGTTGCTCAAAAGCACACAAGACTGTGGTCACATATATTTTCTATCAGTGTCCTTGCCAACTTGATTAGTGCAAGTGTACAGTCAGTAGACTCAAAATGAGGAAAATGTGTAACAGGAGGCAAGCCCAAGGAAAGAAAAAGTGTACTATAGTATTCAATTTATTAGTTTAAAAGATAGAACCAGAACCAAACAGTGACAGCGGTGATTTGAGATGTGGGTGTCATAGAAAGTTGTCTACCAATTGTAATTCACTGACAGCAAACAAGGCTGGAGATCTACTATAAACTTTGCAAAATATGGTAAGGAAGAATACTACAGCTTTTGACTGTAACATTAAAATGTGAAACATACCTTATAACACTTATAATGCAATATTATGATGTCTATGAATAATAGGAAGTCAGAAGACAGTGAAATATGGAGTAATGGGACAAGACAATGAAATGGTCAAGGGTAATATTGATCATCACGATAACCATGCAAACCTTTTCACCTAGTTCAAACCCAGGAGAACATATTGAGAGAAAAGAGGAGACCTGAACTTACAAGGCTATTCTTTGAACATACACATATATATCCATATGCATATACACATAAATACACATTATGAACAAACACAATCACAATGAATACAATTTAAGAAGTTGACTTAAAAATTATGTAAGAAATGAAAATGTCAATATATTAAAATATTAAAATTTAAGCACTTCTCAAGTTGAAAAATTTGGCTAAATCCATAGACACTTTTTACCTGCAACTTAGTGCTAGTAGACAGAGCTATAACTGTCATCTACTGGATAAACCAAAAATTCTCCTCAGCACCGTACAGACACTTGTCTATCCCAAATACCTAAAAATATCAAAGCCACAGAAAAACATCACTGAAATTGAAAAACTTTGCTCTAAAAGGGTATGAAAGAGAGGAGAAAATGAGAAAAAAAAAGAGGAAGAAAGAAAAGGAGCAAAGGAAGGGGAAGTAATTTTACAGTGACTAAGGATCTATTTACAACAACATAGCATACAACACAAGTGAATAAGTGATTAAACATTTTTCAAGGAAATCTGTGCATAATAGTGAATTCTTATATGATGTATATGCAGAAAGCTGAAGCTTTCAAATTGTAAGTTTTATGCTAGTCTCAGCTACATATTTAAATATTTATATATATATATATATGTGTGTGTATTATATACTCCAAAAACATACATATACATAACATTACACAAATAAGTACATTATATTTTGAAAAGTATAGAGTATATGCAAATAAATTTATGTATATAACCACAATTACTGAGGAAGGAAGTCATACATTTTATAATTAGCAAAAGGGGGCATATAGGGATGTTTCTGCTGAATAAAAGAAAGGGAACAATTAAATTATTAATGTTATAGTATTAAAAAACAGAAATAATTTTGAAAATAGTTTCAAAATTAATTCAAGTGGAATGTTGCTATCAGTTAACTTCCATGTTCAGTATAGCAAAAATGAAATTAAAGAAATAATTGTTATGAGAGAAAGGTGAAATCATAATAATCATGAAATACACTTAATTTCTTGAATGGCATTTAATCTTAAATCTAAAAGTTCTCTTATATCAATACCATAAATTAATTATAATTTCCAAGAGGCATATTAAATTAGTCTTTAGTTATTAATATATTATATTAGTTAGAAATAAATTGGTTTCTAAGACCACCCATATTTAAATATGATCCAAACCTACATGACTGATTTGGAATATATCAAGAAACCTTAATACAAAACAGAAGTCAAATCTTTATAAATGTCCCTTCAGTCTTTATACTATTACTTGTGATGAATTCCAAAGTAGAATTTTGCTCATAGGCTAAAAAATAAAAAAAAAAAAATTGCCTTCACTTTTTAAGTTAAAAGCATGTGTTAAATTCATGAATCATTCAGGACAGAAAAGAATTATTAAAGCATTGAGACAATTGCATTTCATTATTCCAAAATCCAGAGAGGGTGTGCTCATAGCATTCTAAGCAATAATGATAATACTTCATAATTTTAAGAAATTTTTATTTGTTCATTTGATGCAGAATGAAGAGCTTTGTAGAAACGCTAAAGAATAGTATCAATTATAAAAAGTCTGGACAACATAACAAGGTATGGTTTTATGATTCTTTCTGGCATCTCTATGAAGTAGTCTTTCCACTAGGACTTCGAAAGGCAAGCATCCTTTTGAAAGAAAGCTGTTTGAAAGAGAAGAAGAGTTTCAGGTTTTATGACTTCCTCATAGAAACCAATTCCAATTTATATGACCTATCTTATAAACTAGGAAAGCTGAATGTATTCACTGGATTCCCATGAGAAGGGTAGGAATAAGTGGCTGATTTTTTTAAAAATGTGGTTGATCATATAATTATTTGATCAAAAATTGAGATTTTTAAAATATCTTCAAGGAGAAGAGGAGGCTCAGTGGTTAACAGCACTGCCTGCTCTTGGAGAGGTCCTGAGATTAAATCCCAGCAACCACATGGTGGCTCACAACCATCTGTAATTAGATCTGATGCCCTTTTCTGGTGTGTCTGAAGACAGCTACAGTGTACTCATGTAAATAAAAATTTAAAAAAAAAAGAACTAGAAGAATTTCATGACTCCTGAGAGAGGGAAATTTAGATTATCCAGGGAAGAACTAATAACCCTAATGATCTATTCAATAGAAATCATCAGCCCTAAAACCATGTGCATACAAGTAGGTGTATGGAGAAGGTGATAGGGGCTGAAGGGAGAGGAAGAGAATAACACAATGATTTTTAGATTAAAAGCAGAGAAATGACATGAAAAAAACACATAATGGGAAAAATGCAAAAACTCACTATGATGGCTCTCCTTGTCAATTGGTCTACATCTAGAATTAACTAAAATCCAAAAGAACAAGATTACCATTACGATCAGTATTTGTTTAATTTGAAGTAGGTATACCTTTAAAATGTTGATCCTTCCTATCTATGAGCAGATTCATGCAATCCCCATCAAAATTCCAACCCAGTTCTTCACTGAGTTGGAAAGATCAATGTGCAATTTCATCTGGAAAAACAAAAGACCTAGAATAGAAAAATCCATCCTCAACAACAAGAAAACATCTGCAGGAATCACTATCCCTGACCTCAAGCTATATTACAAAGAAATTTTTCTGAAAACTGTATGGTACTGGTACAGAAATAGGCACGTTCATCAATGGAATAGAATAGAAGATTCAGAAATGAGCCCCCGCTTATATAGTCACCTGATTTTTGACAAAGGGGCTGTAAACATCCAATGGAAAAAGAAGAGCCTATTCAAAAAATGGTGTTCGTCCAACTGGCACTCAGCATGCAGAAGAATCAAAATACACCCTTTCTTATCTCCTTGTACAAAGCCCAAGTGTAAGTGGATCAAAGATCTCCACATTAAAACAGGTACACTGAAACTATTAGATGAGAAAGTAGGGAAAACCTTAGAACACATAGGCACAGGAGAAAATTTTCTGAACAAAACACCAATGGCTCAAGCTCTAAGGTCAAAGATTAACAAATGGGACTTAATCAGATTGCAAAGTTTCTGTAAGGCTAAGAACATTGTCAAGAAAACAAAACGGCAGCCAACAGAATGGGAAAATATCTTTACCAACTCCACATCAGATAGAGGCCTAATATCCAAGGTATACAAAAAACTCAAAAAGGTAGACACCAGAGAATCAAACAACCCTATTAAAAAATGGAGTACAGAGCTAAACAAAACGTTCTAAATTGAGGAATATGGAATGCCTTGAAACATCTAAGGAAGTGCTCGACATTCTTAGCCATCAGGGAAATGCAAATCAAAACAACCCTGAGATTCCACCTCACACCAGTCAGATTAGCCAAGATCCAAAACTCAGATGACAACAGATTCTGGCGAGGTTGTGGAGAAAGAGGAACACTTCTCCACTGTTGGTGGGATTGTAAACTGGTAGAACCAGTCTAGAAATCAGTCTGGCTATTCTTCAGAAAATTGGACATAGTAGTACCTGAAGATCCATCTATTCCACTTCTGGGCATATACCCCAGAGACACTCCAATATACAACAAAGACACATGCACCACAATGTCCATAGCAGCTCTATTTATAATAGCCAGAAGCTGGAAAGAACCCAGATGTCCTTAAGTAAATGAATGGATACAAAAATTGTGGTACATTTACACAATGGAATACTACTCAGCCATCAGAAACAATGACTTAACCAAATTCTTAAGAAAATGGTTGCATCTAGAGAATATCATCCTGTGTGAGATAACCCAGTCACAAAAGAACAGACATAATATGCAGTCACTGATAGTGGGATGCTAACCCCAGAGGCTTGGACTGCCCCAGAAACAACTCACAAACTGTGTGAAGTTCAAGAAAAAAAAAAAAAAAAAAACAAAGAAACAACAAAAAAAAAAAAAACATTAGGCTCAATCTTTACACACTAAGAAAATGTCTACTAATTCCGGGTTACATCCTGTTTTACATTTACTCTTTGCTCATTGTAACTAGTAAGACCTTAATGCAGAGTATCAAACCTTAAAAAAATGCTTAAAAAAAAAGAAAACAGATGGGTGTCCACTACTTGAGCAGTAAGTAAGATGGTAATGGTTTAGAATAAAACTATATATATATATATATATATATATATATATATATATATATATATATATATATATATATATATATACACAATTTAAGCTCTTATTAAAATTATAATTAATACAGAAAAAAAGAAGTAGGTACATCCATTTCTAATCTGGACCTTTGACTTAGGAAGACATATGCATTTAAACTAAATATTGAGGTGGAAAGACATACCTTAATCTCGGCCACACCTTCTACTTGAATCCTAAATATGGTCAGGAATAAGAAGCCTTTGCTCTTGCCTGTTTTCCATTTTCACGGTAAAGTTCATACTTTTGTTAGGTTCTTTGTTGGGATTCCAGTGTATAATAACGAACAATTGAGCTGCCCAGCCTCATGGACTGAGCAACTACTTGATCCTTGAGCTTTCTTTTCACAGGCAGCCAATGTTCAATTGACTGAACATAACTAGTAAGTCATTTTAATACATCCTCTTTCTATATGTAGAGATTTATTTTCTATAATCTTTTACTCTAAAGTACTTTTTTTTAACCTACTTATGTTTTGCCCCATGGATATAGTTCTTCAAGCTGTGGTGACCTCCCCAATCATAAAATTATTTTCCTTGCTACTTAATAACTCTATTTTTGCTACTGTTATGAAGAATTTTATCTATCTATCTATCGATCTATCTATCTATCTATCTATCTATCTATCTATCTATCTATCTATCTATATTTGATATGCATGTCAATTGATGTGTGACTCTTTTGAAAGTATGAAAGTATCCTTCGATACAAAACATTGTAACCTACAGAAGGAGAACTGCTCTTCTTGAGAATTCTAACAAATTTATTATTAAATTAGTCAATAAAAGAAAATATTAGTATCATTTATTCAGAAGATTGTGATAATGAAACATTGAATAATTTCAAGACCTCAAAAATATGGATAGTTATAGTAATATTGATATGTAAATAAGTAAAGAAGAAAAAATTGCCAGTGTGGAGTTTTAAATCAGAAAGACACTCATAAGCTCATATATTTGAATTCTTAGTTGGTAGAATTGTTTGGAAAGGATTGGGAGTTGAATTATTATGGTAGGCTTTGAGATTCCAAAAGAATACCATTGTTCCCACTATTGTTTCTGCTTATTTTTTGAAAATCAAGATATGAGTTTCACTGTCACAGACTCAAAGAAGAATCCAGTTTAAAACTTTACATTCATAATTTTCTTTGGTCATGGTGTTAATGACAGCAATAGAGAACTAACTAATAGAATAGAATTACGATTCTTAGAGAAAAAAAGTAAGACCTTATCAGCTGTAAAAATGGTTCAGGAACTAAGAGCTACTCTTTTTTTCTAGAAGATGTCATGCAATGAAATTCAGTCATATAGTTGGCCTAATTCCAGAACTTATTGTATAATATATACAGGTCATCTTTGGAAATTTACTTTTGCACATGTGTGTTATTTTTCAGTTGCCTCTGGTGTTCATTAATTTTAATGAATCATCTCTAAGATACTTCATAGGGTTTAAGTGAGTCATGATTAAAAGAGAATATTTTGTACAGTGTTTGCTAAAGTACAAAGTTATACAAAGAGGTAAATGAATGAGAAAGAAGCACTAATCGCAGTAATCACAATAAAATATGGAATACATCTATTAGTCAAGGGAAATGAGAAAGAAAAAAGATTAAAAGTGATCAGTACAAAGCACAGACACTAAGTGACTATTTCATTTTTAGCCAAATAGCTTTTAAAGTTTCTTAAACTAAACATGAAAATTTAATGAGTTGAATCTGAAATATCATTTGTCATTTCTATGCCTGAAGCCAAAGTATACTTATTCCATTCCACATCTTTTTAGATGGGGTGTGGGGAGTTTTCAGACCTCATCTTCAGTGAGTGATCCAGAATGCTTCAGGACTACCCTGGTAGAAACACGGTTCAACCTGTTTCCTTATCCTGAGACCAGGAATAAATAAACATACACAGCAGAGCTAGTTCTACAGTTCTAATAAAGGAACCCTGGGAATTCCATAAAATATATGCAACAATGTGGCCTTTCCAGTGAAGGAAGAACTGGGTTTGTGGTATTCTTACTCTTCCAGTTTGTCTATCTGCTATGTCTCCTAGTCTTGGCATTTTTCTCCAATATAAGTTTCTCTTGTGTCAGTCTGGTCATGTGTTCGTCTTATGTTCTTCGCTAGCTATGACATGACTTTATGGATTAAAAGGAAGGTTTTTATGCTTTAGTGTGATTTTGTGTATCATGGGATAGGAATCAAACTTTATTTATTTTTTATATTTTTATTAGATACTCTCTGTATTTACATTTCAAATGTTATCCCCTCCCTATCCACTTGTCTCCACAAAGGAAGTAGAAGCACTAAAATTATCTCAGACTACACAACCTAATACCCATCTTGATATTTGTAAATCTTTTTTTTTTTCACCGAACAACTTTATTTTTAAAAAAACAAAGATAAATGTACAGATTTTAAGCATTATTGTATAAACGTATATGAATACATTTTTGTCAGTACTTGATTTTTTTTTAAAGGTTTGACGGTGTGCATTAAGATCTTACTAGTTACAAGGAGCATAAAGTACATGTAAAACAAGATGTAACCTGGAATTAATCAAAGTTTACTTGGTGTGTAAAGATTAAGCATAATGGATTTTTCTTTTCTTTTTTTTTTTTTTTTTCATTTCTTAAACTTCACACAGTCTGTGAGTTGTTTCTGGAGTGTTCAGAGCTTTCTTGGGTTAGTATTCAATTATCACTGACTGCACATTATATCTGTTCTTTTGTGACTGGGTTATCTCACTCAGGATGATATTCTCTAGATGCATCCATTTTCTTAAGAATTGCGTAAAGTCATTGTTTCTGATAGTTGAGTAGTACTCCATTGTGTAAATATACCACAATTTTTGTATCCATTTATCTACTTAAGGACATCTGCATTCTTTCCAGTTTCTATTATAAATAGGGCTGCTATGAACATTGTGGTGCATGTGCCTTTGCAATATGTTGAAGTTTCTCTGGGGTATATGCCCAGAAGTGGAATAACTGGATCTTCAGGTAGTAATATGTCCAAATTTCTGAGGAATCACCAAACTGATTTCCAGACTGGTTCTACCAGTTTACAACCCCACCAACAGTGGAGAAGTGTTCCTCTTTCTCCACATTCTCGCCAGCATCTGCTGTCATCTGAATTTTTTGATATTAGCCATTCTGGTTGTTGTAAGGTAGAATCTCAGGGTTGTTTTGATGTGCATTTCCTTGGTGGTTAATGATGTTGCACACTTCCTTAGATGCTTCTCAGTCATTCAATATTCCTCAATTGAGAATGTTTTGTTTAGCTCTGTACCCATTTGTTAATAGTTTTGGTTGATTCTCTGGTGTCTAGCTTCTTGAGTTCTTTACATATCTTGGATATTCGGCCTCTATTTGATGTGAGGTAGGTAAAGATCTTTTCCCAATCTGTTGGCTGCTGTTTTGTTTTCTTGACCGTGTCCTTAGCATTACAGAAACTTTGTAATCTCATTAATTCCCATTTGTCAATACTGGATCTTAGAATATGAGCCATTGGTGTTCTGTTCAGGAATTTTTCTCCTGTGCTATGTGTTCTAAAATTATCCTGCTTTGTCTTCTAATAATTTAATTATACCTGGTTTAATGTGGAAATCTTTGATTCACTTGCACTTGAGCTTTGTACAAAGAGATATAAAAAAAAAGAGGTCTATTTTGATTCTTCTGCATGCTGAGTGCCACTTGGACCAACACAATTTGTTGAAGAGGCTGTCCTTTTTCCCTTGAATGTTTACAGCTCCTTTGTCAAAAATCAAGTGGCCATATATGTGAGGGCTCATTTCTGGAACTTCTATTCTATTCCTTTGATCCACATGACTATCTCTGTACAGGTACTATGCAGTTTTTATCACAATTGCCAAGTGATATAACCTGAGGTCAGGGATAGTGATTCCTGTAAAAGTTTTCTTGTTTATGAGTATGCATTTCACTATTCTCCGTCTTTTGTTATTCCAGATTAAATTGCACATTGCTCTTTCCAACTTTATGAAGAACTCAGTTCGAATTATGATGGGGATTGCATTGAATCTGTAGATTGCTTTTGGTGTGATGGCCATCTTTATAATATTGATCCTTCTAATCCATGAGCATGGGAGATCTTTCAGTTTTTTGAGATCTTCATTGACTACCTTCTTCAGAGATTTGAAGTTCTTGTCATACAGTTCTTTCACTTGCTTAGTTAGAGTCACACCAATGTATTATTATTGTTTGTGACTATTTTGAAGGGTATCTTTTTCCTAATTTCTTCCTCTGCATGTTTGTCCTTTGAGTAGAGGAAAGTTACTGACTTGTATGAATTAATTTTATATCCAGCCACTTTGCTGAACTTGTTTATCAGCTGTAGCAGTTCTCTGGTGAAATTTTGGGGTCACTTACATACACTATCATATCATATGCAAACAGTGATGTTTTTACTTTTTCCTTTCCAATTCATATCCGATTGTTTTTATTTTGCTGTCTAATTGCTCTGGCCAGGACTTGCAGTCCTATATTGAATAGGTAAGAGAAGAGTGGGCAGCCTTGTCAATGCCCTGATTTTAGTGCGATTGGTTCAGGTTTTCCACCATTGAGTTTAACGTTGGCTGTTGGTTTGATGTATATTGCTTTTATTATGTTTAGGTATGGGCCTTGGATTCTTGTTCTTTCCAAGCCTTTTAACCTGAAGCGGTGTTGAATTGTGTCAAATGCTTTCTCAGCATCTAGTGAGATGACCATATTGTTTTGCTCTTTGTGTATGTTTATATGGTGAATTATGTTGATGGATTTTCATATATTAAGCCATCCCTGCATCCTGGGGATGAAGCCTACTTGATCATGGTGAATGATAATTTTTTTGTGTTTTGAATTCAGTTTGCAAGAATTTTGTGATTATTTTTGCATCAATGTTCCTAACTGAGATTGGTCTGAAGTTCTCTTTCCTTGTAGGGTCTTTGTGTGGTTTATAAATGAGGGTTATTGTGACCTCAAAATATGAGTTAGGTAGTGTTCCATATGATTCTATTTTGTGGAATAGTTTGGAGAGTATTGGTATTATTTCGTCAGTAAATGTCTGATAAAATACTTCACTGAACCCAACTAAACCTGTATTTTTTTTTTTTTTTTTTTTTTTTTTTTTTTGGTTAGGAGGCTTTTGAGGACTGCTTCTATTTCTTTAGGTGTTATGGGATTACTTAGATAGTTTACCTGATCCTGGTTTAACTTTATTATCTGATATCCTTCTATGAATTCATTTATTTTGTCCAGATTTTCCAGCTTTGTTGGGTATAGGCCTTTGTAGTAGGATCTGATGATTTCTTGAATCTCCTCAGTTTCACTTATTATGTCTTCACTTTCATTTCAGATTTTGTTAATTTTCACACTCTCTCTTTGCCCTATAGGTAGTCTGCTAAGGGTTTATCAATCTTGTTAATTTTCTCAAAGAACTAGCTCTTGGTTTTGTTAATTCTTTGAACGGTTCTTTTTTTTTTTTCCTATTTGGTCAATTTCTGCTCAGAGTTTGGTTTTGTCTTCTTGTCTACTCCTCTTGGGTGTATCTGCTTCCTTTTGCTTTAGAGCTTCCTACTGTGCTGTCTAGTTGCTAGTGTATGTTCTCTCTAGTTTCTTTTTGGAAACAATCAGAGCTATGAGTTTTACTTTCAGTGCTGTTTTCATTGCATCCCATAGGTTTGGGTATGTTGTGTTTTCCTTTTTAATGAGCTCTTGAAAATCCTTTATTTCTTTCTTTATTTTTTCTTTGACCCTGCTATTGTTTAATAGAGCATTGTTTAGTTTCCACATGTATATGGTCTTTTTGTTGTCTTTAATGGTATTAAAGACTGGCCTTAGACCATGGTGATCTCATAGGATGCATGGAGTATTTCAATCTCCTTATATCTATTGAGGCTTGTTTTGTGATTGATTATATGGTCACTTTTGGAAAAGATGCCATGAGGTGCCGAGAAGATGTATTCATTTGTTTTAGGATGATATGTTCTGTAGATATCTCTTAATTCCAATTTGTTCTTAACCTCTGCTAGTTTTACTGTGTCCTAGTTCAGTTTCTGTTTCCTTGATCTGTCCATTGGTGAGACAGATCAAATTAAGGACTTTGTTATGCCAGAAAAATATTTTAGCACTGAGCTAGAACCTCTGGCCATCTGATAATATTTTGCAAAGAAATTCAACAGTGAAAGAAGCAATTCCCTCTAGAACAGAAGCATGTGGATGGAGAAAGTTAGATTCATGATCTTCTCCAGATACATGAAAGATAGTTTATTGACATCTTAGCTTTCAGGAAGCCCTATTTTAAAATGGTGATGATGACAACAATGTTGACCATTACCACAACAATGAGGATGAGGATAACAGTGGTAGTGGTAAACATACTAATAAAATATTTTATATAACATCTTTATGTAGTTTCACCATCTTGTTAACCTTACTCTCAACATTACTCTATATCTTGTGTTCAGCAAACTGTTTCCTTTTATCTATATATTTTTATTTTTTAGCCAGTTTCAATTATTGATTGACTGACTAAATAATTCTCTCATTGACATGTGCATTGCTGAGTATTTGATCCAGAGCCTTGAGCATTATAAATAACCATCTATAAGACTGAGCTACATTTCCAACATTATATGTGAAAAGAAGTCTCTCTGTCTCAGACTGGCTGTGAATTTTATTTTGCCCAGGTATTACTTGAATGTTAGATGTTAGAACCTATCACCTTTCTCTCTAATATGCTACAATCATGGGACTGTGTCAATATGGATGGTTGGTATATTACAGTTTTGCTTTATTTATAATGTAAACAATGAAAGCACTAGAAAAAGAATTTCTAAGAAAATGTTCCCAAGAAACAGTCTGCAGTAGCCATTATAATATCGGATAAGATAGTATTTCAACAAAAGTTATCAAAAGATGCTATCCTACTCATCAAAGAAAAAATTCTACCAAAATAAACTTTCAATTCTGATAATTTATGCTCCAAATGCAAGGGCACCGACATGCATACAAGAAATATTTCTAAAGCTCAAAGCATATGTTGTACCTCACATAATAATAGTGGGAAACTTCAACACCCCACTCTCAGCAATAGACAGATTATGGAAACAGATACTAAACAAAGACATTGTGAAACTAACAGAAGTTATGAACTAACTGGATTTAACAGATATCTATATAATATTTCATTCTAAAACAAAATAATATAATTTCTTCTTAGCAGCTTATGTTACCTTCTCCAAAATTGACCATATAATTGGTCACAAAACAGGCCTTAACAGATACCAAAAGATTGAAATAATTTTACGCATCCTGTCAGATCATCACAGTCTAAGTCTGGTTTTCAATAACAATAAAAACAACAGAAAGACCACATACCTATAGAAGCTGAACAACACACTACTTAATGATAATTAAGGAAGAAAGAAACAAATTAAAGAATTTTAAAATTCATTTCCATTAAATTTTAAAATGTGCCAAAAACATTCTCTTGGTATTCTTTCTGTTCCTTGCCACTTCTCCTAGCTTACAGTGATTCATGGAGCTTTGCAATTCCGGACGAACTGAGACAAGGCTAGTTTATGTTCAGTTTATGCTACTAAACTGGAGTGATGGTATTCTAAAAGTCACAAAACGAATTTTTCCCAAAGAATTATTTCTAAGTAGATCCACAATCATCCTTTCCCATAAACCTATATTCCTACTAGGTCTGCACAGTGGACTAGAAGGGAGGTTGAAGGTTTCAAAAACCTTTAAAAAAGTAGATTTAGAGAAATTTCAGGGTTACAGCTGACGTCTAATGTACTAGTGAAAATGGAATGTTTAGCTGGTTAACAATATTGGCAAAAAAAAAAAAAAAAAAAAAAGCAGCTACTGCTAATCAGTAGCCTCTTGATTGCTCCTGGAATGGGTTTTTTGAATTTCCTTTATAGTCTTCATGTATACGATTTTAAAAAAGACTGAGGGGAAAGCTGAAAACTCAAAAGGTCTACTCAATTCTCTTGTGATAGAACGAATTACAGAGTTGGATATGCACAGAGTTTGCAGTTAGAGGTTGAAGTGTTTAGAAGACACACACACACACAAACACACACACAAAAACACAGTGGAAAAACTACCTGGTTGTGTCTTTGTGCTAAAAACAAGGAATTGTTCCTTGTTGAAAAAGGAAAGCAACCTAGCTAGAAATATGTCACTACACCCTAATCCACACAATTCCCCTGCAGAACACCTCTGTAAAACAAGGGTCTAGGAAGAGCTGGAGGCAGGATATGGACAATGGGTTAGTGTTCGGCTAAGTGGATTTGCTTGGGGCTACACAGGCATCTGCATTCTCCCCAGTCTTTGTGCAGGATATGTGCCTGCTAATGATGGTGGTCATAGTTATAATGAGGTGACATGACATCCATTAGGAATGCTAAATTTAAAAATTTTTTAAGAAGCCATTGTATTGTGTGACTTGTAGTCTCCATTCATTAAAGAAATACTAAGTAACCAGGCTATGTTTCATAGAACTATTCCCCAAGATTCAAAGGTATTGTTGGCAAATGTACTAGAAGCCAGTCACAATTCTAATGGTTGTCATGGTGATGGTATTAGGCTACAAATATAGAACAATAAATATAGAATGTTGAATAAATGCTGCTAATAACCAACTGCATGGTGAAGGTTATTATGCTGACCTACTAGAAAAAATCTGATATGATGATGTCATAATTGAGTAATGATTTGTTGTAGCTTTTTTATATTTTTATTGGATATTTTATGTATTTATATTTCAAATGCTATCATCTTTTCTGGTTCCTTCTTCCCCTGCTTCTATGAGCATGCTCTTCCTACCACCCACTGACTCCCACCTCACTTGGAATTCCAATACTCTTTAGAAACCAGCCCATCACAGGACCAAGAGCTTTTTATACTATTGATGCCAGACAATGCTATCTTCTTCAGCATATGTGTCAGGAACAATGGGTCCCTCCCTTTGCACTCTTTGGTTTGTAGTTTAGTCACTGGGAACATTGGGGAGTCTGGTTGGTTGATATTATTGTTCTTTCTGTGGGATTGCAAAACCCTTTGGCTCCTTCAGTCTTTTCTCTAACTTCTCCAATGGGGTCCCCACACTCAATCTGATGATTAGCTGCAAGCGTCCTCATCTGTATCAGTAAGGCTTTGAAGATCCTCTCAGAATACGATTGATTAGCCAGAGGAAAAAATCAACCTCAATTTCCAAAGGTTTAGGCTATAAGGTCTGTCAGACGCCTTTAGTGTATTTCTACAGAAAATGAATTCATCTGTTATACATAGAACCATATAAGATCTGGAAATGAGATAATCACTTATATAAATCTTCATATTTGAAAATGCAAATACTGAATGTAAGAGAGAAATCAAACCATTGAAAGCACAGTAAACCTTAGTTGAGAAATAAATCTGAAAGACAACTGGTATTGGCTCTCAGGAGCATCATGTCAATATCATAGGGCAAATAAGAGTTATAAGTTTCTGGAGTAAAAATCTTTTTAATTGTGGTATATTTAAACATTTTAAAGTACTTATAAAGTGAAAATATTCAGAGCTCAAAATAGATGGTACATTAACTCTAGAAATGATGTTACTCATAGAAGAGAACCAGGAGATTCTGGCTACTATGAAATACAAAGGCTTCCAGAGTATTGGATTTACTATGAAAAGGGCAAGAATTGACTTATGATCCAAGAGAGACATAGAAAGTAATGCTGTTTCTTTGGAAAATACACCAAGAGGCCTCTCCACTTGAGGCCTTGCAGCAAATAGTATAAGCCATCTTCTTTTGGTTAGCCAGGAGGTACGAAGCAGGCAAAAGACTACAAAGCTTCTCTGTTCTTATACATGCTACAGAAGGGAGTCCAGCTTTGTAACTGTCCACAGATACATGTCTTACACCATCCTCAAAAGTTGAACTTGACAAGTTAGTGCCTGGTGGTTATGGTCCTTTACCTTCATTGACAATAGGAATAATATTAGAAAAAGAAGCAGATTGATATGTCAAAAATTTATCGTGTATCTATGCATACTAATAGTTATATCAAAGAAGATATTAAAATTATGTTGTATGAATAAAAGATGACGCATATTAATTCAGTGAATAAAATTGCTTATCTGTTGTGGTTTCCTTACTTTAAGGACAATGTCATGACAATAGAAAGGTCAGGAGCTTTTCAGAGAACTAGAAAAAGTGTGATCTGGAAAAGAGTACTTAACTGTCAAAGTCTGACATTAATACTGCAAAAAAATGGTGTTTAAATAGAAAATTTTGGAGATATAGGAGCATATGTTAGTATACTTTCCCAAATGTCTTAGAATCCAGGTTGGCCACTTTAGAAAGTTTACAAAAAATTCATTGCTAAGTTATCATGAATAAGACAAAGTGTCAAAATGGATTACCTCTGTGGGAACAGATGGGCAAATAGGGAAGTTGAGACATTTTATGGCTGATATACCCATAAACCTATGGGTCAATGATCTTTTATAACAATGGGGTAGTTAAATTAGTATTCCTAATTGCAAAAGAAGCAAATAATAAAATTAGAGGTGATATGGTAGCTCTCTACCTAATGAAGGTATTCGTATAGGTGTTAGAGAACAATTGCAAGCTATGCCCATGTTCAAATATAGAGACATCACAGGGATTGGATTTCCAAATTTATAAAAGAAACCACTACTGAAAAACTAACATCTTTACCCCTAAAATAGTTATCAAATCAGCCACTTTGGCAAGGGCAGTTGCCCATAACACAAAAAATATTGTATGTGCTCAATAAAGCAGTATAAGAACAGCTGGAGTCTGAACATGCAGAATAGTATACCAGCCCATGAAATTCCTCCCTTCTTTATTTTAAAAGGAAAATTGGAAAAATAGAGGATAATAACAGCTTTAAGGGCTTTAATAAAGTAACTCATTTAATGGGTCCATTGTAGCTTGGACATTTTTTTACCATCTTTGTTACCAAGATTATGGCCTACAATAATAAATGATTTGAAAGAGTGCTTTTTCAGAATAACCTTGCAGCATAAGGTTAGGAATATTGTCTTTTCTGTACCCACTCTGAATAACAGTGGTTAAATAAAACAATACCATTGGAAGATATTTCTACAGGGAATGTTAAATAGTTCAACTTCATGTCAATATTTTGTATAATAACCATCAGAAATAATTCACAGAACTACTAATGAGTAGGTCCTCAGTCTATCATTTTATACATTTATGGAAGACATTTTGTTGACTGATTCTGATGAAGATATTTTAGAGATGTTTAAAGAAACAAAAAGAATTTTGTCATGCTGAAGGTTACAGATTACTCTAGAACAACATAAAGGAGATTTACCTAGTTCATTGGCTTATAAAAATTGTTCAACAAGAATTTCAAAAGGTATAGATGCACAGTAACCAGTTAAAAACTCTTACCTATTTTCAAATTTTAATGGGTATATTAACTGGCTGAGGGCTACAATTGGTTTAAATACTTAAAGGCTAAGTAACTCTTTTTCAAACATTACGAGGAGATTAAAATTTAAACAGTCCAAGATATCTAGTAGATGAAGCAGAAAAAGAGTTAAAACTCCTGTAGAACAAAGATGCACATGTGGATTTAATTGACAATTAAAATGACTGTATTTTAGTGATTTTAACTTCAACTCATTTTCCAACTGGAATCATTATGAAAAGGGAAGTTAATATTATGGAATGCATTTTTCTCAGTTCATAAACAAAGTAAAAAAATTAAAGACAAATGTTGAAAATAATTTTGAATTAATTACATAAGTTAGAATAAGACTCCACCAATTATCAGGGACAGTCTGGCCAAAATTGTAGTACCTCATAAAAATGTTGAGATTATGTTATTATGGGTAACCAGCAAAAGTTGCCAAAGAGGTTGTAGTAACTTCTTAGGTAAAATTAACAGCAAATACCCCAAAAGCAAAATATGAAGTTTGTAGAAATAAATAATTGGATTCTTCCATGTAAAACAAAGAGAACAACAAGTCCAGAAGCATTACTATTCTATATTAATGCAAAAAATGAGGATCTCATAGTGCTCAAAATGCCATATACCTCAGTTCAGAAATTAGAATCATACGTAACCCGTATGGTATTATTAGATTATCCAGAATCTCTTTTTCTTTCTGAATCTGATTACTGATTTTTTTGCATGAAAAAAATGGTTGTTTCACATATATAAGCTGCTGATTTTGTTCCTCATAATACAGAATTAATTTTGTTATTTATTTACTTGCCAAATGATATCAAAAGTAGACATTATCCATTGTATGCTACTCATACAAAGTCTCATACAGGTTTAACAGGTCTTTTAGTTCAAGGAAATGAGAAAATTGACCAATGACTATTAGTACACCTCTCAAGTTTTTACTTAAAACATCTTAGTATGGGACTCATAGCCTTCCTGCATAGAGCTGAGCACCCAGGAGCACTCTCCCTGAGTGAGCTCGCATGTGGGTCCCCACTTTATTTCCACTGACTATTCAGAGAGAGACTGCCAGGGATGCTCAGGGTGCAGGTATTAAGGTGCTGCCTAGGGCCTGAATCTTCTGGCTTTTATCTATGTCCAGAGCTAGAGCCAGCCTAATACCATCAGGACTTACAGCCTGCCCATGGAGTCCTGAGCACCCAGAAGAGCTATCACTCCTAAACACACAGACCCACAGGCCCACAAGAGAGACAAGGTTCAGTAAGAAATAAGAAGATTAACTTGCATCACAGATAACAAGATGGCAAATGGCAAGCACAAAAACCTAAACAACAGCAATTAAGACAACCTGGGAACATCAGAATGCAGTTCTCCAACAACAGCAAGTAGTAGATATGACAACACAACAGAAAAACAAGATTTGGCCTTAAAATCATACCTCATGATGATGATAGAAGGCTTCTGTAAATACACAAATAACTCTCATAAAGAAATACCGGAGAACACAGTGTAAAAAAGTAGAAGTGAGGGCGAAGAACAGAGCACGGCCCATCTGCCACTCGAATCACCAGCTCCTAAAGCTTTAAAGACTGGTGAGTAGGAGATCTGGGTAGCCAGGGAGCAGAGAGATCTCTGCAGAGTGCGCACGGTAAGCGCACCCCCAGGCCTGCCTGATCCAAAAACCAGGAACACAACTTTGAAACTTCTGTTTCCACCCGGCGGCGACTTCAGGGTGCAAAACAGGGCTCGGCCAATCTGACACCTGGAGTAGTGGAGATCCAGGGACACAGACCAGATAGAAGGGAAAGGCAAGAACATATCACTGACAACAAGATGGCAAGAGGAAAGCAAAAGAGTATGTCCCAATGAAACCAAGACTACCTGGTAAAACCAGAACCCAGCTCTCCCATAACAGCAAACATTGGAATGCCAAACACTCCAGAAAAAGAAGACGCAGACCTGAAATCATACCTCAAGATGCTGATAGAGATACTTAAACAAGAATGGGAGGAAAACCAAAAAGATTCAGAAGCTTGTAAGGAGGAAAAAAGAAAAACACTCAAAGAATTAGAGGTAAACAGAACCAAAGAGATGAGGGAATTTAAAACAGAAATTGACACAAGTAAACAGCTCCAAGAAGAAAGCTGGAGTGGCTATTCTAATATCGAATAAAGTAAATTTACAACCAAAAGTTATCAAAAAAGATAAGGAAGGACACTTTTTACTCATTACCGGGGAAATCTGTCAGGAGGAACTCTCAATCCTTAACATATATGCTCCAAATTAAAAAGCACCCACATTCATAAAAGAAACACTACTAAAGCTCAAAAAATACATTTCACCCCACATAATAATAGTGGGAGACTTTAACACCCCACTCTCGCCAATGGACAGGTCATGGAAACAGAAACTGAACAAGGACACTGCAAAACTAGCAGAGATTTTGAACCAACTAGAATTAATAGATATATACAGAACATATCATCATAAAGTAAAAGAATACACCTTCTTCTCACCACCCCATGGCACCTTCTCGAAAATTGACCACATAATTGGACACAGAACAAGCCTCAATCAATATAAGAAGATTGTAATACTCCCATGCATCCTCTCAGATCACCATGGTCTACGACTGGTCTTTAACAATAACAAAGACAACAAAAAGCCCACATACACATGGAAACTAAACAACACTCTATTAAAGTATAGCAGGGTCAAATAAGAAATAAAGAAAGAAATTAAGGATTTTCTAGAATTCAATGAAAATGAAAACACAACATACCCAAACCTATGGGATGCAATGAAAGCAGTACTGAGAGGAAAACTCATACCCTAAGTACTTCCAAAAAGAAACTGGAAAGAGCTTACACCAGCAACCTGACAGCACAGCTAAAACCCTAGAACAAAAGGAAGCAGATATACCCAAGAAGAGTAGACGGCAAGAAATAATCAAAATTACAGCAGAAATAGACCAAATAGAAACAAAAAGAACCATTGACAAAATCAACAAAACCAAGAGTTAGTTCTTTGAGATCAACAAGATTGATAAACCCCTAGCCAGACTAACTAGAGGGCAAAGAGAGAGTATACAAATTAACAGAATCAGAAAGGAAAGTGGAGATATAACAACTGAAACTGAGGAAATTTAAGAAATCATCAGACCTACTACAAAAACTTATACTCCACAAAATTAGAAAATCTGGAGGAAATGGACAAATTCCTAGACAGATACAAGATCCTAAAGTTAAACCAAGACCAAGTAAACCATCTAAATAACCCTATAACACCCAAAGAAATAGAAGAAGTCATCAAAAGCCTTTCAACCAAAAAAAGCCCAGGTCCAGACAGGTTCAGTGCAGGATTTTATCAGACATTTATTGCGGATATAACACCAATACTCTCCAAACTATTCCAAAAGATAGAATCAGATGGAATACTACCTAACTCATTTTTTGAGGCTACAATAACTCTCGTACCTAAACCGCACAAAGACCCTACAAGGAAAGAGAAATTCAGACCAATCTCATTTATGAACATTGACACAAAGATACTCAAAAAAATCCTTGCACACCGAATCCAAGAACACATCAAAACGATCATTCATCATGACCAAGTAGGCTTCATCCCCGGAATGCAGGGATGGTTTAATATAAGGAAATCCATCAACGTAATCCACCATATAAACAAACTCAAAGAACAAAATCACATGGTTATCTCACTAGATGCTGAGAAAGCATTTGAGAAAATTCAACACCCCTTCATGATAAAAGTTCTGGAAAGAACAGGAATCCCAGGTACATACCTAAACATAATAAAAGCAATATACAGCAAACCAACAGCCAACATCAAACTTAACTTTAAAATATATATATATATATATATATATATATATATATATATATATATATATATATATATATATATATATATTCAGCAAACTCTCAATTAGAATAGATGGAGAAATCAAGATATTCCAGGACAAAACCAAATTTACACAATATCTGTCCACAAATCTAACTCTACAAAGGATAATACATCGTAAACTCCAGAAGGAGCAGAGAAACTATACCCTAGGTATAGCAAGAAAGTAATATTCTTGTAACAAACCCAGAAGAAGATAAACATACAAACACAATTTTACCTCTAACAACAAAAAATAACAGAAAATGATTATCACTATTCCATAGTATCTCTTCACATCAATGAACTCAATTCTCTAATAAAAGGACATAAACTATCAGACTAGGTATATAAACAAGAAACACATTTGGCTGCATACAGGAAACACATTTCAGTGTCAAAGATAGATGGCACATCAGAGTAAAAGGCTGGGGAAATTTTTTCAATTTTTTTTAAAAAGTAAAGTAGCCGTTCTAATATCAAATAACCAAAAGTTATCAAAAAAAAATAAGGAAAGACACATTTTACTCAGTACAGAAAAAAGTTTATCAAGATGAACTCTCAATCCTGAAGATATATGCTCCAAATGCAATGGCACCCATATTCATAAAAGAAACTTTAGTAAAGCTCAAAACATATATTGCACAACACACAAAAATTGGGGGAAACTTCAAAATTCAACTCTCACTAATAGACTGATAATAGAACTGAACATAGACACAGTCAAACTAACAGAAGTTTTGAACCAAATGGATTTAACAGACATCTATAGAATATTTCATCCTAAAATAAAAGAATACACCATCTTCTCAGCACTTCATCGTACCTTCTCCAAAATTAACCATATAATAAGACACAAGAGGCCTCAAGATATACAAGAAGATTTAAATAATTCCATGCATCTTATCAAAGTACAGTGGCATAAGGCTGGTCCTCAATAAAACTCATAGTTCTGAGTGCCTCCAAAAGACAACTAGAGAGAGCATACACTAAAAGCTTAATAGCACACTTGAAAGCTCTAAAACAAAAACAAAAAGCAAATAAACGCAAGAGGAATAGATGGTAAGAAATAATCAAACTGAGAGCTGAAATCAGCGAATCTATAAACAAACAAGTAAACCTACACAAAGAATCAACAAAACCAGGAGTTATTTCTTTGAGAAAATCAATAAAATTTATAAACCTGTAGATAGACTAACTAGATGGGGCAAAGAGTGTATACAAACTAACAAAATCAGAAATGAAAAGGGAAACATAACAACAGTAACTGAGGAAATTTCAGAAATCAATAGATGCTACTACAAAAACCTATAATCAACAAAACTGAATAATTTAATGAAAAGAACAATTTTCTAGACAAATATCATGTACAAAAGTTAAATCAGGATCAGATAAATCATCTCTGAACAGTCCCATAAACTCTAAAGAAATAAAAGCAGTTATCAAACATTTCCCAACCAATAAAGGTGTAGGACCAGATTGGTTTAGCACAGAATTATATCATACCTTCACAGAGAACCTATTACCAAAACTCTCTAAATTATTCTACTAAATAGAAACAGAAGGCACAATACTCAGTTCGTTCTTTGAAGTCACAATTACTCTCATACCTAAACTACACAAAGACCCTACCCCCCCAAAAAAATGAACTTCAGACCAATTTTCATCATGAACAATGATGCAAAAATACTCAATAAAATTCTTGCAAACGAAATCTAAGTACACATGAAAACAATCATTCCTTATAATCACATAGGCTTCATTTCAGTGATCCAGGAATGGTTCAATATATGGAAATTTATCGATGTAATCAATTATATAAACAAACTCAAAGAAAAGTACGACATGATCATCTCTTTAGATGCTTAGAAACCATTTGATAAAATTCAATATGCTGTCATGTTAATTGTTATGAAAAATAAGGGATTAAAGGGAAATACCTAAACATAATAAAGCAATATACAGCAAACCAGTAGCCAACAGCAAACTAAATGGTGAGAAACTTGATACAATCCTTGTAAGATCAGGGACTAGACAAAGCTGCCCATTCTCCCCCTTCCTATTTAATATAGTACTAAATTTCACAACCAAAGGAAGTCAAAGGGATACAAATTGGAAAGGAAGAAGTCAAAATATCACTATTGGCAGATGATACGATTATATATTTAAGCTAGCCCAAAAATTCCATCAGGGAACTTCTAGAGCTGATTAACAACTAAACAGACTGAGAAAGAAATTAGGGAAACTCTTCCTTTCACAATGGCCCCAAATAATATAAAATATCTTTGTTTGACCCTAACCAAGCAAGTGAAAGATCTGAATGACAAAAACTTCAAATATCTGAAGAAAGAAATTGAAGATTACAGAAGATGGAACTATCTCCCATGCTTATGAATTGGCATGATTAATTTTGTAAAAATGGCCATCTTGCCAAACACAATCTACATGTTCAATTGGAGGAGAGGCCTTTGGCCCAATCACAGCTAGTTTTCACAGTGTAGGGGAATGCTGAGAGGTGTGAGTGGGTGATTTGCAGAGGGAGCACTTTCGTGGATGTGAGGGGAGATAGAGGAGGAGGGAAGTTCAGTAAGGGGGATAATATTTAAAATGTAAATACAGAGCATATCCAATAAAATGAAAAAATATCATAGTAACAGGAAAACCTTATTTTTTCTATCACTTGTCAACAAGTGATATGGATATTTAAAAAATAAGGGACCTATGTGTTCTCTATACAATCAAATTTCATTACCTGCTGGTATAAGCCGTAAATGTACCAAAAATTGCATCTGACAAATGGATTTTTTTAATTTTTTTTTTAGAATTAAGAAAATAAAGGTATTCACATCATACCCTTAACACATAACTGCTTCAATATCTGAAGAAACTGATTGTGTAATTACACAATTATTGGAAATAATAGCAACTATTAAGATAACTGCCCAAATTAAGATTGATAATGCTTCTGCATATGTATCCAATAAGATAAAATACTTCTTCACATATTACAATATAAAACATGTTACTGGTACACCTGACAATTCCACAAGCCAAGCAATTATATAAAATGCCAACTGCACCTTAAAAACAGTCCTATGAAATACAATAAAGAGTAAAATCTCTCAGGTACTGACTAAGTAATGCCTTGTTAACTCTAAATTATCTTAGTGTTGGGTAAAAAAGAGAACAATAGCAGCTGAGAGACACTGGTTTATCAAAAATAATTGAAGAACCAGACCAAAAAGTATGCTATAAGGATATTTTGTCATTAGAATGTAAACTGGCAATTCTTTAAAGATGGAGACATGGTTATTCTTATGTATCTACAGGAAATGAAAAAGGTATGGGTACCAACAAAATGTACAAAAATTAAATCTGACCAGGGAAAACCTCTTATCAACTGAGACATGATTGATTTCACAAAGGAAGTAGCCAAGATGGTTCACTCTCACAGATTGTCTCAGTTACTGATTTCTCCAAAATATACATGCAAATCAATTTCAAAAGAGCTAGCAAAAATGTTCAACCACACAAAAACATGATAGACTACACAGAGGCAGGAAAACAAATGATATAACTAGCAGTTTCAAGGCTGACAATTATTTCCTTGGTCCCAAAACAGGAAGTCTATGCCCCATTACAGCTAGAAGCGATTATAAAAATACTACCATCCAGGTCCATTAAGTTGGGATGGATGTTTTTGGTCTTATGACGTGTTATTGTTTCTACCATCCTTGGTGATGAATACTAGTTTATGAACAGGGAGAAAACAGAAGTTTAAATCAGTAATTCCTCTTCTCTATTTTTTCTTTCTCTTCTTTTTGTCTTTTATCTACTGATGGGGAGAAAGAGGGAAAGTGGAATTATAACAATAAAAATGATAATTTTAATAAAAATACTAGTATTAAAATTTACTTTTACATGGATTAATATATATTGATTGAAATTTAAGCTTGAATCATTTGGTTATTCTATTTTGATAGAAATTTAATATTGTTTTATTTGAATATTTTTGATATTTTGTACATAAGCAGATAATATTAAGTATGATAGAAAGTTCTAATTTGTTGGTTCTAATAATCATTACTATTGTATGTAGATTGTTACTGTTAGAGAAAAAACATTTTTTATAATTAGAGAGATGTGATAAGAAAGTTTCTGCTTTCTTTAGAAACACAATTGTCTCGTGTGATATTTATCTGGAAGCTGTTGTGTGAGAGGATGAAATAGACATATGAGAGGTTCTTTTTCTTAAGCAGATACTTGATGGGGCATGTGATGTTTTGCTGGAGTAGCCACTTGAGAAGGTGTGTGATGATTAGAAATAGCGGAGCAATGCTTTTCTGGTTCTTGCTGGTTCTTAGTAGTCTTCACTTTGTAGAGAGAAATGTGTAAAGACTTCCTGGTATTCTAGCTGATTCTTGCCAATTCATCGGATTCATGTGAATTTGGCAGAACCTTGCTGTTTTTCCTGGTTACTGATGACTCTGGTTTGGTGTTTCTTATTGAACTGGACTGCCTCTACTTATTTGTGTTCAGTGTTTTCTTATTGGACTGGAATGCAGGTATCCTGAAAATGAAGAGTAGAATCACCCCTCAAAACTACTGTTTTACAGGTTCTACACCTCCTTTGTCCTGTGAACTTTCTTATTTCCCTCCCTATGGTCAGTGGGCTCAAAGGCAAGTTGGAGCATTCAAAAATCTTAAATGAAGTAGGTTTAGGAGGAAATCTAATCCTAAATTTTTCAGTTTACATTTTATGGTACAGAAAAATACAAAGGAAGCCTATAGGGATAATAAAAGAGTCCTTCATTTGATGCATGTTAAAACACTAATCATGGAATTTTTTTAAATTATTTTTTATATATTGCATCCCTACAAAATTTCCCTTCCCTTCACTCCTCTTAGTCCCCACCCCTGGTACCTATTGCTTTTACTTGCAGATGTCTTCTCGTCTGTCTTGTTTCAGAAATGGGCAGGGTTCTTAGGGATGTCAATTGAACATGGCACCAAAAGTTACAACAAAACTAGGCACCTATCTTCATATCCAGGTTGGGCCATGTGACCCAGTAGGGAGAAAAAAGTTTCCACAAACAGGCAAAAGAGGCAAAGACAAACCTCACTCCCAATGTTAGAATTTCTAAAAGAATACCAACATATAGAAACATAACACATATAAAGAGGCTCTAGCATAAACCCATACAGGCTCTTTTAGAGTTGCTTCAGTCTCTGTGAAATCCTATGAGCCCTGCCCTGCTTCTTTGATGCTGAGAACCATGTTCTTATGGTGTACTCAACTATCTGCCTCATATAAACCTTCCTCTCCATCTTCTGGGATAATCCAAGCTCTGCTTGTTTGACTCTGAGTCTCTGCATCTGTTCTCATTGGTTGTCTAATAATGGCTCTGAGGAAAATTGTGCTAGGCCCTATAAGTATATGACAAATAATCATTTCAGTAATTTTTATTTTTAGTTATTATTTTATTTTTATTGACTATTAATTTTGGTGGTCAGTCATGTTTGGTTCTATCCAATGTCTCTGTACTATCAAGCATCTTAATCCTGGTCACCCAGACAGCAGGTTTAAACATTTAATTGTGTATGCCTCATGTTAGAGCAATCATTAGACGGCCGGTCCCACAAGTTCTCTAGCACCATTATCCATGCCCATGTCACAGGCAACATAAAGTGTATGTTGAAAGTTTTGTGACTGGGTTGATATCTCAGTCCCATTACTGGAAGTCTTTCCTGGTTAGGAACATGACCAGTTCATGCTCTATATCCCTCATAGGAGTCTTTGCTAGAGTCACCCCCATGGAGTCTAGGGAGTTTCTACACAGCAAGTTTTTGTATCACCTCAAGATGCCTGAGAATTCCAGTTGTCTCTTCTAGTATTCAATCCCTTCGTGCCTCTCATCCAGCCTGATTCCTCCTATTGCCATGCCTACCTAACTCCATTTCATTCACAAAATACATTGTTTCCTTTTCCCAGAGAGATCCATCCTCCCTTAAGCCATTCTTGTTACTTAGCCTCTCTAGTCTGTCAGCTGTAGCTAGAGTATCTTTTACTTAATATCCACTTCTAAGTGTGCACATATCATGTTTATCCTTCTAGTTTTTGGTAACCTCATTTGGGATGTTTTCTTCTAGTTCCATTAATTTTCTTACAAATTTCAACATGTATTACTTTAATAGCTGAGTAATACTCTGTTGTATAGATTAACCACAGTTTCTGCATCCATTCTTCTGGTAAGGGGCATTAAAGTTGTTTCCCAGTTTCTGGCTATAAGGAATAAAGCTGTTATAAATATAATTGAGAAAGTTTATTTGTGGTTGATAAAGATTTGTTTATATGCCCAAGAGGAGTACAAATAAATCTTGATGTAGATAAATTCTCAATTTCCTAAAAAGCTGCTATACTGATTTTCAAAGGGTCTGTACAAGTTTGTACCCAGCTAGCCATGGAAGAGTGTTGCCCTTGCTCTACAACTTCACCAGCATAAACTGTCACTTGTGTTATTATAATTATATGTTAGAATGTAACCATAGAAAACATTTCTACATTTTTTACCACTTTAAGATCAAAGGATTAACTCTTCTGTATACTCAGAACTTGGGGAATAAGGTAGTCAGTAATTCTTGACAAAATGACTTTCAAAGAGATTTAAAACCGTTAAATTTAAACCTTTTTTTTTTCTGGAAATCATAAAAAAGTTACTCTATAAGCTAAGTGAATATTCTAAGTAAGTTGTCATTACTAGATAGAATAAATTTGGTAACATTACAATAATTCCAGGATCTATTATTTTCTAAGACATAGCTATGTTATTATATATATATATATATATATGTATATATATATATATATATAGAGAGAGAGAGAGAGAGAGAGAGAGAGAGAGAGAGACTTTCCTGAAAGTCCTTGCTTTTTTTTTTCATATCCCTATTGTCCTCAGCCACCATTCTGTTTCCAGAAGTAAGTAAATGACATTCTGTTTATAAATACTCATTTTAGATAACTGAAAAATTGAGAAAAAGACACAGTTATCTTATTCACATGTATAAATAGGAAGCAAGGCCATTCCAGCTTGCACAGCTTGTCCCAGGAGTTTCTCCAACAGCAGAGAGCTATGTGTGTCCCAGCATCCGATGCAATGCTATCCAGAGTCATCAAATATCATCCCCAAATTTTATTAACTCGGGCATATTTTTCAGAAAGCCTGCAGGAGCAGGCAGATGGCATTTTCCTACTTGCACCATTCCACTGCAGAGAACTAAAGTTTAAACTATCAGCTACCTGCCATTGCTGGAATTGCTGCAGATAAAAACTCTTTTGATGATTTCAGTTTTCTACTGCTTGCTTGCAGGCTTACAGAGAATAATTGCTGCCATAAGAAAGACGACTGAAATTGACAATAAACTGAATTTGGCTGCAAGTACATTGTAATTCTGTTCTATATTGGTAAGTTGCACTGCTGGGACAAGTGTTTGTTTAAAACCAAAACACCAGACAAAGCCCCGACTTTAATGGAAATGCTGTAGAGAGAATCATCTTTGAGATAGTTATGGCTCCTTGGATTGAAATTGTTTATTAGAAAGAAGACATTAGCTCTATCTTTAAGTGGATTATTTCAGTAGTTTAAATGGTTCTCTATATTCCTGTGTGTGTATGTGACAGTACTGAGGAGTCAGGAAGAACAAGGTTTATATGTGTGTGTGTATTTGTGTGTGTGTTTGTGTGTGTTTCTGTGTTTGTGTGTGTCTGTTTGTGTGTGTAATATATAATGTGGTTATAAGATCACTAGCAGGCTGTTTTCCCACAAGAATTCATTACTAATAGACATTGAATTATGCTCGGAAATACAGAAGTAATTAAGGTAACGTGGTGAATATAAAGCATAGGAAACCACATGTAATGCCTATGCCAAAAACATCTAAAGTTGAAGTATCCTGGTACATAGGGTTGACTCTTAAATAAGTACATCTTCTAAACGGTTTCTGTGCAGTTAATATCTCCTATGTAATTTATTTCATGCAAGTATACTCTTGTTATGAAACAATGTTCATACCCAATAACAAATAATCAAACACATAAAAGGACATGTGAACAATACCAGTAACGATGTAAAGGTTGACTTCATCTGTATTAGAGAAGCCTTGTCCTTGCTTTCAGATGATGTTTTCAATGATCAGAATGGCCTATAAGCATGCTTAGTGTTTTTATGTTGTGATAATCTTATACCCAGGACTTTATCAAGGGAACTAGTGAATTAGATGCATATCCAAATCATTCCTATACTTATAGTGAAGCTGAATGTAAAATGCCTAAGGCAAGAAGAAAGGCAGATTACCACAAAGCATCTCTGGTTTAATGAGGAAGGGGAGATGAAAAGACCTAAAATGGTCTGTCTATGAGAACAAAGAGACCAAATACATCAACAAATATTGATTTTATGTTCTTTCTCTCTCTCCAATTGACTGACACATCCCACAGGGTACCTTAAGTTATATAAAGTCCCACAAAATCTCTTTTGGTTGCCTTTTAATGATGTTGTACTGTTATATCACTTTGAGCCTCTAATGAAAGTGATATATAAAGAATGCCATCTGCAAGATGCTTCAATGAGTAATCTCAGATATATTACACATCTGATCTTCCCAACAATACAATAGAGGCTTATTTATATCATGTTATAGA